>NW_005842185.1:1317431-1343741 GCF_000455745.1 Alligator sinensis | reverse complement strand
CACCTGCAGCGGAGCCGCGACCCTGGGCCTGACTCGTGCGCTTTGCCTTGGCAGGCGATCGCCGCGTGAGCGCCCATGACCTACCAGCGGGACGACTTCCTGAAGGAGTACATCAGGATGATGACCAATATGGTCATCCTGAGCCTGCTCATCTGCATCTCCCTGGTCTTCTGGATCATCTCCATCACGGCCAGCACCTACTACGGTGAGGGCCGGCCCGCAGCGCCCCCAGCATCCCCCGCCCCCTCCCCTGGAGCCCGAGGCATGGAAATCACGGGATCCCTGAGGAGTAGGGTGGCCCTCACAGAGGACAGTCCGGTTGTCCTTCATCCTCTATTGATACAAAACCTTTACGTCTTCTGTTTTTCTCTTCAAGAGAAAAATGGGTTCTCTTTCAAGAGAAAATTAGAGGGTGTAAAGGCGTCGGGTTTCGTACCAACAGAAGACAGGAAACCGGAACGTCCTGTACAATGGCCACCCTACCGAGGAGCCTGCCTGAGGTCACCTCATCCAGGTGGCCTGAGGTCAGCCCCTGCCTGAGGCTGTGTCCCATGGGGGGATTGAACCTGCGCCCAGGCCAAGCGGGCAGCCCTTGCCCCAGGCCAGCAGCCCCCGGTGCATAGGGGTGCGCAGCCCCACAGGCGGTTGGCGGTGGCATATTGCCCGGGGAGCAGGATGAGCGACACGTTCTGGGCGGCACACAGAGCCTTTGGCGGGGGAGGGGCACTTCTTTGCACTTTGTCCCCTTGATTTAGATGCCTTGCCCAGAAGAGGCTCAGGCTAGGAGAACAAGTCATTTCTAAAAACAGGAGAAAACATAACCCCGCTAAACAGTATTCCCACCTAGCTGTGTTAGCTAAATGCATGCCCCTGTAGGAAGGTCTCCCAGCACTTGGGAAGGATGGCCAGGCTGAGGCTGTGGTCGGCTTCGAGGAGGACGGACTTTCAGACCTGAGGAGCACAGCTGCTGAGGGCGAGTTCCCATAAGTTTGTGTCAGGCAGACTTGGCGGACTGATGCTACTTGCAGGAGTTTGCTCTTGGCTGACCTTAAGGGTCGCAATGGAACGTAAGGGAGAAGACAGACCTGTAGCTTTATAAGGCCAAGACCATTTAGGGCCATATGGGTCAAAATGAGTGCCTTGACATGTGTCCAGAAAGCTTTTGGGATCCAGGGCAGACCCTGGAGTGTTGGATGTATATGTGCTCCTGGGCACCCACCCCTGTCAGAAGCTGTTCTGCCTCTGCTGCAGTTTCCAAGTTCTTCAAGATCAGTCCTTTGTAGAGTGCATTGCAGTAGTCTTGCTTTGAGGTAACAGAGGCATGGATGATGGTGGCCAGATCCTAACCTGAACAAAAGGTTGCAGCCTTCTCACCACATGCTACCAGGCCACGTAAACACTTCCGCACCTTATGGTCAACTGTGTCAAAGGTCACTGAACGCTCTAGAAAGATCTGCAGGTGACAGTTGTGCCTATTGATCATTGGAGATCATGCAAAGATTATCAGTCAAAGTCACAAGTGCAGTCTCTGCTGTATCCTGGATGAAAGCCAGACTGACATGAGTTCAAGAATCTAATGGCATGCAAATATGCTTGGAGCTTCTCAGTAACCTTTACCCAGAAAGGGAGGTTGGAGAGGGGGCAATAACTGGCTGGGGAGTTGGTGTCAAGCAATAATTTGACTAGGGTTGGACAGTCATGGACTTTGGAATGTCTCTCATGGTGCTGTCCTGAAAAGAGGCATAGGAGGGACATGAAGCTGGCCTGCTATGCAGATGTAGAAGATTTCTGGCATAGGGTGTAAAAGAATAGGGAGACACAAAGCTCCAATCATGGTTAGGTTAACAGGGTGTCCTTCCAACAGAGAGGTATGGGAAGATGGCACAGGGAATTTGTGCGCTGGACAGGAATAAAAGGACGCAAGGCAGATATGCAAGGAGTCTGCCCTACAAACTAAATACAGTCAAAAAGCCCAAGGCTGAATCAATTCAATCTTCACAGGTTAGTTTAAGTTACATAGATTGAACCAGCATTCACTTTTGATTCCAGAAATGCAGCCATGTGCCTGCAGTAGCCAAGGCCAGAAGATGGGGTGGGAGGGTGGGGGTGGCATTGGGGAACACACCTACTTGGCTGGAGTAGACAGCTTGGGCCAAGGCTATCCCACCCACCCTGTGGAGGGGGGGAGGGGTTTGCAGGGGAGATGTAAAGCATTCTGGGATGCTGGGGGACTGTGAGTTGACTTGAATCTGGAGGGGACAGAAGTTCAATAAACCAGTTTAACCTAAATCAGTTAAGTCTGATGCTACACCCATCCAGGTTTATCTTAAACTGGTTTTGTCCATTTTGAAAGTGGTTTATGTGCACTGAACTTTTGTTGTGTTACAAATTTGAACCTGTTTCCCATCACTTATATGTGATTTGTATGGTTATATGTAATTTTTATATGTAATTGCTGTCCCTGGCCTGTGTGTCTTAGTTCTGAGTCAAGGTGGGTATAATATAAAATGTATTGCTACATAATATTATTACTGCCGTTAATCAAAAGTACAAAATACAGAAGTACTGGTATTTTTACTGGGGTAAATTTTGCTGTATATCAGCAGCTGTTATTTCTCAAAAGTAATATACTAAGCCTTATTAATCTAAAATAAGTCTTAAAATAGCACCGTGCCTATTCAAGTTTGTATGGAAAACTTTCACAGGTAATCCTGTTATTGTGCAGGTGTTTTTTTTTCTCGTGTACCATAGGCGTCCCTGAACGGAATGCCTCTCTTGCATTTTGTAAGAGGTCAGTGACAGCAAGGATTTGTTCCTGTGCATCTCCCAAATGACTTCTGCTGCTTTTTGGTACACAGGGAAGAGTAACTTCTTTGTTTTGTAGAACTTTTTGCACCCAGTTATCTGGCATTGTACAAGCCAGCATGCTCCACTAACCGACATGCCGGCTTATAAGATAAAGTGAAACCGGAAGTGCCCACGGTGGCACTTCCGGTTTCTCTGAGTCCCCATTGCTCAGGGCAAAGCAGCCTGTGCTACCGAGCCCCCACGGCCCAGGGGCATAACAGGCTGTATGGGGCTGTGCAGGACCCGCCTCCCTGTCCTGACACTTCAGGCACTTTAATTAAAGCAGCTACCGAGACCTGCTCTAATTAAAGCGCCCCTCACCTCCATCCCCAGAGTATGTATAAAGATGCCCATAAGGCCCAGATTAAAATAGAGCAAGGTGTGAGGGAAGAGTCATGGTCTAGAGCAAGCATAGGAATGGAGGATAAAGCAACATAGATGCTAGATACTGTTGTGCTTAGTAGAGAAGATTATGTCATGCAGGCTTGTTTAGGTTTTTTTTGTAAATGCAAGTCAGTGTGTTTCATTATTTGTGAGATAAAAGATCAAAACTCTTGCTCGGTATTTACTCGTATAGCAAGAATAACAGAGCGGAAAAAGCTTGAGAGTTCTGTTTTATGTTGATGCTCTACTTTCTTTTCAAGTTGTTTTGTTGTCCTATTTTATAAGATGTTTTGTTACCTTATTGTAGGCCATTTTGAGCCTTTTTTGGAAAGGGTTGCATATAAATAGATTGAATAAATAACTAACTATGAGTTCTGTGAAAATTGAATTATGAAGCCAGACATTAACACACATACAGTATTGATAGGTGTGGCTTAAACTATCCAGATGCATTTTGGAAGAATATTCTGGAAACTAACAAAAGAAAAACAAAGTCCTTTTCATTTGTAATGAAAAAGGTCAAACTTCTTGAAATTCTGCACCACGTATAAATTAATAAAAAGAGGGAAAATAATTAGCCTAGGAGAAGAAAGAAAGGGAAGCAGAAAAAAGCAAAATCGACAGAATTCACAGCCTTCAGTTCTTCATGGGGAAACATGGCACTACAAGTATGTCCTCAAAGAGCAACTGAGTGTATCTACACATCATCCTAGGGTGACATAGCATGTTGTTATGTCTCCGTACGGTGTTCTACGGCGATGTAGTGATTACGTGGATCTACATGTTATCACCAGCTACTGATACTGCACATCACTACTTCCCCGGTATAGCATGCTGCTGTGGCGATGTAGCAATGAAATCTAACCATGAGCACAGCTCAGTAACTGCCCGTACTTCACTGTGCTTTAGTACTTCCAAAAGGAAGTACTAAATAAAGCATGATTCTGTAGCATCATCGCTGTATGGCAGCGTGTAGATGTGCCCACTGAGTGAGAAAAAAGGCCATATTGGCTGGCTTAAATAGATGTAACAAGGTAATAGATAATATTAACTACATTTTTGTCTATAAAAAAAAAAAAAAAAAGAGAAGAAAAAGAGTCAAGTCCAATTAATACCACAAAAGTAAAATATTTAATGAAGAAGACTGCTGAAGAAATCAAGAGGTTTTAAACCGTTGCTTATAAGTATAAGGAGTCATTGGGGAAAACTATGGACTGTATCTTTGACACACACACCCTGCTGTAAAATGAGAAACAATTAGCATAATTCAATCTAGAAATAGCAAGTCCTAGAGACAAATAAATTGGTACAAAGACAGAAGTCTTTACGACCCAATGAGTTCGCTAAGATGACATCGGCAGTCACTGCAGTTAAATTAAACAGTGTAATCAATATTATTGATACAATAAAAAGGTGGGTATACTAGTCATGCAAAAACCACAAAAAGACAAGCTGTTATGTAGCTGCTAAAGGCTGATCTAATTTTTTTTAATATAAACACACACACACTTTCAGAATCTTTCCAGAATAGAAGCACCCCTTCCTATGTAAATATATAGTGATAGTGATCAAATTGTATTACTATGTAAAAGTCAATCTAGTGAGACCGTTAGACATTGTAGGAGTAATTCAGAATACGTGGACTAATAAACAGGTCTTGCTATTGTTAGACACCAAAAAGTCCTTCAATAAAATAGTATGATCTTTCCTAAAGCCTTTGCTGTTGACGGGTTTTGGAGGCAATATGAAATTTCTAATAAATTAATTATTCTTCTGCCATACCAAAAATGTTAATGTGGTACATAGCAGAAAGCGCCATCTACACAGGATGCTGAAAAGATTCTGAAAAGGTTGTCTTCTTTCCCCCTTAATATTTCCTCTCTTTATTGGATCTTGGCATAAAAAATGCATTAAACAGCATAACTGTTAAAACTTGTTCATATAGTTACTACGAAACCTGTTAAGAAAAAGTACCAGAAAGATCTCTCTACATTTATCTATTTATTCAAATGTAGTCCTGCCATCTCTTAACATAAAACCAGTGATTTTCAACTAGGGGGTTGCCAGATCCTTTGAAGAGTACCCTGAGGTGTAAGGAGATGAGCAGATAAACTAAGCAGATAAGCACAGGCTCTGGCTTGTCCCTGCTTGGATGATCCCTCAATCCTACTGCCTGACCCTTCTGCAAGGAGGTCATTGCTGTAATATATAATCTAGCTTTTGAAATTGGATGTCACTCAATTCACAAAAGTTATGAAGGGGTGTGTCAGGTCCAATGAGAGGTTCCTTGATTCCAATGCCTCGAGTCCAAAAAAGGTTGACAATCACTGGCATAAAAGAAATAATACTTATATTGTCTAAATTGAGGTTTTAGAGTTATGAAAAAAAGATACCTTAACATATATCAGTGTGGTATGTCCTAACTGTAAAACTGCACTTGTCCATTTTACCAAATTTAAAGGTCAGGCTCTAATGTCTCTCATGTTTTGGATTTTACATTTCACTGCTTGTAATTCCCATTCAATTACTGAATAATTGTCTGTTTTTCTATCAGTTTCTATCATTTCTAGTAAGTAAAGTTTTTATTAATGGTGTACCTTATATGCATTAATTTATGTGAGTGTTAAAGAGAATACCTAAGGTGCTTCATTTTTAGTTTTATGCCTTGTTATTTTTCTTCTGAATTGTAAAGGAGGTGAGGGAAGTGTCATCTATGTTATACTTAGAATTTACATGCATACTGGCATATAAACTCTTGTCTAGCATCTCTCTTATATAAACCATTTTCATAAGGCCAAGTTTAACTACTTTATTTAACTTCTCAGGTACTTTACGGCCAATTTCTCCCTGGCGTTGGCTTTTTTCAATTGTGTTTCCACTACTGATTTCTTCACAAGGTTATAAAAAAAAGAGTCTTGATCACAGTGGAGCTCTGGGAGGTATGTTTCTTTTGGGAGTAGTAAGTGACATGTTTATGGTACAAACCAATGTATTTGTCTTAATTTTTGTCTGGCTATGTGCTTTTAAGACTTTCGTACTCAGTTCTGAACTAAGGGAAATGTGTACAAGCCTACAGTACCTGCCATGGCTTCATGTTTGTTTAATGTTGCCTCCCACGTCCACCTCCAATTTGAACAACTGTGTTCATGCTACAGCAATTACATATTTTAATGTTGCTATTAAAACTTATTTCATTCTGATATTGTTTATACTTAAGTATAGTATATGCAAGTTCTGTTCACAGATCTGCCACAATGATGGCCATGAAACCCAATTTAGTATATATGATTGGGCTTTTGAGTCTGTGGAATCTTTTTGGGGGGCTTGGTGGTTGTAGTCTTTTTTTTCACCCATCCAGGGACATCAGAATGAAATAAGGCTGCTGGAAAGATATTCTTTCAAGTTGAGACATGTAGTCAGTCCACCCTTCTTGGGGCGGTGGCAGGGGAAGGGTGGCATGCAGCCAGATTTGGTGGGGGAGGAGGGGGTGGGGTTGGCAGCAGCCACCGCTGCATGCAAACTTCCCCTTCCCCACCTCGCGTCTGGCCAGCCGGGCAGCACCTGTGTGGCCCACAAAGGGGTGCCGCTGCCCTCTCCCTGCCAGCCCTGCCCCTGGGAGGCGGCGGTGCGGGGTGGTCGGTGGCAGCAATATGTCCCTGCCCGCCCACTTGTACCCCTTAGGGCCTTCCCAAGTACCCCCGGTTGACAACCCCCATTCAATACATTCTGCAAATATAGTGCATTATCTACATCTAAGATAGCCAGTGCCCCCCTAAAAGACATCAGCTTCCCTTTCCAGTTGCTTTTGTGTTAACAGCTCTGGGAGCAGTTCAGTTGCATAGAGCTGCAGGTCATCAGCTCAATCTTTTCTGCTTCAGTGGCATTGAGCTGAGTCAGTCACTAGTTGTTTTCCGCTCCCAGCAAATTGCAATTTTCCACTGAGCAGAGCAGTAAGGTGTTATGAATTGGATCTACCCAGGGAGCAGGAGGGAGGAGAAAAGTCAAAACACATGTGCAAAGTAACACCAAAGAAAAATTACTTAAAGAGAAGTATTGCAAACAAGGCAGCAAGAACAGAAAACGAGGCAAGAGTGAAGATGAACAAAAAAGATCAACGGCAACAAGGGTTAAAACAAAGCTGTCCAGCTCCAAGGGGTTAGTAGCCCCTAGGCTCCTGGTCCATGGGCTGTTCCCCACTTTGTTTTCTCACTGTTGTAGCCAGTGCCACTGCCCCCCCCCCCACCTCCTCCAGCTTCTATTGTCCCCACCCCACTGAATATGATGGAGTGACAGAGCCCATGTGCCAGCCAGGCTGGGGGGTGGGGAGGTGTGACCCAGGAACTCTGAAGCATCTGCACCAGTGTGGTGTAGTGTGGGAGTTGCCTGCCATGTAGAGGAGGGGAGGATGCACGTCTTATCACATCTGCATGCTCAGGGGGTTTGCATTGTGGGTTAGAGGATCCATGTGGTTGGGGTGGGCTCATGCAGCACGTCGGGGACCTGTGTGGTGCAGCAAGGTGGGCTCGTGGTGTAGCTTGCATGAGGTATGGTGGGGAATGTCTGTGACCCCTGGCTGCTCAGAAATTGGACAGCCCTGGATTAGAAGATGTTATATGTAGCAGGAATGCACAGTCCTACAGATTATCCTGAGAGAGGACCCCAGCACAAGAAAAATGTTGCAACCCAAACTGTAGAGCTATGTTCCTAATGTCAGTATATACATAGAGGCTTAACAGATGTACTCCCATTGCTTGTCATAGATACAATGGTGGGGACATTATATAGAGATTTTCATATGTATGTCCTTTTGCATTGTTTTTATTATTGAATTTTATGTGGCCCTGGCATAGGTGACTTACTATTTCCCAGCAAAGAGAGAGTTGTTTCAGAAACTCTTTATTATACAAATACTTAGTGGAAGATCAATGTTTGTTAAAGAAAAACATTAAAGCAAAGGCAGCTGTGGGGGGTTTTTTGCAATAAAGATTGTGGGGTATTTTAAAACTGTATGTAGCCCATGGGTTACCACAGTAATTCTCGGACTGATTGCACTGTTGTCATCTTTTAGGTTTATTATGAAGATTTAATTGTTCATTTTAGAACATAAAAACATATTCTTAATTGCTTTGCAGAAGATTATTGCATGAACTAACTCATTTGATTTTTTTTTTTCTTTATAGGATTAGTGGTTGGGTTTATCCTAACAGTTGCAAATTTCAGCTTCTTCACTTCCTTGCTCATGTTTTTTGTTACTTCTTCAAAACTTACTAAATGGAGAAAAGGTGCCAAGAAGCAAATAGATTCAGAATACAAGGAAGGTAAATGCCAAGATTTGGTTTGGTTGCTGCTGTCTCCATCTGATGTAAACTGCTGCATGTCAGCTTCCTAGGGATGAAAATATTTAAATTATCTTTCTTCCAGGTGGGCAGAGGAATTGGGTGCAAGTATTCTGTAATGGTGGTGTGCCTACAGAGCTGGCACTGTTGTATATGATAGAAAATGGACCAGGTGAAATTCCAATAGATTTTTCCAAGCATTACACAGCATCGTGGATGTGTCTTTCCCTTTTGGGTGCTTTGGCATGCTGTGCTGGTGATACATGGGCTTCAGAGATTGGCACTGTCCTGAGTAAAAGTGAACCAAGATTAATAACAACATGGGAAAAGGTACCAATAGGTGAGGCCTCTGATTTTACATATTCTTGTGTTGATACTATATCTAGTTCTTTCTAAGAGCATTTACATAATCAGATCCACAGTACTGAATTCTGCTAATATTGAAAAAGGTTTACTTTGGTGAAAATAAGTACGGTTTTTCATAGGTTGTAAATAAAATGGAGTGTTATAACATCCTGTGACTGAAAAGCTGCCCCATTCTGAGTCTTGTCTTTGTTTTTAATACTATGTGTGGGTTTATATTTTAAATGACATCTTCTACAATATAAACTGTCATGTAACACACAAATGAAGGGATTTGAAAAGTGTTTTAAAATCTGAGATATTTAATTGGTAAAAGGCTATATGCAGTAAGCATAAATACGACAAAAATAAAAACTTTTTGTTTGATTTAGGTACCAATGGAGGAATTACTGTAATTGGCCTTATTTCAAGTTTGCTTGGTGGAACAGTAGTAGGAGTGGCTTACTTCATTACACAACAGATTTTTGTGAGTGATCTGGATATATCTGCTCCACAGTGGCCAATCATTATGTTTGGAGCAGCAGCTGGTTTACTAGGTTCAATCGTTGATTCATATTTAGGAGCTACAATGCAATATAGTGGTAAGAAAATTCTTTTTTTTTCTAGCTTAAAAACTGCCATTATCTTAAGGTGCTAAAGATTTGGTTTTGACAACAGGGAAAGAATGGATGGAGTAACACAATGATGGATTTCCAAAAGATGGCTGAAACAAAGGCAGTTAATCTTACCTTTCATCTTATTTCCGTTCTCCACTTCTTTGTTTTTAGAGTCTCAAAATCATCTTAGGCTACTCTCAGTTTGTTACATGAATTGTAATGGTTTTTTAAATGATCAGGAAAAAGTGATAAGAAAGAAATATAGTATTCTTTCATGGGATGGTGTGCATATCCATTTCAGTATATAGCTGTACTTGCTCCAGCCACTTGAGCTGGAGACTTACTAGGAGTACAGTTGGGACAGAGTATGTGCCCTGCCTGCCCTTTATTTCATCTAAGGGCATATGGAGCTGTGATCATCTTGCTTCCCTCTGTTCCTCCTAACTGCCCATCACAACAGTAAGCTATCCATACTCCATTCTGGGTTTTTTTTGTTTTTCTGCACAGCCAGAATTCACCTTACTTGTAAGTAGTTCTAATATTTGTTAGTTCTTAACTCTACTAGTTATTTATATAACCTAAAGCTATTGGAAAGTCTAACCTCAGGGTTTTAAACAGTGTCTTGTGTGGGGGGGGGGAGGTTATATAAAGATTTTTTGCTCTGGCCCAAGAAAGGGAAAGACACCATCTGTAAAAATCTTCTCTTTCAAACAAGAAAGTAGAGAGATCTGTCTCAAAGAGCTTTCTTAAGACTTAGAAGATCCTTATCCTTCCCAGGCAACTCTATGTTAGGAAAGGTTCTCTCTATCAGGGATACTTCTCCAGCTGCTTATTCTTCTTTTCACCAAAGGGAAGCCTTGCAGTCAAAAAGGCATCTCCCTACCTAAGCAGGTAAAATAGATTTTTTAATGAAGTCGGATGAGAAGTGTGAGGGGCTTTAAAAAGCAAAGCAAAAAAAGGCCCCCTGCCATATCCTTTCAAAGATCACACACACACAGATGCACACACCCTGTCCAAGGTGACCCTATTATCAGAAAGCATAGTGAAAACCAGTATATTCATTAATTTCCAATACTGTTAATTCAGATATGGCACTGTCATGGCTGGATCCTTGCCTCCTTTTCTGCCTGTCTCCAAGATGGTTGATGGGTATTATTAGGGTGTATTCCAAGGCTTGAACATTTCTTTATTCATTCCTTGTCTGAATCCTTGGCTGAGATAGTTGTGAATATATACTTATATTAAGCTTACCTCGAGGAATAAAGATCAAAAGAAAATTGAATGTATTTGGATGCAAATCTTACTTGACAGCCAGCTTTATTTGCCAAACTTTCATCAATTGGAACTCTAGATTTTGGTTTGGTAGATTAAATTGTCTGAGAAATGCAGTAGGTAATTCAAAGCCATCATCACTGGGGAAAAAGAGAGAACGTTTGTTTCTGCAAGTTGTAGTTGATGCTGTGGACTCCACTTCCTGCCCCATGCACTTTCTTTCCTGGTCCAAGTGTCATTCCTGTGAAGATCCAGCATGCAGAGGCTAGTTTACTATTCAGGAATCAGACTTTATTGCTGACAGACATGAACTGAAAACACTAACAAGTACCAGAGTTGTGCTCTGCTCTTTAAGTGTAGCTATGCCAGTGACAAAGAAGAAGTAATTGTAGCTTAAATTCAGCATAGTTCTTTGTCTCCACCTAAGTAGGTGGACTTATCAAAGAGACATAATCTTTTCAAGCAGAGGGACAAACCACACTTTAAGGGACCACTTTGATGGGCATCTTAAAAGAAGTCTGTCAATTTCATACAGTTCCTATAAAAAACTTTCCCACTCTTTGGGAATAATCTCCTCTTTCTCTACAGTGCCTGAGAATTTATATTAGACAAATGGATCCTGAGTACTATAGAAAGTGGATAAAGTCCATTCTTCTCATCTCTACCCAATTTCCTGTCCCTCTTTAAAGACCTCTCATGAATCTGTGTTAGTACAGGTGTTGCACACTCTGCTTTACCTGGGAGAAATAGAGGAAACTCCCCAAAAGCATATACAGAAAGGCTTTTATTCCTACTGTTTCTTTTTGCCCAAGAAAAGATGTGGTCTGAGACCAATTCTGACTCTGAGAACATTTTAGATAACTTTTATAAGATATTCAGGCCAGTTTCACTCTTTACCAGTTCCTTTCAGTTTCTTTGAGATCTATCTGAATGCTTCTTTTGACCTGTAGGGTGCCTGCTTCCATGGCAATTTTGCCAAGTTGCAAGAAAAACAAATATTTACTAAGTTAGATTCTACATACCTGGGTGATACTCGTCTTTCAGACCTCTCATCAGTTTTGAGAGCCTTTACCCAGAGCCTAGTGGTAGTGACTGTCTGCTGTCAGTGCTTGCAGATCCAGGTTTTTTTAACCCAAGTTATTGACATGTCTAGGGCTGGTTAAAGGAAAAAATTCCATCAGATAGATCCAGTTTTTGGTGACTCATTTCAACCTGAAAGTAGAGAAGTCTGCTTCATTACTGGTACAAAAAAAATTAAATCAAGTTCATCATCATCAAGTTATGTCCTCAATTGTATGAGTTGCTGTCTGCCTATCATCATACTAGTGTTATACTATCTTGACTGTGTGCAGAACTTGCAGAGCAGAACCATGACCAAGTCTATGATATTGTCAAAGACTGCTAAACCATGTGGCCTCATGAATGTGAGAGACCTACAGTGTTCAGGTTTGGCTAGGCTCAGTGTACTTAGTATCTTGATCTGTTACTCATTCACTGTATATGTTTGTTCACAACTTGGCTCAAGTACTTTTGTCTCAAATAGTGGGCATAGCTGCTAATATGTTCTTTTCTTCTTTTGCAGGTATTTCAACCAGTGGGTGGGGTGCTCAGTTGGAAAACTTATTAATAAGATTCTGTACCAAAAAGGTTCAAAATAATACTTATAAAACCAGAAAGGAATCCATCTGTTTTGATAAATAGAAGAACCTATTAGTTTGGACAGCAGTGAACAAATGATGGCAGAGTTGGCATAAACTACAATAAAACATAACAGGGCTTTCTATCATTTTAGTTAAGGTTTACTTAGTAGGCATTTGGCAGCACATTCTTTTGTCCCAAATAACTTCCATCTTGCTTTGTGAAGTTTCCTCGGTGTCCATCTTCCAATACATGATCCAGTTCTCACATGTGCATTAAACCTATTTCCCTTCTTAGCCAATGGACTCTCTGTATGAATCTTTAAGTATCTTGTAGTCTCTTCCATCTTTTACATAAAACAGATTTTTTAATGGTGGAAAAATCATCTGAAAATGTTTCTGGATTACAAGCCACTATATACAATTTCCACAATTGCATGATTTTTCTTAAATTCATCATAAATGCCATGCCAGAAATCTTTTACTTCTTTAATCTGAATCAAATAATCCATTTACCTATACCTCCTTCCTAAGCCTCACTTCTGAAGAGGCAAAGAGAAATGTTGACAAAATACTGCCCTTCTGCATTGATGAAACAAAGACCTTCACCGAAACTACTTTGGTAAACAGATTGAAATGTCAGTTAATAGCCACTTGGATTACAGCATATCTAAAGACTTGCTGTAGTTCAGCTCACAGAAATTTTTTTTTTGCATATTTGCACATTTGACTTGGCTAAAGCAGTATCCCAATTGTAGATATTTGTAAGGTTAAACAAAAAAGTTTTCATTACGTGGCTTTCCTTGACATTTATGCCTTAGTTGAAACTTCTTGTCTCAGTGCTGACTTTGGCAGGATAGTTCTGATGTTCTTTGAGATGTTTTGTGCCTGTGTCCATTCCACATGCTCCCTCCTACCCTGCATCTCCAGAATTCTGGCAACAGAGAGGGAAGTTTGAAAGCCTGGGGATGTGCAGGGTGCATACTCTGCCAGTGGCACTCTAACAGATATGTAGTGCATTTGATAATGGAGTGTGTGTGTGCCCAGCACATCTTGAAGAACAATCGTTATTGTGAAGGTAAAAGCAGCTTCCCTTCCATCCCTGTAGTTCTTAACCTGAATATGCTGTATTCTAGCGTTGTCTACTTTTTCCCTTTCCTAGTACTCTGAATGGCTGTCCAATTAAAGTGCACCTATAATGCCGAAACACAGTCTTTACTTCACTCTTTTTCAGTTATTCTGTCAAACTTCAGCTACCCAGTTTTGCAGTGGTAATTTATTCTGACCTAATAGGATTGTGCAAGTAGTTTCCATTCTTAATTACTTAATACTACTTGAGGTGATGAAGGACAGATAAATCTAGCCCTTATGTGGTGTGGTTTTTAATTTTATTTTTTTATTGTGACTTCATATGGATGCAGGAGATGACTATTCCCTGTTCTCCTCCCAGAAAAAAAATGTTAATGTGTGGCTAATGGGCTGTTTAGGAATATGTATGGATTTAGCCTTTTATAATGGGTGTTAAGGAAGTGTTAAGCTATCACAAGTTTTAAGATAATGCTTCTATTACTGTTGACAACTCATTTTGGCTTTAGTTCAGTAAGTGCTAGGGAAGAAGCAGTACTCTCAACTGTTTGCTTTCAAGGCAGCTGTGTGATTTTCTTTTGGTGTGTTAAGCATCTCTTTTCAGTAAAACAGTAGCTCAACATGAATTTTAACATTACTTTGAACATACAGGGCACTAACAGATATTCAGAAACTTCAAAGAACGGTACTGGCAAACAATATAATGGCTTACTTTGAGATGCTGGTTCTTCCCCACAGAAATAGAATCCTTCACTATGTATTGAGCCAGCATTAAAATGTACATTTGTCCTAGCAAACAGATTGGATAAGGAGAATGCTGTCCCACTCACTTTAACTTTTCCTTTGCATTGATAAGGAAAGACAGTGTTTATACAGAGGCAGACCAGGGGCCACATAGACTGGAAAGAGAGCTATACAGCCAGTTAATGTAATACCCTTGTGGAAGTGAAGATATTTAATGGGCTTAATTTCAGGGTTAGATTTGCTGTGATATGGAGTAACTTTTGGATATGAAAGCATTGGGTGTTTTTTTGGTAGGAATACACATTTCTAACCATTTATATGTTTGTTCAGTGACATCATCTTTATCATGACAACTCTTGGAATAGTTTTGCTTACCTTAATAGCCTTTGTTGCTATCACAGTATTATAGAACTGTGTGTGTGTGTGTGTGTGTGTGTGTGTGTATTTTAAAAATTAGGGTATTAATGCTCATGTAAAATAAGAATTTATCTTTTTTAAGTAGATAGATGTTTGAAGCCATAACTTAAGCACTTATAGGAAGTAACATACACTTGATGTTAGGTTTCCTCTCAATTAAGACAGCTGCAAAATTTGAATATGTTTACCTTCTATTTACTTCTTTCCCCAGGTTTTGACAAGCGTATTGGCATGGTTGTCAACCACCAAACAAAAGACTCAGAGCACATATCTGGAAAACCTATACTAGACAACAACGCAGTGAACCTCTTTTCTTCCGTAGTCATTGCTTTGTTGCTACCTGGTATAGCATGGGGTTTTTGGCCAAGAGGATGAAACATCATAATTTTTTTATATGTGGTTCAAATCTTACTCGGAAATTTCTCCTCAGAGCACTATTTTTGCCTTACGGAGGGAAGGGGTCTGTAACCTTTACAGAGCCATAAGGGCTTAACTTCCTTAAGCGGTAAGTTTCATGTAACAGCCACCATCTTTCTGGGCAAAGGTGATGGCCTTTTAATAACCAGTCAGTACAGCTTCTTAACTGAACATAGATCACTACTGTGTGACATGAAGTACTTCATCAGTCACACTTCTGATGATGAATACTTGGCCTGCAAATCAGTTCTGGTACCCAAAAGCTGGGAAAGGGAGAGACTGGATAATGAACCATTGCTACTATTCACCAAGCCAGACCGAATGCTACATAACTTCTTAAAAGTTCATAATAGTACAGATGAAATCACTGAATTTAGGTTTAGTACATATTTTCCATCATCTGCTAAGTTTTATAGAAACAAGCTAATGTACTTTAATTGTACTTTAATAAGCAGCATTGCCCATTCTGTGTTTTGATACTTTTACCAATAAGATGAACACCCTTGTCCTTGCTTTTTTTCTTGACAGCCTATTTGACTTGTATTAAATGGGGTTATAAAGCTTACATTAGCAATACCATGAGGTACTTCTTATCAAATTAAATTACTGATATTTAAATTTAGAGTACAATTTTAATTAAAACTCATCTGTTTAGAAAAGGTGAATATTGCTACTGAAAGTCTAAAATTATATATTAGAATTAAACTCGTTTTTTTCACCACATGATACTCTTCACGTCTGTTCCGAGTAGTGCAATTTTTGTTGCTGTTGTTGGGTCCCCAGTAATGCAACATATCTGTTTAGTGCTAAATAAACTTCACACTGGAAATGGAATGGTGTGAAGACCTTTACCTTTACCAGCTTTCACTTCTGTCTTCCAGTGGCAGGCTAAAGAGATTTTCAGTTGATATGGTAAATAAAGGATCTGATTCTATAACTAGGTTGCATGCACTGCCCACCTCCATCCCTTTGCTGGATCTGACCCATAAGACCTTACCAACTATTTTTCCAGTTTGAGTGAGATTACCCGTTCCAGTGATAATTCCCAATTTGAAAGTGTAGGAGATCTCAAACTGGTAGCATCATTTAAAGCAAAATTAAATAAATGTGATCACTTCGTCTCAATGTTTCTGTTGAAAGGCACTGAAACAAAAAGCATAAATGCTCTTATTGCTTAGCTGTATTTTTACTGTAAATAGACAGGTTTTTCTTCATGCATAGTTGGGATTTTCTACTGCGTCTAAATAAACAGTCACATTTTTTTTCTCTTGTTAAGTGGTGTTAAGCATCCAAGGAGGACTTGGGATGATGGCGATGTTCTGAGATGACTTACTTTCAGTTTAAATGTTTTATTGTCTGGTGTGTTGTTTCAGGGATCAAAGGTTTATTTTTAAACCCTTAAGTAAGCATTTAACCAAGTTTTCACTGATATCTGATATGGGCATGTGTGGTGTTTTAGTTAACACTGGAAACACAACCATAACATTAAAATGAGCTTTCCAAAACAGTATGAAATGTCTTGATTTCTATTATATAAATTTAATAAAGTTTTAAGAAGTCATTTGGAAGCTTGCAGCAGGGTTGGAATTTTCAGAAGTGCTTAATGCTTGGTGTCTTAACTTTTCCAGTGAGGGGAGTTAAGTTTATGTGGAGTCATCTTGAAATTCCCACTCAGAAATCTCATGTTATAGAAGAACCCAACCATTCTTTAGCTTTACAGAAAATTACATTGCCTTGGCAGGATAACATTACACTGAATAGAACATAACTGTTCACATTAATGTGTTGTATTTAACTTATGTTCCATAAAAGCGACCCAGAAAGCTTAGTCTATCTGAAAGGGGGAAATGTAGGCATTCTAAGAAAATTAGATGTAAGTGACTTGGTGCCTGTAAACTAGTTTATGTCACTGAGAGCTGTTCCAAAAAAAAGTTGAGGCAATACTGCAGAAGATGTCTGGATATAAACAGAGTCATATATATATATATATATATATGAAAGTAAAAGGGCAGGTAATAAAAGGGAAGCAGATAAGGGAAGGAGAGGATGAAAGATTATTAATAGAAACAAATTGGGGCTGTTTCCCCCCTCCCCCCCCATCAGCTTACATTTCACTTACTTTGAAATATCTGAATATTTGTTTTGCTTCAATATGTGTATGGTTAGTTTTTTATATTAATCTGGCACTAATTATCTTAATGAACTGGCGTGTTAATTCACAAATGACTCCTTGAGTCCTTTGGTCAGATTTCCTTAAAATAAAAAATTCTGATTGGAAAGTGTGGAGCCTTATTCTCTGTATGATTTTATGGATTATGTATGTTCAAGTAAATGTGTTATTTTTCAGTGTTTAAATAGTAATTTTTCTTAATAAACATGTGCAATTCATGCTTTGTGTCTGTAAGAACTCTTTTTTTTCCTACTAAAGAAACTCTAATTTGAACTGTCTAGCATCTCAATCCAAACAATAGTTAAGAATACTACATTAGGATCACTTATTTTTTAAATATATCTGTAAGACACTTCTTACTAATTTGCTACTATAAACATGCATTGTTCTGTGCCTGTCAGATCCATAATAGTGTACCAGCATGTGTTTTGTAAACTACAAATCACTGGGACATGTCCAAGTAGAACAACTAAATAAAGTATATGCTGGGGAGAGGGCTAACTTTAAAACATAGGCTATAGTTGTAGAGAAGTAGGGCTTGAAGGGACCTCCAGTGGTCATCTAGTCCAACCCTCTGCTTGAGACGGGATCATCCCTGTCCAAACCATCTCATATAACAATAATCTAAGCTCTACATAAGACCACCATCAGCCCACATGCAACATAAACCTAATGCCTTAACTTGCCACAGGTAAAGGGGAGGAACCACAGCAGCCAATGCTCTGCTTCTATAAAATGATGTCAATATGTGCTCATGAGGTCCCAGTAGTCACACCCCCCACTACAGAGGCAGGCACAAACCCCCACAGTCTGTACCAATCTGACCATGGGGTATAATTCCTTCCTGAAAGTCTGCTTCACTGCCTCACTACTTTAGCAGGCTGCTTACAGTCACACACACAAAAAAGTGGAGCTTTAGTTTAAACTCAGCACAGTCCCAGCACATGCCCAGAAGAGGCATCGTGTTAGTTGGACCCGGTTCACCCGACCTCTGTATAGATCAGACACGTCAGTGGGGCTTTTTTGGTGCTTTTACCTAATAGCTGATTGAATCAGCTTTTAGATAAAAGTGCCAAAAAGCTACGTTGAAGTCCCCAGTCTATACGGACGTTGCAGAGCCATGTTGAAGTAACGTGCTGCTGCTTCCAGTAAAGTGTGCCTTTGGGAGTTTTTTGGGGTTTTTAAACATCTGCAAGCAGGTATTGTAAGGAAGGTTTTCCAGATATCCAATCTAAATTTACTTTGCTGCAACTTAAAGCCATTGGTCCGCATCTTTTGCAGAAAGAGAGAGAAGGTGCTTTCCCACTTAATGACAGCCCTGCAAGTATTTGAAGGCTGCTATCATGCATCCCTTGTTAAGTGCATTTTCCACAAGTTGAACATGCCTTCAGCCTCTCCTTGTACGGCTTACCTTCTAAGCCCTTGATCATCTTTGTTGCCTGCCTCTGGACCTTCTCCAACTTTTCCATGTCCTTTTTAAAATATGGAGCCCAGAACTGTACACAGTACTCCAGATTAGGCCTAACCAGTGCTGAGAAGAGAGGCACTATCACCTCCCGTGTCTTGCACCTACTGCTTCTATTGATGTAGTCTAAAATGGCACTCACTTTATGTGCAGCTGCTTCACACTGCAGACTCATATTGAGTCTGTGATCTACCAAGACTCCCAAGTCCTTTTCCATAGAAATGCCATCCAGCCAAGGTGTCCCTCATTTTGTATTTGTGTTTTTGATTATTCCTTCCAAGGTGTAGCACCTTGCATTTGTCCACACTGAACTTCATCCTGTTAGCTCTAGCCCAACTTTCCAATCTGTCAAGATCCTTCCGAATTGCACTCACCTCCTCCAACATGTTCACAATCCTTCCCAGTTTCATGTCATTTCCAAACTTGCTCAAGAAGCTTTCTATGCCAGCATCCAAGAAGTTAATAAATGCCATTTTGCAGCACTAGACCCAGAACCTTGGCGACTCAAAACCTTCCTCCATTCTGCCATGGACCCATTAATAATTACCCTTTGCTCGTAGCTACTGAGCCAGTTATCCGCATTACATAAAATTGCATTGCATATAGGAAACTCCTGCCCTGCTGCTGAATCTCCGTATCACCCAGGCTAGGCTCATCCCCTGCCCATTCTCCCAGCCCCGGCAATGGCTGCCCTGCCTGCCCCAGGTCCAGGCACTTGGAAACAAAAAGCTCCAACTTACTGGGTGCTGCTGGGTGGGGGGGCATGAGCCCCCGAAGTGTAGAGGCTGCCGCAGGAGCAGTGAGTCCTGGGGCTTTTCTCGTTGTTGTTGTTAAAGGGCCGGAGCTGGCCTCGGCAGGGCACCTGTGGGGTGGCTGGGGGAGTGAGGGAGGGTTGTGGGGCTTGTGACGGAGCCCCCCATGCAGCATGGGGCAGTGGGGGGCAGCAGGGATTGCTCCCCCACCCAGCAGGCTTTTTTTTAAAGGACTGGGAGCTGGGGCAGGTGGGGGGGTGGGGGCTGGGAGAGTGGACAGGGGCCAGGGAGGGCTGGTGGAGCAGGCAGGGTAAGGGGCCTGGCAGGGGTCCTCCCATGGTCCCCTACCGCAGCCCCCTGCCCCCTCCCCCTACTTACCAGCTCCAAGTCCAGCTGCAGCTTCCTGCTGCAGCCACTGCGGATTGTCCGAATTGATTCGGACCTTTTAATTGGTCCCTTGATTTGATTTGGATTCGGAGATTCAGTCACAGAATTGGGCCAAATCTCTGAATCAAATTGTCACCCAATTCCTATTAGGTATCTGGCAGCTTAATTTTTTTTTGTGAAGACTGAGGCAAAGTAGCTGTCAATTAGCTCTGTCGTCTTTGTATCTTCAGTTAGGAGTTCCTCCTGGCTTGTTAACAGAAGACCCGCAGCTTCCTTGGTCCTTATTTTCTGTCCAACATAGTTCCAGAACCTCTTGTTGTCTTTCACTTCCTTTACCAGGTGCAGCTCATTTTTTCTCTTTGCCTTCCTGATTTTGTCCCTGCAGGTTCTTACTATTTTCTGCTACACGTCCTTGGTGATCTGCCCATTTTTCCATTGCCTGTATGCTCTCCTTTTGCATTTGAGGCAGTTTAGAAGCTTCTTGTGCAGCCACATTGGTTTGCCATTCTTCTTGTGCTTCCATTGTGTTGGGACAGTGTCTTGTTACTCCTCCAATACTGTTCCCCATAGAAGCTCCTAGTCCTTCTAGGCACCTTTGTCCTTCAATCTATCCTCTTATGACACCATGCATATTAACTCCTTGCGTCGGATGAAATCCACCTTTTTGAGATCTACGACGTCTATACATGTGCTCTGGGTTGGAGGAGGGGGGAGGCACTTCAATTAGAGTGGCTCTGAGAACTGCTCTAATTAAAGCGCCCACAGCATCACATGTATTCAGTGTCCCATGCTTCAAAATGGCAGTAACTAAAGCTCGTTCGATAAGCTTCATTTAAAGCACCCCGCTGCCATTTTAAAATGTAGGGGATGCTGAATACATGTGATGCAGAGGCTGCTGGAGAGTGCTAATTGACACGCTCCAGCAGACTTGCAGCAGACTTGATTAATCGAGTCTGCTTTGACGTGTGCTAATTAGCATGCATCGAAGCAGAGATCTATCACGTGTATGGGTGCCCCTAGTGTCCTAATTTTTCTGACCTCATGTTTTCCCTGTCTCAGGATCTGGAATTCTGTCGTATCATGATTGCTTCCTCCCAAGATACCCATGACTTTCACCTTCTCCTTCTCCCTGTTGGTCAGGACAGGATCTAAGATAGATGATCCCCTAATTTCACTTTCTGGAAGAGAAAGTTGTCCTCCACATAAGTTAGAAACTGGCTTGACATTTTGTTTGGATGCATTGTTCTTCCAGCAGATGTCCAGAAAATTGAAGTCTCCCATCAATACCATCCCATAGCTTTTGGATAGATTTATCACCTGCTTGAAGATGTGATGAATCTATCTACCAGCTGATTAGGTGGTCTATAATAAATCTCAACTAATTGTATTGGTGCCATATCTTTCACCTTTGATCTTCACCCAAATACATTCTGCTTTGCTGTCATCTTCCTCGTGAACCAGGGAACAAGTGTATGTATAACCGTGGATGTGGTTACCAGGTTAAACGTACGTATAATTAGTCTGGAACAAATAAGCCTATTTGATCCTATGACCCCAGCTGACTTCCTGCCCTTTGGGCGGGGGGCTGGACTCGATGATCTTCCGAGGTCCCTTCCAGCCCTGATGTCTATGAAAAGCATTATACAAATATATAGACAGTAGAGTACAGTTTCAGTGATGTGTAGCACTCTGGATCACAGCTGTTTTGCCCCATTGCTTGTTAGGCGATAGGTACATGCAGCTACTTGGTTTTCATTGACAGATGTGTTAAATGTGTATGCTGTGGACACCTGTGCTACTTTAAAATCTGCTCCTTAAATTTCCATTATTAGGCTTCAGTCTCAATGCTGAAATAAAAGGAGCATAGGAAATCACTTACTAAATCACATTTGGAAGACATAGAGCAGACAAGAGACAGAGCTTCCAGATCTGTTTCCAGTGCCAAGTCAAAGCAAAGGAGCTCCAGAAGTACCTCATAGCAAGAAGCAAGGACATGAACATAGTAACAGGAGAATAATATTTCCACCTCCTGTTCATGCAACAAGGAATTGGAATGCGTTGATGTAGATGTGGCCAACAGCACACTCAGGAATGATATAGTGGATAGTTTTCTATAAAGCACTGAACTTAGTACAGCAAGTAGTGTTCTTCAGCAGTTTACTCTCACTGGGCATGACTACATGCGACACTAATTGTGCAGTAGGCAAATAGTACTGCACAGCAGTGTGTCACAGCACCAACAGTGCTAATATGCTCTTGCACAGTATTATTTGGCTACTACGCAGTAGCGTCATTAAAAAGGTATTCGCTGGCTCTACTGCACAGTAACTCCGGTTACTGCACATTTATTTAGTACTTGATTATACAAGTACTAAATAAATGCTTAATAACCACTGCAGAGTAGTGCCTTGTGTAGACACACCCACTGTTCACGATTGCCCCTCTTATCCAGCTTTACTCAAGATGTTAGCAGTACAGAAATTTAAAAAAACAGCAAGCATTTCAAAGAAGCAATGTTTGTTGTAATGACATGCTAAAAAGTAAGGTGAAAATACTATTATCTTGGTACAACCCTTCTCTGGGTAAGGAGTCCTAAAACCTGGATCTCCCACTTCCTGGGCAAATGCCCTAACTACACAGCTACTGTGCTAAAACATGGGATGGACTGCTTCCTTCTTTTCCAGACATGACCAGGTAGGTGTGACTGATCATGCTCCATTTACATGGGCCAAAACTGCCAAATAGTACAGAAAGGGGAACCGAATTCCTTCCATGGTCTCTACCATATTACCCAGTCCTGGCACTGCACAGGTTTTTTCTGATGCTACCGTGCAGTAGCAACAAGATCCTGTGCAGTAGCTTATAGCTATTGCACAGTAGCATCAGTGTCATGGTTCATGCCTGCCGACACTGTCGCCATAGCGATGAGCTACGTTGCCATAGCTCATTGCTACAGCAACGTAGCATCTTGTGTAGACATGACCATTCTCTCCTGTGCTCTCCATGCTGCCTCTGACGGCCCATGGAGGAGATAGACAAAACTGCCAAAACAGTGGCAGCCAATGTTCTGGCCCTGCAGGCCAGATGAGTGGCATGGGGCCAATCTGGAGGGAGTGGCAATTATCACTGCCATTGCTTTCCCAGTGCCTAATTTCCAGACTTTTGGGAAGCAGACCAAGGTTTGAGCACCCCTGGTGTAGTGTGAATGCAAAGGAGATAAGTGATTTTCACTGAGGAGGAAATGAAAAATGAGGAAATCCTATCTAAAAAACTGGTAAATAAGAACACTAAAATTGCAGTCAGTAGTTAGGAAATGCCAGAAATTAGTTATCCATGTGACCTCAATTTGGGGCCCTTGTGCTTGTGCATTATGATAGTCCTTTATTACATTACACAAGCCCTTTTTTGACACAGTGGGTAGTATCTAGGAAATGAATCAGGATCAGATAGTGAATGAGGCTGTTGTCAGCAGGGCCCCTGCTTCAATGCTGTAGAAGTTATGGGGAATGCAATGAGAGAGGGTTGTGTCCTGGTTAACGGAGGTGACTATTGGATTCTACATGTGCCTCTATCCACACAAATTCCTGTGTGATATGACCAAATCATGTTAGCTGAAATGTTTATGAAGAGCCACTTAGGTGTGTGTTCCTTCCTGTAGGCTTTGGTCATTCAGGCCAGATGTACAGGAGGTCTGAGGACCCACAACTGGACATGAAGCAGTTGGATTTGCATTTGACCGTTCAATGTTGTACGGCAGTGGGGGCCTGCCTTTTTGGCAGCCATGTCATATATTATCCCTGCATTTTTCCTGTGCCACTCCACTCTGCTGCTCTACTTTCTACTTCCTGCCCAATATGCTACTAGACTGTCTGTCCCCTCCCTAGTCTGCCATGTGCCACATACTAGCAGCCACACAAGGGTCACTTGTGGCCCACAAGCTGCAGGTTGGCTACTCCCATTTTATGGAAATACTCGATAGTCAGCCAAATTGTGTGAGACATTTGTCTCAGTTTGGCAACTCAGAATTAATGGACATTTTTAAACTATCTTGACCTTAATCTCTCTGTGCTTCTGTTTCCCATCTTTAAAAAGGGGGTGATAATACCTACTTGTGCAGAATTTCTGTGCAGATAACTTCATTAATGTTGGTGGTCACACCACAGAAATGTGTTAATAAATTTGTTTTCAGAGAAGGCTTTGAATGGTGTGGTAAAGAAGAGTTATGGTGATACACTGAATAAAAAAGAAATATTGAATAACTATCCATTAATTGATGAGGCAAGAGTTCTGTGGAAATGATAGGAGATTATACCATAATGCAAATGCACAGAAGGCATAATAGAAGATGCATTGACAGCCCTAACTTTTGAGTGCTTGACTTCAAACCTTGACATTCATTTAACAAGGTTTTATATCTATAAAATGTCTGATTTAGCTCTTTTCAATGCCTGTGCCAATAGAAGCGGCTTTGACTCACCAGGCACAAATTCAGGAAGTTTTCATCCACAGAGGGCAGTATGTGGACAGGAAATGCAACTGTTGAGGCTTGAATGGCAGTGTTGAGATATCTGTGTTGCACATTAAATTAGAAATGTACAAGTCATAGATACATAGTTTTATAATATAGATAGATAATATGTTGTTACCATTAAACGCAAAAGATCATACATATGTTTATATGTAGATTTGCATTTAATTTCTTTGTTATTTTTAGTCTTTAAAAGATTATTCCAGTTACTGAATAGCTTTTGGATAATTTTTGGAAAGCTTTTGGATAATTTTTAGGTTTTGTATTGAACCACTCTGTATCTACTCAAATGAAATAATAGCAACATCCAGAATGTGTTTACTGTGCAGTCATGAAAGGGAATTTTTAATAGCTTCTGCCTTCATTAATTTTAAAGAAATTTCAGACTGCTGTCTTTGAGGATGAGCCATTTGTTAAGTGTAAAGTTTTGCTGTTTTTGATATGTTTATAAACTAACTATCTTGTTTATATGAAAAGGAGACTGGTGAAAGAGGGAGTATATTTTTCTTCTCACTCTGTTAACAGAAAAACAGCTGCATTTTGTTCAGATTTCTAATTACCCTTGGCTGAGAAGTGAGCACGAAAACTTTTTGGCCAAAAGGGAGAATTTTTGAAACAGCGTGGAGTAGAAGTGAAGTTATAATTAGAGTTCTTGAAACCCACTATAAAATCTATGATATTCCCTTGCAGAAATTTGAGTGTCTCACTACGTTTCTTCAAAATCAGTCAGGAAAACATTCCTTTCTTTACAGGGTTACAGCTTCACATTTGCTTTCAGGCTACAAGATATAGGCGATGTGTAGAGAGGGGAAAAAAAAGACAATTATATGAACGATTATTTTTCAATCTCCAAACACTGCTGTGTGACGTTTCAAAACACATATAGTATATGCCAGATCCAGATCTGGCTGCCTCAGTTATGAGATGTCTGCGCCATCTGTCTTCTGTCATGCTTATTTTTCTTCATCACCTGAAGACATTCCCTTGTCTCTTTTTCTGTTTTACTGCTGCAATTTCTAGGACGGAGATCTCCAGCTATATTCTGTTTCTGTGAATAAGGTTTGGAACATACCTCAAAACACAGAATCTTTTGGTAGTGGCAGATATGAAATTAATATTTCTAAATGTCTGACATGTTAGTTGACTATGAACAATTTATTCTTTCTTTGACTAAGGCAAATGGTTGACATTTTTTAAATACTAGTTGCTTTATAAAAACACAATGCAAGATAGTGTATTCTTATAAAAATTATCCTACTAATCAGCCAATTTAAGAATACCAGAATTTTCCCCATCTTCAATCCATAGCACACAACACCCACCCCTGTCTCTTACTCTTCAGCGTTCTGCCCTTCCCAAGGTTGTAGGAAAACAAAAATGTAGGCTATGGTAACTTGATTGTTTTGGTTGAAAGTAAAAAGTAGCTGGACTCCTCAACTTCTGTTGCAGGAAACAGGGAAGAGATCAGTTTGTCTTTCCTATATTCCCTTTTACTGGAGAAGGAGTCAGTTTTGTTTGCAGGAAATCCTGAAGAATGATCTTATTACCATTTTCATAGTCCTGAGGTCAGCCCTATGTGGGCGCATCCACACATGCAAGCACATGCGCTTGCAGCAGCTCAAATAGAAGCAGTGCAAATTTGAGCCAGGGCTTTTTGCCTCGTTGTATGTGCTTGGACATGCGCTTTGTTGAGGAGCAAATAGTGCCACTTGGGGCAAAATAACCCTGCCCGGCTCCTCCCGGATCTGCAGCCAGGGGGAGCTAGAGCCCAGGGCCAGCACCTGTGCTGTCCCCAGCAGTATAAAAAGCTGCCCTGTCCTGGTCCCAGCAGTATAAAAAGCCACCCTGGCAAGTAGCTCAGGGCTACTTGCTCTCAGGAGCTTCTGGGCCCCAGCCAATTGGTACCTGG
>NW_005842185.1:1282690-1317355 GCF_000455745.1 Alligator sinensis | reverse complement strand
GCGGTTTGGTTGTGACCATTTGTTTACCTGCCAGACCCAGATGGGGACTGAAGAGCCAGTAGAGGCATCTGACCCTCTGGGCCAGCTGCCAGTGGACTGTGGTTGCAGGGTTGGCCTCTGTGGAGCACTACTGCCATGTGTGCCCCCTGCCCAGCCATTTGGGCAGATATTGTTCGGAAAATGTTCCAGGTGTGGTGGCCTGCTTTGAACTGTCAAAGCATGTCCTCCTAGCCCCATTTGGCCAGGAGGTCAGCCACAGCCAGCTGGGTCCAAAGTGCCAGCTCTGAGCAGGCAGGGTCCTGCCACTGGCCTCCCTAGCAGGAATTCTGGTGTTCCCTATTGGAAAACTGAAAAATCTCTGATAAAAAAAATTCCCAAAGTCATTCTGTAAAATACCCCCAAATCCATGTTCCTCCACAACTAAAACAAAAGAGCACTATAAAGAGAGACAGACAGACAGACAGAGACAGAGACAGTGATCAGTTGGGCAATGTTTTATTGATATATCTACACTACAGTATTAAAGTAATGTGGAAGCCAACCAGTGTCTCTATCATAATAATAAAGTGAACTCTAAATACATGTTTCATGAATTCATGAAACATGAATATATATTTCGCTTCCCTCCCACAGGGGCTACGGCCCCCCAACAGGGGCTATGGGCCCCCACACAAGGGGTTATGGCCCCTGCAGGGGATACCACCCCCCTGCAAGGCCCACATGCCCCACCCCAGCCCCCAGATTGCTGCACCACCTGGCCCCATCCCCCACCAGCTGCTGCAGCCCCCCAGTGACCCGGCTTTTAGCTTGGGCCACTGTAGGAACGTGGCTGCATTTCTGTAATCAAAAGTGAATGCTTGTTCACTTGTTTATTGGTTCAAAATACACAGCTTACACTAACCTGCAAAGATTGAATCAATTTAGCCCCAGACTTTTTGACTGTCTGTACTTAGCCAATGTACACATTCCACTGCATTTGTATTTGAAACCCTTAACAGCGAAGGTGATCCAAACCTGTTTTGTGTCTGACCTAAATAAATATACCTCCAAACTAGAACCATGATTAGCGTTGTGCAACTTTGGTTCTATACTAACTTAGATAAACATGTCATTTAATAAAACATTAGCACAACTTCCTGAAGCTCCTGGATTTTGATTGGAGGGGGCAGTAGGTTTCATGTAGTGGCTGGATAGGGTCCACCTATTCTTACTTATTAGCTTCTGTTTGTGGAGAGATGGCATAACAACTGAGTATATTAAATTATAAGAGCAAAATCATGTCTTGTCCTTAACATTCTACAAATTTCCTGTGATTATTTTTAATTCCTGTCAGCTCCTGGAAATCTGTAATTTTCAAACAGATTTATCTATTTCCCCCTGCTAAAATGCTTGGGTTGCTTTCCTCTTTTCTGCATTAAAAATCAAGATTATTATCCCCTTTACAGAGAACAAAGTTGTCAGCTGATCTCCTTTGGCAGAAATGCAGCTTAACATCAAAAGAGGCATTTGTTTACTTTGTATTTGCCATTAGATAGACAGAGCTTCTTCATCTGCCCTCATTGATATATTCCGAAGTGTCTTTGATGTGGCAATTGTTAGGCAGCTTAAGGCTTTTAGGCCCAGGAAGATTTATAGGTCTTTATTGTAATGGCTGGCAAGTCTACATGACCTAGGGGTACAAACAGAAAAGCCTTGCATGTGGTAGAGCTTTCATAATGCTTCCCTAAGTGGAGCTGAACCTGTGATATCAATGGTGGAATTTTTATGTAAAAAAACATCACCAGTGCAGACCCTGAGCCCCTTTCTCAGTGTTATAATAAATATTATTTTTCAGACAGTTTACAGAGAATTTACTGAATGCCCCATTACAGAATGTGATGCCCAAATCCAATGCCTTGGTAAAACTACAATCCCTGTTCCTGTAAAGGTGTGAACAAGAAACTTACCCTCAGCAAGCTTTGAGTTCATTTGGAAATTTAAAAAGCTTGAGTCTTAAGTAGGATTTTTTTTCCCCTTCCAATTGTCTAGAAGGTTAGGTGCTTTGCTTTTCTTTTATTTGAATAATGTGGTAATAGAAAAGATCAGAATTAGTTTTGATATTGCTACTTCCTTGTTTGAATTATTTTAATTTTATACACAGAGTTAGTGAAGGGCAGACATAAGACAACTGTATCATTGTCATAGGTAACTCAAAGACATTTTCAGAGATCAGAGTAATTGGAGGCATATTACACAGCTACTGACTCAATGCTTCTCAACCAGAGTGCCATGGTCAGGTATACAAACACCTACATGATTCACAAGATAAAGCCATAGGCTGTGTCCAGACGAGCTTGGCTGTATGGTATCTGTGGTGCTACATATTGCATATTCAGATGTTCTCCACACTGCAAGAAAGTGATGCCCATGTATGCGCTGCTCTTTTTTTTCCCCGTGGGTTTTTTTTGGCTCCTGGATAGGGTAGGGGATAGGGTATGGAGGGATATCCCCTCCCTTACCCCACCTGGGGTAACTTGCCCCATGGGAACCAAATGTCCACACTCGTGTGGATACAACCATAGATTACAAATAGGAACCCATAGTATCAAAAACATTCTAACCTGGTGTGGTCTTTCTGAGTTCTTTGCAACAGAAGAATTACTCTATTTTTCCATAGGCACAAAATGAGTGAAAGCTAAGAACTGACATTTTCTGAGGGATGCGTTGAATCTAAAAAGGTTAAGAACCACTGTAGTAACTGCTCAAATATCACAAGGTTTTCTACAGATGAAGAAAATGTCAGCCAGCATGTACTACAGGATTATCCTTTACCCTTGAGGAAGGATTATGTGAGTTTCAGCATCTCATTACAAATGAATATCTGGTAGAGAGTCCATGATCCCATTTGGTAATACCTGAATGTAACCTTCATTTGTTCCTATTATTTATACTATTCTAGGTGTTTATAGAATAAATAAAGACGATCAATAAATAAAGACCTGAAGCATGTACCAGCTGATTCTGATTACAAAGAAAACTATCAGAATGTTGTCCAATGCATCATTATCTGGCTGAGTTTTAGGACCTGCACTAGCAACAGATCTGTTCTGAGTCCCACTGTAAGTGTTGAGTCTCTGCAGCTGGTGTGGAAACTGGTCAGTCCAGTATGGATTTGGCTACTGGCTCAATCCACTCTCTGAACTGACTTTTGTGTGGTCTTAGCACTCACTTCCTTCTTACTTCAAGTCAAACTGGAAATCCCCTGAAAGCAGTCTTCCTTGTAGCAGTTTACAGAGTTCTGCTTCTGGTGCCACAAAAATCAGGAAGTGTTGAGTGAAAGTTTAAAATAAAAGGAGAAAAATTATACAAACTTTTTTGGACTTTTTTGGATGGTTGGCTGAATGCTTCTTTGTTTTATCTGAATGGGTTGATCAAAACAGTTTTGCTTCCTGCTTTGATCAATGGCATTTGAAAATGGTGAGCCAGAATCTGGTCATTCTACAACATGTTCTGGTAGTAAATTACCAGTGGAGAATTTCCTGTCAGTGGTGAGTTCTATACTGGAGTAAATTTGGTGGACCGGGCTCCTAAGTCAAGTGACCCTTCCAGTGTAAAGGTTAGAGAAATGCAGAGCAGAATTCTTCTGTGCCAGCCCTTCCTGGTTTAATTTAGGGTGACCCATAAGCTGCTCTGACTAACACCAGGCAGATGCATAATCAGTGAACGATAAGCAGTTCCTTGATAGCTCCCTTCCCCCTGCACTGAGTAGCATAAGGACATATGAGAACTGCACTCTGTAGTTCTTTGCATAGTATAATATCTTGTGTTGATGGTATATATATGAATTGTTGTTATGAAAGATCCCATAGCACTTGGTAAAAAGGACCTGCTGGCACCAGAATCTGGATAAATTCCAGTTGGTGATTACATTATGCAGTAGCATAACTAGGGAGGAGCAAATGGGGCATCAGTCCTTGGTACCAACTTAGAGGGGACACTGGTATGGTCCTCTCCTTCCAGGAGTCTTTGCTATAGGAGGTGCGGCTCTGTGCTGCCTTTACCCAGCCAAAGGAGTGGGACAGGCAAAGCCCTATGCTCAACAGTATATCTAGGCGGTTGGGGAGGAGTGTCATTCCACACCCCTCACCCCACCAGGAGGCTTTGCCATTGGAAACACAGCCTTGCACCCCACGGTTGGAGGGGGGAAGAGAATGGGCCTGCACTGCTACCTATTTCTCATCAGCAGCGGTATGAACCCACATAGTTGTAGAGCAGAGAGAGCAAAAATAGCTGGTGCCCAAGGAAGGCCCCATCAGATTAGACTCCACTCCCCACCTCTCCACTCTTCAACTGTCAGCATAATCCCTGACCCCCACCCCACCCTCATGCCCCAGGTACTGAAGTGATCCCTACACCTCTGACGTTATGGATCTATATTAATTGTTTCAACCAGTTCTAGTATTTTTCATTTTTGAACTTCAGTTTTTTTCTGTTAGGCTATGTATTTGGCTGCAGAGAGAGTTTTAAACTGCAGCTAGCTACTTTCTGCTGTGCCTCAGAGTTTTTTACCTTTTACTCATGAGCGACCTGATCCTCTGTCTGTCTGCCTGGCATCTCTAAGTGTAAATCAGTTTCAGTGGATATTGTTACTTGGATTAAAGGTGAAGTGATAAATTGGCTACTAATAAGAGAGTCAAAAGGCAGGTCTACAGCCTGACTTTTTATTGCTCATATCCCAAAATTCTAATATTATAAAAACCTTAATCTGTCTGTCTGTAATGCTTTATTCATGCTCTGATTGGCTGATAAACAGCCAATCAGAGTGTGGAGAAGCATTCAGACGGGTAGCAATGCGCTGCCATGATAGCAGGGACATGGGACGGAGCAGGGGGGCGAGGCCAGCACAGGTGGCTTTTGCCCCCTGCCCTGCTCCCTGGAGGCGACAGCAACAGAGTGGATGGGGAGGGGGGTGCAGAGCAGGCAGGGATGGAGCCATGTGCCCCCTCCCCATCCTGGCCTGCTCCCCTCCTTCCCTCCTGCTGCTTGGGGTCCAGACCCGTTCCACCCCTCCCCCCCAGCTGATTAGATGCTATTCATATGGCTTACTTAAAGCACAGGAAATATGTTCTGGTAAGTGATAAATGCTGTTCTAATGTCTCGGGTAACTGTGAGAGGGAACTTGTAGATCAGAGTCATCTTGTCATTTTGGGAATGCATAAAGCCCAGTTGCTGTCATACCTGAAGCAGAAGGCTTGGTACTCCTGCTACTTCAGGGACGCAGAAAAAAGTGGCCATTTTTTCCTGATCTGGCCATGGAAAGCAGTCTATAGCCATGACCAAACACAAGTGCACGGTTGCAGACAGCTTAAAAAATCGCTGATTGGGTGGAAATTGGAACCCTCATTGCGTGAGGGGTCAAATGAAGACATTTCAAAACAGAGTGTTTTCTGTAACTTGTGCCTGTGCTGCCTCCCAGACTCAAGCTGTTTTCAGAATGGGATGGGGGAAAAAGGAGCAGAGGGAGTTTGGTCTGGGATTTTTTTCAGCCTACTGGAGGGTGGGACAGGTGTATTGGAGTCCCACTGAGGTGGAAGGAGCTCCTGTTCACCCAGCCCACCCTCCAGTGCTCCCTGGGGAACCCCTAGAATGAGTTCCCTCTGCTCCCTTTACCCCCTCCCATTCTGAAAACAGGGACAGGCTGGGAGAGAGGAAGGTCTGTTTTTAGAGGAAACTGGTTGCAGGATCCCAGCCAGCAGCTAGATTCCCCTTCCCCTTGAAACTGACAGTGAACTTGTGTTTGGTCCGGGGGATCCTTGTAACTCAGAACACTTCCTGCAAAGCATTTGCAGTTACAGTGGGGAGCTGCACTGCTGTCTGCACCCTAAGAGAAGGCAGACTGCAAGTGGAGCCAGTCTGCAGGTGCTGCAGGAGGCAATTGCAGGGTCACGTGACCCAGAAGGGGTCTGGGCTTACAGGATAGAAGCCCAGAGCCTGAACTGCGGCAGCAGTCTGATCCTGAGATGTACATACAGTCTGCAAGTTAGATTAGACCACCTAACTAAGGATCTAAGTGTAAGGTCCATACCTGGGTGAACTAAGTTACATTGGATGACCATTTTTAACACAATCAAACCTCCCCCTAACCTTCCCAAATGTCTGTACACAGCCAGAAAGGTAAACACAACCAGAAGCCTTACAACTTAAAATGGTTACCTGGGGAGATGCAAGGATCCAACTGAGCAGAGAACACTGGGGAAACAGCAAAATTTCCTCAGTTCTGCATTTGAACCAGGAGGTCCATACTAGTCTGCAACCAAAATATGTACCTAGAGCAGGGGTAGGCAACGTTTTTTGGCCAGAGTGCCAAAACCCCCCACAGTGTCTACCTTGGAAGGTGCCAGAGTGCCGGCATGCCAGAAAAATAAAACAAGGGCAGGGGGTACGTGGCAGGATTCCCTGCTTGTGCCCCGTACCCCCACCCCAAGCCCCTGCCCCACAGCCCTGCTGCCTCCCTGCCCCTGGCCCTGACCGCAGCTGTCTCCCGGCCCCAAGCTCCGGGAAGGCAGTGAGTGCTGGCACTGCACCCGTGGGGCCGGACTGGGGCCGGGGCGGGGAGGCAGCAACTGTTTGCAGCCTTCTGGCTGCAGCTGGCCCCAGCTGTGGGGTAGCTGCTCCCAACAGGGCTTGCAGCCCCCCAGCCACCTACTCTGGCCAGAAGCTGGGCCAAACTCTGCCCCAGGCCCCATGCAGAGGTTGGGCCTCTCACATTCATCACATTCATTCTGCCCCTCTCACAGGGCCTCATTTACTCTGCCCCCTCTCACAGGGCTTCTTTCATACTGCCCTTCATTGTGCCTCTACCAACCTGCCCTGCTCCTCTTGAGTGGCCTTCAGGCCATCAGGCTTGCTTCCATACACTCTGGGTGATCCCCCCCGCTGCCTCTTGCAGCCTACTCTGCGGGTGACGGTCCTTACCTAACACTAGGCTGACTTTAGCCACAGGCCCCTCCCTGGGCACTTGGCTCTTCCTGCCTCCTTCTTGGGGCCACTTTCAACACCTTCACTGGGGCCAACTCTATACCCTCCCTCTTGGAACCCCTCTCTATCCCTCACTGGGGCTAAATCTATGCCCCTTTCTTGGGCTTGGGGTCTTACACCCCGAGGGACTCAGGTACCTTTTTCTCAGCATGCCTGGCCCTATTATCTGTTTCTTCACCACTGTGTAGTAGGAGCTGGAGCTTTAAGGCAACCCTGCTCGCCTTTCACCAGGGAGGTAACTGGCCTGGCATTTCCTGGGGACTCCCCTGTCACTAGGAGCCCTACCAGGCCATCCTTCCCTGTCAGGGTGCAATTTCAGGTCATGCCCAGGACCTTCCCATAGCGTCACCCTTAACTCTGGCATGTTTCTGGTGCTGGAGCTCAGCAGGGAGATGTTTCTTCCCTGCTGGCTGATCTCAAACTCCTCCCCCTACCCCAGGGAGCTAAGCATTAAATGGCTGTCCTCAACAGGCACCTGCTATCTCCCTGGTCTAGCCCTTAAAGTGATGGAGCACTAAGGCTGCTCCATCTCAATTGTCAGGTTGGTTGGTTCCATGTGTAACCCTGTCCTGTTATGTTTTATACTGTTATGGTGGCATGTATTTCTTCTCTGCATACCCATTGTTTGGAGGTTTGGGTTTACTAGTGCCTGTTTTACTGCTTGAGGCTAGGGAGAGACATTCAAAAAGTCTAAGCCAAAATTGATTCAATCTTTGCAGGATAATCTAACCTGGCTGAACCGGTTGCAGACTGGACAGACATTCTCTCTGGACTGAGAAAATTTAAGCATATGCTTATAGTGGCTCAAGCTAGAAGCCAGGGTGTGCTAGAGCAGCCCTCCCTCCCCTTCTTTGGTAGCTGAGCTCGGGAGGGGGGTGGCCAGGCGATGGCAGGACCTCTGATTAGGGAGGTCTGCCTACATGGTCCCAGGATTTTCCCCACTGGCTGCTCAAGGGGCAAGAATGTTGTTAGCCTCTAGACCCCAGCCCCGGGCTAGCACTCTGAGGCAAGTCGGGGGTGCAGTGAATGCATCTGTTGGTGAAACGGAGCTTTTCAGTCTTCCTCCCTGCTTCTTCAGACTGACAGCCAAGCAAGCCAGCTGGGAACTGATAACGGTCTTTATCACCCAATTAGCAAAACAATGGCCTCTTTCCCATTACTTCAAACTTCTTAAACAGCTTACCTGGCTGACCTGTTGATTAGCTCCAAAAGCCCTGTTCTGTCTGCCAGCTTGTGCCAGTAAAAGTGGAGACTCACATACAGATACCTCTCTGCATTAGCTAGCACACCACATGCCTAGGTCCCTAGGGTTGGGCTTCCTGCTGTGGGAGGTGGGGGGAGGTGGGGATTTCCTCCTTGAGCAGCGAGGGAAGGTAGGACAGAGGGAAGCCAGGCAGACCCTGATGTGTCTGTACTCTCTGCTGGAGTCTTATACAGCATAAGCTAGCATACTACATGCTGGCTATGGTCTGTGCTATGGAAAAGAGGAGGAAGAGATCCCTGCTTAAGCAGCAAGTGGGGAGAGAGGAGGGAGAAGGGGGTATAGGGAAGTCAGCAGACCCTGCTGTGCCTGCAAATCTCAGCCAGGGAGCAGGGGGAGAGGCCAGTCCCACCCAATCTAGAGAGCATGCTGGGATGCTGTGGCACTCTGATTTGTCTTAAATCAGCAAGAGGCCTGGGACAGACATTGCATAAATTGGTTTGAGACAAATCAGTTAAGTCTGATACTACATTCAACCAAGTTTATCTCAAACCATTTTCAACCATTTTCAAACTGGTTCATGTGCACTGAACGTCTGTTCTGTTAAAGGTTTAAACCAGTTTCTGATCACTTAAACCAGTTTATGTGTAATGTCTGTCCATAGCCTGAGGGTAAAGTGTGCAAATATAAAGAGCCAAGTGGATCAGTTCTTTGTGTCTACAGTCACTCTCTTCCAAAATCATGGAGTGTTTAGGCACATAAAAGTTACAAAAGGAAAGTTCAGTAATTGTCATTGGGGGGTCAGCACTTATTATGATCTGTACAGAGGTCCACAGTGGGGTAGTGAGATGGGAGCTGCCTCTAGGTAGCTGTGGCACTCCTAGCAGCCACATCTGTTCTGTTTCCTCCTGCTATGGTCTCCTAGAGCACCTCCCTGATAGCTGGCTTGTTACGCCTCCATGATAACAATGAATATACAAACGGGAGACTACCCTCAGAATGCCAGAGTGAGCTTTGGGTATTTCATTCTGCCCTGTTTATCATCAGGATCTCAGCTCCATGGTCTGAAAATTCATTCACCTCTTATTCTCACTCAGCTGAATTGCTCGCTTATCTCTGGGCTCTGCCCCCTCAACTCACTTCTCTGGGCTCTGGTTGATCTTGTCTCAATCCATCAAGCTCCTAGCTTGTAGCTCAAATATTGAGTGCCTACTCTGGCACCTCTCACTGTGACCTACTTTCTTCCTCTTAGCTACTCCTAAGCCTTAGAATGATGGTGGGTGTCTACTGCCCACCCCCCTGGCCCTAACTTGATCCGCTACCAGGTTCAAAGTTCGCAATTTAAAATGCTTTGTGCCTTACAGAACCTACTGTAGTCTCCTGTCTTCCCTACCACCACACCCATGCCTCACAGTGATTAGGCACCTCGGCTCTTTCTTAGCTTCTTTCTCTCCTGTCTGCAAGCATTGTTTCAGAGACATTAGCTCTGCCTGAACTTGCTCATGATTACAGCGTTCAACCTCATACTCTCACTAGGTGGGTCGCTTGCTCCCTTACCTTATCAGAGAAGAGTTGTACCTCTAATTGCCTGTGTATCAACTCTTGGATGGTGTTGGCATGTACCGTAGTGCCCTCTGGTTGCACCACCCTTATGCTTTTATGGGAATTGGTGTTCTAGCAGCCTCTGTTACCCCAATTTGCTAAGCTTCTGTCACTTGTAGCTGCAGTTTTCCTGTATCATTGTACAGTATTGTACATCATTATATCATTGTACATCATTGATTCTGCCCTTGTGCTATCTGTCCCAGCAGGGCCTGAGCCAACTGAGTGTCCACATGGGCCTCTTTCCTTTGGTTCCCCTTAGCTGAGATTCCTCTTTCTTTCCTAATCTTAGTACTGAGGCTGGAGCTTTAACAGTCACTTTACTTCTCCCTTTCCAGCCCAAAGGTCCTCTTCTCTCACCCAGAAGAGCAAATTTTTCCCAGCACATAGCTGCTTCCTAGCCAATGCACCAGTTGCGACAGGACCCCTTTTCTGAGGACAGCTGTGGCATCCCCTGGCAGCAGCAATAATCCTGTCCCCTGCTCTGGCTTCGTAGGTTACCCATTCTGTCTTCCCCTACCATTACTTGCTGGAAAAATGTACATTAATTTGGGACCCTGTCCTGAGAAACCCAAAATGAGCCTTCAGATGTTTCACTCTGCTCTGCTCATCATCATCAGGTTGCCTTGTTCTGGCCTTATTTCTGGAATCAATGCACTGAGGAGGGCATCCCTTACTGCACTTGGACTCAGCCAGCTCACTTCTAGTCTCTCTCTCTCTCTTTCTGCGTTATGCCTCCTGGCCCACCATGGATGTCATTGTGGGCCATCAAATATTCAAAGAAAAAGTGTTTGTAAGCACAAGTCCTTGTAGTGGGTTCAGATGGAAATCTGTTACCCACTACTTCTGAAATAAATGAAATCCCCAAGCCAGAGGTGTTGCCAGACAGCTCTGAACCCAGGGCAGTCAGGATGTAAGGTGGGCAGCTGTGTCGATTGCAGCAGTACAATCAGCTGCTACTGGGGTGGCAGCTGTTTTTACACCCTCCTCCCTCCCCAAAAGGGACCAGCTGAGGCTACTGTCCCAGTTGCCCCGCTTCAGTTATGCTACAGCCCTGAACCTGTTGGGCAGGTCAGGAATCATTTTTAAGAGCTGAGGCTGTATAAGAAACTTGCAGAGAAACAGTGGATTCCAAGGATGGCAGTGGGGAGTGGTAGACCCCTGGCAGAAGCAGATTGGCAGTGAACGCTGCATGCCTCCTTACCTAGAACTTGCCACTTTGGCTAGAGTTGGTGGTAGAGCCCCCAGAGCAAAGCAACAAATCCTGATAGCAAGGAGTAGCAGGGTCCTGCAGGGTGGCCTCCCAGGAACTGCCACTTCTGGCTGGCATAGGTGGTAGGCCCACCAAATAGCAGCGCATGGTGAGTCTTCCTTCCCAGCAGACTGGGCTAGCTAGTAAATGCTGAGTTGATTTGACAGTGACTGTACAAACTATAAACATTCAAACAAGGGTTAAACTAGTTTAAGTCATAGTTTAGGAAAAAAAATCTAGCTACTTTAAAAATGGAGGTTAATCAATTCAGGAGAGAGATTACATGTCATAGTTGCCTACAGTAGCAGGGAACTGAAGTCCAATGACACAAGACTGTTTGTTCATTCCAGTCCTAATCAATATAGTTTACCCAGTGGAGATCCATCTAAACCAAATTAATCTTCTCTTAAAACAGTTTTTCTTCTTTTTTACTATTGCAAACTGTAAACATTTTAAGCAAGGGTTAAACTAATTTAGACAATTAACTGTTTGTGGTTTCAGCTAACATTAAACAGATATGGTTTACTTTATAGAGTTGTGTGTCTCTTTCCATTTTCCACTTCAGTTCACCCTGTTTTAGTTTAATATTGCTTGCAAATGAGGAAGTTTGTTGACTTTGAAACATCCGGTTAAAATTATTTTCTCAGGCTTGGAGGCGGGTAGGTGGAGTAGAGGAGAATAGAAGGTTTGCAGAAACTCCTAAATTTGAACCTGGCCCTTGTTATTGCCTTCCAGTGCCTGGCAGAAGGGTAACGCATGTTGGTTGACAAAAGCTTTCACATGAAGAAATTCAGGGTTTTGTATACATCTCTGGTGATTCTTTTTAGTCCATAAATATGTAGGTCAAAATTGATTGCATGCGTTAGATCCCCACCAACCATGGCAAACCACTAAGCTTGGGTTCAGTCAATCTGTTTCCTGGTAAGTATTTCTTTATCTGAGGAACAGGGTTCTGCTGTTAGTAACTGACTTTTGAAGAATGGAAAACCTCCCTTTCTTTACCCTAAGTAGGATTTTAATCCCCTCCCCTCACTGAACACTGACTGGCAATACAAATCCTATTATATACACATACCCCTTCTCCTTCAGCTCGCAGAGAAGAAATATACTGTTAAGATAAATATTCCTGAAAGGAACTGAAGGTCTAGGCAAGTTCCAAAAATGTTGTTTTTATAAAATTCTTGTTTTGGAAACAGACCATTCAAAAAACTGAGTGAGACCCAAGGTTTGTAGGCCTTAAACTGGAGACTCTTAAAAAAATAGTATTTGGAGAGAGGAGGTAAGACTACCTTAGGAATTCTCCACTGTGCTTTGCAGCTTCCAGGACTGCTTGCAGCCTGAGGTTTGACTTGTACTTGCATAACTCTTCCCTGGATGAAAAGAGAACTTTATTGTTAGCCAACATCACCTTTAACCTTACTAAAAAAGCCAAACAAAAGTACTTACTGTCAGTTTCAGCAGCGGGGGAGGGGGGTAACCTTTTCCTGTCTATTTACTTATAACAAGCAATGTTAAGGAAGTTGCAAAACAGTACTTCTGTTCTTTATTGGTGGAATCAGTGGAGCGAGGGGGAGGAGGAGGAAATATATATATTTCATGGTATTTGGAATACTATTAGCTAGTAAGGCTGAATATGGGGGGTGGGGGAGAATCCAAAAAAAATTCTCTACTGTAGTTGCAGCTGGCCATTCTGGTTATAACCAGATTTTCATCAAACAACTGTGTTTGCCAAGTGTAATTTTAGACATTAAAGGACATCTAATCCCCATGGGTGTGGCAGCACAAACACAGGAATTCTCCTTTAGGGGTAGGCTGGCCAGCAGCGGCTCCATTACCGACCAGCGTGGGAGGCCAATTCTGTTTTGGCTAGGCCTCCACAGAAGAAACCCAGTGGCAATGACTCAGGAAAAATTCTGAATCAGCATATCTTCTGGCAAACAGAAACTCAGGTAGCTTGGCCAAGGTACCTCTCTTTCCTAATTACCTTCAAAAGTGTTTTCTCTATCACCTGTGTCTAGGGTTGCCAACTCTGACTAAAGCTATTCCAGGAGATTTTTTTTTCCCCAAACATGATGTAATGTCATTAATTATACTGTTCAACCCATTCACAATATTAATCTCCCGGATTGCTTTCAATAGTCACCGGGAGATTGATGCTGATTTTGGTAGACTCCCAGATTGGGTTGCAACCTTACCTGTATCTAAGTATTTACTATTGTAACTTATAGGGTGACTGTTTCAAGAAAAATCAACATTTTAGGACAAAAGACACCCCCCCCCCCCCCCGCTTTTTACTTGTAATATGAGTAATATCAAATGGGCAAACAGACATTATGGCTTGTTTCTGCTATTGCCACTACGAGATTTTCCCCTGAACTCTAAGTCCTATCACCAATGAGGTGTATCTGCTTTTTCATCTGACTTGTTAAGCATCTGCCCATTATGAGGTTGAAGTGTTGTAACTGTATTGGGCTGTAAGGTTACTTACACATTATGTGGGGGAAAAGGTAGGCACTGAACAACTGCATCATAATGTGTATGTACAAGGAAGTTAAACTTTTTATTGGTTGTTGTGCAAACTGAACACATTGCTTTGAATGGTGCCTTCTGGAGTTTTTGGTATGTGTTCCAATATTCATATTACAGCCAAAGTATATGACCCCAAAGAAGAGATGATACACACTATGCAGAGTGCTAAAGGAGGTGATTTGCAACAGCTGAAGCATTAGCATTTCTCAGTGGAATTTTTGTAAGTTTCTATAATGTAAGTTTCAAACTGAGCAGTTCTCCAGAAAATAAATGCCTACAGATTTAAGGAGGGCTGGTTCTAGCAGGCAATGCCAATGTTCATTGTTCTCTTTGGATTGTAGTAATCTGGCTGGATTAAAGAGATTTCTTATCATCTGGGAGACATTTTGTAATTATGGGTGGCAAAAGTGGCAGCATGGCTATTTGTTACCAGAGTATTGAAAAGTCAGAAGGTAGGTGTCACCTTAGAGACTGACAGGTTTAGTGAGGTATGAGGTTTTGTAGGCAACAACCTACTTTGTCAGATGCCATGAAAGCACTTGCATAAAGTAGTCCTTTCTTAGGATCTGATGCAATAGGTTGTTGCCTACAAGAACTCATAATTCTATGAACCATTTAGTCTATGTGGTGTCACACCCTACCTACCTTCTGCTTAACTTCAGATTCAGATGACTGAATGCCCCTGTGCCCAGACTCATGAAATTTTAAAAATCTAACTGAAACACAATGTATATTTATCTTTGGAAATGTGTCCATTTAAAAATTTCTTTATAATAAATCTATAGCTGCACATTTAGAGACAAAAATATTTCATAGAGCTATTTTATACACCCAGACAGAAGAAAGAACTTATATCTTTGCATCAGATACAGCCCTCTGTCACTGTACTTTTGAGTCAGCATAATCTATGTTGCCATCTCTCCAGAAGAGACTTTAAGTATAACTACTTGAACTAATCTGATCCTGTCCAGCAGAGGGCAGCTACAGTACATATACGCACAACAACCTATTACCATACATATTTTGACTCCTGCAATCTCCAGATGTACTGCTAGCCTTTCAGCTGCTCCCATAGTAATCCTGTACAATGTTGGCCCCTCTCACTTCTATGAGTCAGATTCTGATGACCTTACTCACTGTAGCAGGGCACTAGGGTGCCTGCTACTAGAAGTGCTGGGATAACCCTTCAGGTGCTGGTTGCTGAGGCGACCAAAGGGAGCTAATGGCTTACCCCTGCCTAGCCAGCTGAAGAAAGGGGCAGGATCTGGCCCCTATATAAAGCACAGGCAGGAGGCCAGAGGCAGTTCCCTGACCAGCAGCGAAGGATGAGGGAGTTTCCTGCCAGAAGTGAGAAAAACCTGAATGCCAGAACAGCATTGGTCACTGCGGTAGGAGAGAAAACCCGGTAGGCCTGAGCATTATTATAGGCAGCTTATGTTTACGTTATAGCCAAGAGGCTTGTGTTTAGGTTGTTGTTTGTATTTGCTATTGATTACACTGGTGGTTTGGGTGAGGCTATAAGGGGATGGAGGAGGCCTCATAGGGGACTTATGGTAGGGTGAGGACCCCAGCCCCAGTGAGGGCACAGAGTTTGGGGTGTACAGACCCCAGCTCCAGAGAGGGGTGGCTGAGAAACCCCAGAAGAGAGGGTAGCGGTGCGGTGAGCCCTGTGAGAGGGCTGCATTGCAGAGAAGAGCCCTGTGAGAGACAGGGCCACGGAGAGCCCGAGCGCCAGAGGGGTGTAGGCCAAGACAGTGTTGTACACGCATAGCCCACAAGGCCTGGGGACATGGAACACCCAAAGCAGGAGGACTGCGGCCAAGCAAAAGAAAGGTAGCCTCCCTATAAAGAACTCATATACAATCAAAGTCGTGGCGGGCGAGAATAGGAGGGTGCAAGTCTGAAGCTTGGCACTGTAAAGGAGGTGACAGGGGAGAGCACAGCGACCCTGACGTCGCTCCTGCTACACTCGCAATAAATCAATAATACTCCATATACCTTTTCACTGATTTCAGTGGGACTGCTTATGGAGTAAGGTACTATGTAATGTGAGGAAAGACTTTCTAACTCCTCTTCCACTGAATCTTTAATGGATACAAGAGGTCAAGGCATCAGTTGTATGTCTTGTCTTCCAGAAATAAAATGCAGTAGTTAATGGAACCCTGGCTCCTAATATTACTTTGAGGTGTTAGTTTGGTGAGGATAAGTGCTACCTACTCAATCGCATGCTATTTTCTATAACACCCTGAAATTGCATGGAGGTCTATCGTACCTGCATCAGCCAGTCCCTTAGCCTACACCAAAATACAACTTTGGTAACTGAAGTACAGGATTCAGGCCCTTTAAAAAGTTCTCCAGCTCCCAGTAGTAGTATAGCTCTACAGAGTCAAATAAATAACTAAAAAATAAAAAAATAGTTTGTTAGAGGCTTGGAGATGCATTCGTTGTATTAAAAAAAGTATAGCTATGATTTCTGAATTTTACTGTGATTTAAGACAGCCATGTAGCTCTGTTATCATGACTTTTATTTCTTGTTTTCTAAAATTTAACATGACGGTCCTCTGGCTCCAGTTCTGGTGCTGAAATTTTACTTGTCATGACCCAAAGGGTATGATTTTGTGTGCGCTTCGGCACTGCAGAATTATTTCCCGCCACGAGGATTTTTCTTTGCACAGTGCAATTCTCAGTTGCATAGAGAGAACCCCTGTACAAAGGAGTTCCCGCCACCCGTATGTAAATTTGTGTCCCACTATTGGCTGTTTCTAAATTATTCCCACGTGGCAGCTAGTGATTGGCTTGCTAGCAGTATAAGAGGCTAGAGCGGTTTCTGCCGAAGTTGGAGGAGGAGGAGGACTCCACAACCATCTCGTGGAGAAGGAGGACTTCACATCTCGTGAAGAACTCTAAGCACGCTGTGGAGCTTAACAAACCCAGCGTGTGCCTTAAGGATATAGGGGCCTGATCAACCTCTAGCCTCTCTCTGTCGCTGCCTGATCCCTCGACGTACCCTTCCCTGCGCACTTTCACGGAGAGTCACCTTTCAGACTCTCGTCATGGTATCCAGAGCTCTTCTCGAGGTTATTTTGTCCAGTTGATTTGACGGGCTCGTGGTTCTAGAGCTCTCAGCCGGCCTTGGACCAGAGTTCGCGGTTAGAACTCTTGTCTGCTCTTCTTCTTTCCTATCTGTAACTGCAACGCAAGCAAGTTTTCCTGCCTGCACCGCGACCACCTACGGTGTAAGTAAAATAATCTTTAATCAACCACTACGCGTCCATGCCTAATTCTAGTCCGCCGTGCCGAATTCCCCGACCCACGTGCCAGGGCTGCTGGCCACAGCCCGCCGCGCACCCCTGAAAGCCTCGGACTGCTCCCAGCCCGCACATTACTGATGCCTGAAAGACAGAATTATTGTGGTAGTGCTCCTATGCCCTTTAAATATGAAACCATAGACACTCACATATGTCTATTTGTTGAGTGCAACCATACTCTGAGTTTGTGTATAACATTTGATTTAATTCCTCAAAAGTTCTCCCAAACCACACTTCCTATATCAACACCGTCAGAAGAACAAGGCTTAAAGAGTACTAAACATGTACCAGAAAAATGGAAGGGTTTCCAGGGGTTAGTGCCATACCCTTTACTATGTATCAGCGTGTTATCAGCATTTTGCTCACTTGAGTTGCATCAAACATGGACAGAAGTAATCCAGCTCTTTAAACATTTTAAATTAAATAAGCATGCCAAAAACATTTTGTATCTTCCTCAGAAACAAACAAATAATTTTGTCTGCATACACAGAACAGTGCGGTTTTACACTATGGGCAAACTCTCAAACGGTTTTTTTTTGATTGCCAGTTAAACCTAGAAACAACATCTTGTGATGCTCCAATGGCAGTTGCTTTTTATGTCTTAACATATTGTTTGGCAGTAATGCGCCCACTCTGTTACTACATATTCTAAAAGCAGGTGGAGGAAGTGGGGGTGGGGGGTCTCAAAAAAAGATGTTCACTCTCACTGCCAGCAATGAATTATGGTAATTTAGTTTTTGAAGTAAATAGTGGAAAGTTACAGAGGAACATTCCCAGCTCCTTTTGTCCCAGGAGCCTTGAGTAGCTGAACCAATTTGTGGTCTCGCTTCCGGCTGCAGGGTGCTAGAGTGGCTTCATGCAGACTCACCACCTGGCAGCGTGGAGAGGGGGGAGCAGACCTGCCACACCTGCCCTGAGCCAGGACTTAGTAAAATTTGGCAGGGCAGTTTCATGCCCTGAGCAGCCATGATGGATGGGGCAGCACTGGCTACTGTGGTGGTAAGTGAGGAAGCAAAATCTTGTAAGGATTCATTTACCTTTAAATATTGCAAGAAAGTTAGAAAGAAACTTACAGTGATAATAACAGTTGGCACTAAGAAATTTAAGTAAAACTCAGAAAAATTCAGAATGTAGTTTTTTTCTTTACTGCCCTCTCGCCGTAGTAATAGTTGAGGTAAAATATTAAAAGAAGTGGTAAAATATTTTAAGATGGCAATAATATGATATTTTTATATTAAAAGTGTCTTTTGACACAAAGGCATAATTGCACTTCAAGATCCATATTTTGTTCTCAATAACACGCCTGCAAGTCCATTTAAAATAGATTACCAGGTGTAACTGAGAGCATAATTTGGCTTCAAATGAAGGTCAGTGTCGCAGAGCACATAGGTGCCCTGCTCCTAAGAAGGAAAAAAAAATGCTAGGGGAAAAGCCCTAGCAGTGAGCGATGAGCCCAGCTGCGGGTTACCAGGGCAACCAGAGGAGGTCAGCTGACCAGAAGGGGCAGGGCCTGGCTCCCTTATAAACCCTAGGGGCTGAGGCCAGGGGGCAGTTCCCTGCCAGCGGCCAAGGGGGAAGGAGCTCTCTCGGAGAAGAGAGGGGAAGCCTGACGGAAGGAACAGCATCTGACACGGCTGAGGGATGGAGTATTCCCCGGTAGGCTGGAATGTGGTTATAGCCGGGCAGCTTCTGTTTAAGTTATAGCCAAAGGGTTTGCGTCTTGTTTGCTGTTTGTCACCGGTGGTTTGGGTGAGGTTATTAGGGGTTGGAGGAGGCCACATAGGGGACCCACAGCAGCAGCATGGGGACCCCAGTGCTAGCGAGGGCACAGCATTTGGGGTGCACTGACCCCAGCCCCAGAAAGGGGGCAGTTGAGAGGCCCCAGAGAGAGGGGCATTGATAAGAAACCCCAGTGTGGGTGTAGTGAGCCCTAGAGAAGGGGGCAGCGCTTTGAGAAGCCCCAGGAAAGGAGGGCAGCATTGTGGAGAAGCCCCCCGAGAGGGGGTACAGAGTGAGACTGGCACTAGGGCTCTCCATGGCCCTGAGAGGGCGCAGATTGAAAGAGGCAGGGCCCGGAGAGGACAAGGGGGCCAGATTATAAACAAGGCCCAGACCGAACAACGTCTATTCCATCTGCGATGCTTGGGGCGTGGTAAAGGGATGGTTGGAGCCACGCATAGCCCATAAGGCTGGGGTGCCCCTGAAGCACCCGTTTGCAAAGCGGGACCCACGAGGTGTCTGGTAAACCACGGGGTCTGAGTGTCCAGCAAGACATGACCAAGAGGGCATAAAAGGCAGCTTCCCTAACACATTTGAACACCAAAGACATGGCGGGAGAGAATTTGAGGGTGCCCATTGGGTCAACTTGGCACGGTAAAGGGAGCCTTAGGGAGATCATGGCCATCCTACTGGACCCTGCACCGTGACAGTCAGGAAGGCCAACTGTACCTTGTCATGCATCCACAGATGCATCTCGAGCAGGTCCAAGGAGGTGATCCTCCCCCTCTATGCGGCACTGGTCAGGCTGCAGTTGGAGTACTGTGTCCAGTTCTGGGCACCGCACTTCAGGAGGGATGTGGACAGCATTGAGAGGGTCCAGAGGAGGGCCACCCACATGATCAGGGGGCAGCAGGGCAGGCCCTATGAGGAGAGGCTACGGGACATGAATGTGTTCAGCCTCCACAAGAGAAGGCTGAGGGGGGGATCTAGTAGCCTGTTACAAACTAGTCAGGGGGGGACCAGCAGGTATTAGGGGAGTCCCTGTTCCCCCAAGCACTACCAGGAGTGACTAGAAATAATGGTCACAAGCTAGCAGAGAGTAGATTCAGACTAGACATCAGGAGGCGCTACTTCACAGTCAGGGCGGCTAGGATATGGAACCAACTTCCAGGGTAGGAGCCAGCACCACTTCTCTTGGTGGTCTTTAAGAGGAGGCTAGATGAACACCTTGCTGGGGTCGTTTGACCCCAGTGCTCTTTCCTGCCATAGCAAGGGGTCGGACTTGATGATCTGTCAAGGTCCCTTCCGACCCTACAAACTATGAAAAACTTTATATTGGAGGTGGGGAGGATGCTGGAAGGAAGACTGCTGAGTGATGCTAGTTTAATGGCTCTTCCAGTAGCATGTAAAGAAAGCACTTTTTGAAATAACTAGATGATAATGCTAGTGTCAGAAATTCTTTTTCTCAGTATAATATTTCCAAGTCTAAGACCATGAGAGCTGTTTTTGAACAGAATGGTTGCTGCTTATTTGTCAATACATTCATTACTGCACTAGTATCTGCTGTAGCTCATTGCTTTGCAAAGTGCTGTAGAAAACATTGATTACAAGAAAAAATATATCAAATTAAATTAAATCTGGTTCCAAAGCAGTCAGAATATCTCAATAATGTTTCTACCAAGATTGTTGAATAACTGCTATTATTAAAATTGATGGCTTCTAATCTGTTCTTTTTGTAGTCTTTAAAATTGCTTTACGATAAATTGCTTCAATTTAAAATAGATAGTGGAGCCCTAGAATTGTTCCATTTGTTTCTATAAAGTGTCTGCCTATAATGCATGTTTTCTTAAAGTTTCAGAAGTCTAGTATTAGTTGGATTAAGTGTCTTTTAGTAATTGGGTGTAATTATCCATTTTGGATATTGATTAATTTTGCATATTTCAACAATAGCTGTTCTAAATAAAATGCTAAAAATAGATTAGAAGACTTTAAGTCTGGAAGTGATGATTAGCCTGACTTTCTATATATTACAGGCCCTTCATTTTCACCTAATTCCTTTCTACACCGAGCCCAATAACTTAACTAAAACATAACTTGTATTTGGCCAATGCACATCTTCCCAAAAATAAATCAATTCTGATTTGAGTATTGCAAAAGATGAAGAATCTATTACTTCCTTTGGTAGATTGTGCCAGTGGTTTGTCTCTGTCACTATTAAATTAAAGCTTTCTACTGGAACATGCTGGCTTCCAGGTCACGTGAATAGTTCATGTTGTACCTTTCTCTCTTAAGTTAAAGAGCCTTTTTTTTTTCTCTCCCTGGGAAGGTAAGTTGTCATTAAGTGACCTCCTGATCATTCATACAGAGCTCTCTAAGGCCATATATACATAGTAACCTCACAGTGCCAAGTGGTTGCACCCTTAAGCATGCTGCACTCTCCACTGAAGTTGCTCCAAAATTGGGATCAGTATAAAAGCATCTAAGCAGCACTTTGGGCAGGTTACTTAGCACATCTGAGTGCCAGTGCCAGTTAGTTCCCCCCACCTTTACTATTTAGCTTGCCTGTAGCACCACCCAGATGGAGGCAGTAACGCTCTAGTTTATGAGGCAGTCTAGGTATATCAATGTGGCAAACTTGAGGGAACTGCTACCAAACACAGAAATGTACCCTGTGGACATGGCCTAAGTTTCTTAAGCCAGTAATTCTCAAGCTTTTTTAGAGTTCAGACACCCTCCATAGCTTTTGTGAGTTGAATGGCACCCCATTTCTAATGACTTTTCATTCCATCCAGGAAGAGCGCACACACCACCTGCTGAAACTTCCTTAGCCTGACAAAGGGTTTTTTAACCCAAAAGCTTGCTTAATAACTATTCTCTAACTATTTGGGTTGGTCTAATAAAAGATATCAGATTCACCCAAGGAACCTTGTCTGCTTATGTCCTTAGACCAACATGGTTACAACCTACACCCCTACCCCATTTCTAAAACATTATTTATTACAGGGCTTATCTCCTGGCATAGAAGCTGGGCAGGGATGACCATGTGCTTATCTTGCACTCCATGGCACCCTTAAACAGCTCTCATGGGGCCCCAGGGTACCAGAGCACTCTGGTTGAGAATCACTGCCATAAGGCTTTTTCTTCAGTTTCTGAATAATTTCTGTGACTCTGCACCCTTTTCAGTTCCCAGAATCCATTTTTAAAAACAGGGAAAGCACTGCAGTCCCTACAGCTATCCAGTTTTGGATTAATTAAAGATGCACACAGAGGTAAAATCACCTCTTTACTACGGCTTACTACTCCCCTGTACATCCATTCAAAGATTCCTTTTAGCCCTTTTTGCCACCACATTGCACTACAAGCTCATGTTGATTACTTACTATGACTCCTTGATCCATTTCAGAGTCAACTCCCTTTGGAGACAGTTTCCCATTTTGTTAGCATAGTCTGCATGTCTTGTTACTAAGGGTGCAGATAGAAGTTACATTTGTCATGTAATCAGTCCCTCTAAAAGATCTCTCCAGCCATGCCATGATACATGTGCACAGCTGCAGAATGTTTTCGCAACAAATTAACTCTCATCAAATGAAGGATCAGATGAAGGCGCTCCACTTTGGAGCACCTTAAGGAACTTATGTTCCCTAGGGTTAATATGTTTCTAGCCTGGGTGTACATGGGTATGTACTCCCCTCTCCAACTGAGGGATTTATTGGCAGGGTGGGTGGTGTGCTATGGAGAGACACAACAGCCCAGCGGCCACCTCCATCCCCTATAGAGTCAGGCCCAGTCAATAATTACTTAACTATATGCAAATGTATTACTACAACAAAACCATTGAAGGGTAAGGACATTAATTATATAGATATATGTACAAATTTACAAAACAATAAACCCTATACCATATATAGTGTGCATGTGTGTGTGTACACACACACACACACACACACACACACACACACACACACACACACACACACAAAATTATTATTTAAAAATACAGGTGAACCATAGAACAACCCAGAACAAAGGATATTGATTTGGCAACCTTATAACTATTAATATACAAACTATTACTTCAACATATTCACATGAACCATAAGGCACAGTCTACAAGCATAACCAGCAATCCTTAGACTATCTGGGTGCCCTTACAGGGCAGGGACCCCACTCCCAAGGTACCACTACAAGAAAGAAGTGGCAGGGAAGAAAAGGAGAGGAAGACCCCAAAGATTCCTAAGCTCCCCCGCTATCACCCAGGAGTGGCCCACATGGTGCCCCTTCACAACCCTGGGGGGTCCCTCCCCTGTTGGGATCCTCTCTCCAAGGTAACTTACTACTCCACAGTCCTGGAGGGTTGCCTCTCATTCTCCAGGTCAAGCTCTTTCCTGCCACCTGACTTTGCTGCTGCCAGCCTGGCTTAGAGCCACATGCACCACTGCGTGCAGTGGGTGCTTCACCTTGTGCTAGGGGTTGGAGGCCTGGACAGCCTTGTGCAGTGCTAGGGGTTGGAGGCCTGGACAGCCTTGTGCAGCACTAGGGCTTGGTCTGCTCCTGGACCTTCTGGGCAGCGTCATCTGCACTGAGCTGCTGTCCCAAGCCACCTCAAGCAGCTCCCAGGGTCTCTTACCCTCCATGCAGCACCTCCTGCACCGAGCTCCTAGCCTCATGCAGGGGGTTGTGAACCTAAGCTGCCCAAGGGGCTCCAAAGATCCTGCTCTGTGCACCGGCTTGTGCACCATGTTTCTGGCCGCACACCAGAGGTGGCAGACCCAAGCTGCCTCATGCAGCTCCCAGGGTCTGGACACCATGCGCTGTGCTGTGCACTGAGAGCCTAACTGCTGGAGCTGTCCGCAGCTCCCTGCTGATAGAAGTCTTCAGGGGCTCTTCCTGGGCTACCGCTTCGCCTTGCTGAGCAACTCTCCTCAGCTCTTCTAAGCCCCGCTCTTCTTTCTTCTCTTTTCCTGATGCATCTCCCTCATGCTGGGCATGCAGCTCCTTTTATACACTCCAGGGCTCTGCCCTTGAAGTCTTCTGGACCTGACAGTTTGCAGCCTTCAATCAGGTCCAGGTAAGCTCCTCTCCCCCTCCCCTCAGGAAAAGAGCATAATTTTATCTCCCTTTCTGCCTCCTGATTGATGGATGGGTTCCACCAATCAAAACAGCAGTATTTCAAGCCTGGGACTCAACCCAAGCCCTGAAATGTAAGCCTGCTACATGTTGCTCAGTCAGGGCTGGACTGATGCAGCCTAGCCCAGCCCAGCCCCACCCCTGGGGCTGTCTGAAAGAAGGGACTTTTCCCTGCTGTGTTTGGCTGCCCTTGCTGATTTTTCTACTAAGTTACAATGATAGTGAGGAATGGTGGCCTGGTGGTAAAGGTACTAGCTTGGAAAACTGAGGTGCAATTCCCTGACATGCCATTGACTTCCTCTATGACCCTAAGCAAATAATTTAGCTCCTGCTGTGGGACACATGGAAAAATGAGTTTCAGTAAATTACTAATAATCTGCAATCCCTCTGACAGCACAGACATCAACATTATTACACAAATGAACTAATTTGTATTGCTTGTTATCAATTTCCCCATCTTTCCATTACATATTTCTCTTTTTGTTTCTAATTGCTGCCTTTACTTCAAAACTGATCCAGCACAAACTTTTCAACATTTATTCTCCTGATTTGTGGGACTGTGGCCTTTTGACCATCTAATTAACTCCCCTTAAAGAACTCTGAATTTGTATTCATTTTTTTTTTTTTTTTTTAATCTAAAAGTTTCTTCCCAATCAAGTTACTTATAATTGTCCTTAGTGTTGGGAAATTAGCTTTTCGGCAGCAGCAAAGGTTGGGATCATTTTCTTTTTGCCTTCTTAATATAAGCAGGTAGTGATCATCAGTCCCTGGCAACCCCCAAATGATGGTCCAATGATCCTCTTTTCTAATAACTCTGTTTTAGATCTCATAGTTACCTCTTGTTGACACCACGGCATATCCATAGGTAAAGACCATTCTTCCTTTCCACTTCTTCCCCAGAAGAAAACAAAGACAAGAAAAATTTGTTGTTGTTGTTGGTTTTTTAGACATGTACACCTTTTAAAGTTGTCAGCTGACCCCACCAAGCTATATGCCATGAAATGTTGTACTATTCTTCCTTTCATGATAATTTGAAGACTTCAAAACCTTTTAATCATAAAGTGATGTTAGAGAAACAGAAAACACTCAGAGTAGCACTAAATGAGATCCAATGAAAAGTTATGTATAATTCTTTGCATGGAACTGATAAGCATGTTTATTTAGATCATCCAGTGAATTTGAAATTGATGCAAAACATTTCCCAAAGAAAAAGATACATCTGCAAAGATGAAACTGTCTGCACCTACAAAATGGCAATCTCTCCTGTATTTTCTGTTAAAAGTTCATAATCATGCATGTTGTCATCGTTATGTTAAGAAAGTAGATTATACCATCATTGCTTTGTCCAATCAAAATACACCCTTGGGTCAGATCTTATATGATGCAACTTCACAAAAATTCATCTGTTCCTGTTGATAATGAGAAGTATTACTCTGAGGGTTGATCTGCTATCTTCAATGGATTTTCTGCCTCATAAGCAGAATTCTTTATCTGACCAGCAAGATTTGTGTGAAATAGAAAATGAGTTGGAGGATCGTACATAGACAAGGGTTGGATGTTTTACAATTGTCTTCCTGAATAAGGCAGGGAAAAGATAATCTGAAAAGATCTTTTGTATTATTTTGTATATGACTGCAGCTACTAGAGAGAGTCTAGTTTTCAGTGGAACTAAGACTTAAAACACTTTGATAAGGAAAACCAAGAATGTGTGCCAAAATAATGCTGTAAGTGTTCAGAGCTGAACAAGAAATAAATGGGCTTAAACAGTAACAAGGGAGATTTAGGTTAAATATTAGGAAGGACTTTCTAGGTCTGAGGGTGATTAAGGACTGGAACAGATTACCAAGAGAGGCTGTGGAGTCTCCATCAGTGGAAGTTTTTAAGTGCAGGCTAGAGAAACACTTGGCTGGGATGGTTTAGACAAGGATGATCCTGCTGTGGCAGGTCTGTGCTCACCATTGCTGCTGGCCTGCTCTGCCCACCTAAGCATTCTGCACCAGGGTCTATACTCACCTTTTATGACTTGATGTTACTTGAGGTTCCACTGGATGATGCTGTTCAGTGTCTTCCAAACCCTGGACGCCTCAACCAGTGCTTCTTCTGTGGGGCTCCTTACCTCCCCTTCACTCCACCCCATTGCACTTGGGTGTCTGGCCTAGGTCTTGATGGGATCCGGATGTGCTGCAGGCACTGTCTGCTCCTTCTGGGCAGTCTGTCTCTGCCCCGCTTACCCAGCTGGTGGTATAGGTGTCTCTTATCAGAAAACAAACAATACTAGAACTGAAATTCTTCCCGGGGTGAGGGCAAGCAGAGCAATGATGCTCACCATGTTGGGTGGCTCTTCTTTGGTAATTCCTCCCCTAAGTGTGGGATCCACCATGCAACTGTCATGTAACTCCTGTGTCAGGACTATGACCCCAAGAGCACTGGGCTCTGAATTGGCTGTCCCCCAGCCACCTCTAATAGCACCCTATGGGGTGACTTCCCACTCCCTTGCTTCCCCTAGGGGCCTGGCATTGTCCAACTCTGGGTCTCAGGGCCTGAAGGCAAGTCAGCATTGAGGGTTCAGTAGCCTGCTCCCTGGTGAGTTCGCTTCCCTGGCGGGCCCTGCCGGTGCATCTTGGGCCACCTCCGTCCTGCCCCAGCCACCCTGCATGTGCCTGTGGACCACGTCCAGTGTGGGTAAGGTCTTGGTGGGTTCTGAGCCCCTGGCTCCATGGGTGACTACCCCTCTGCTGAAGCCCAGGCCCTTTCTTTCCTCGGTCTGGTCTGTGTGGGACACCTCTGGTTTGGGTGGACTCCATTCCTTTAAGAAATGAGAGCTCAGATTTCCCTGCTGCAGTTGGGGCTGCCATGCTGCCCATGTGGTCCATCAGATTGCAGCTCTGCTGGCCCATGCTGGCTGCAGGGAAGGTATCTGGAGGCGCCACAGGTGCTCCCTCCTTCCTGCTCCCCCCCTGTGGTTGCCCAGCTCCTTTTGTCCCAGGATCCTTGAGTAGCCGACCCAATCCATGATCCCACTTCCGGCTGCAGGCCGTTGGAGCGCCTGCATGCAGACTGGCCACCTGGAGCCTGGCGGCGTGGTGAGTGGGGTGCGGACCTGCCACACCTGCCCTGAGCCAGGAGTTAACAAAATTCTTGGCAGGGCAGTTCCATGCCCTGATCAGCCACGATGGATGGGGCAGTACTGACTACTGTAGCGCCAATGGCAGTTACTACTTTTGAGGGTGGTCACACTACCAGTTAGGTTACTGAAGGTTGGGCTAGACTATTGGGGGCCAACTTTTTTAGCAGGTGCTCTACAAATTAGCTCTGAACTCTTTCTGAATGCCACTTTGATCCCCTTTCCTTGCCCAGTATGCTGCTCTGCTTTCTGCTCCCTGCTTTGTGCTCTGTCTGAACTGCTGTTCTGCTTTCTGCTCCCTGCTGTATCTGCCACTGTGGCATTCTCAGACCCAACATGGTTGCCAACAGGTCTCGGGTGCATCCTGTCCTCTTGGGTCACATTGCAAATGGCCTATTTTCTTGCCACAACTTTGTTGTTTCTGCTAAGTGAACCTTCATGGGCTTGGGAGTAGTATAAATGGTTCCCTGGTGGTCCAGATGTGACCATATTGGCATAACTTCTGTGGGGCTCTTCTTCCCCTACACCCCACCCCTTTCTACTCAGGTGTTGGAGGCAGCCCTGATGATGAATCAAGTGGCAATGTGGCCTTGCCTTCTCTGCTAGGTGTTCAATGTGGATTAAATCCACAAGAATCTTGCCACTGTCTTTTATCTTCACAAAACTGGAACTAAACAGGTAATGTAACTCAAAATTGTTCAGACCTGGTGGCCAGGTAGAGCAATAATGCCCTGTAACACTGAGCTTCCCCCTTCCTGGGGCATGGACCAGGGGCACACAAGGTCCCAAACTCTTTCACCTACCGTTGGGCCCCTATACCTCCTGGTGGGTTGCCATCTTTGTGTGGGACTTCTTGCTCTGGTGCTAGGCCAGGTATGGCTCTGTCCTGCCATGACCATCACCCGAGCAAGGCCCACTCTCCTACCAACCTCCTGCTGGGGCGCTTCTAGTCTGAAGGTGCACCTGCTGGGCCCACCATGCCCAAAAGGCTCTCCACAGTGGCTGTTCCCTTGGCTCACCCTTCATGCTCCCCTGGGCTGCACTTGCCTTGTCCTACCTGACTTGGGTCCTTTGGTGCAGGCTCCCGGGCAGTAGTCTGCCACATCCAAGGTAGGGCACTCCCCAGCCTTGTGTTGCTGAGTCCCAGCTACTCCAGCAGCGGGGAAAGCATCTGATTTTTTCCCCCAAGTGTTCTGGCCATGGGGAAGGTGGCTGGCTTCCTCTCTGGTGGAGAAAGCATCCAACACTTCTATGGGCACCCTGGCAGTGGGGAGAGTATCCAGCTCTTCTCTGGGTACTCTGGCAGCAGAGAGAGCATCCAGACCTGTTCTGGTGTCTCGGCATGCAATCTACCCCTCCTTGTCTTCCAGCCCATCTTTGGCCTGTTGCCCCTAGGCTTCAAGCCAACCAATGGGGCTCTTCCAGTCAGTGCAATGACAGCTGGCTTAGCTCAGCTGGGCCATCCATGCCTCAGTGCAGAAGTGGGTCGGGTATGAGACTGCTACACACACACACACATGCCACAGTTTGTCCACCTTTAGGCTAGATCAAGTATGTCAAATTTACCCTATGCCATGGGCTACATCCAAACCCCAGGGCTCCTTGCAGGCTAGATCTGCAAGGCATGTTGTGGCAGCAGCAGTGGCAAGGCCAGTGATAGAGGCAGTAGAACCAGCCCAAGCAACTGCTGCCAAAGTGGCAATAGCACAGCAAATGGCCATGGCTAAGCAGCAGCAGCAGCCCTCACTTGCCCCCCTTGCCACTGACAGCCATGTCCAATGGGGCCCTGGATCCTGTGACCCAGCCTGCAGGCACAGGGTTTGACACCCCTGGACTAGATGATGTGCTTTCCAGCCCTCTTTTTCTATTGTTTTAATAAGCAATGTAGTTAACCCCATCAGTAAGTAAATTTAAAAACAAAAAGGAATATCAGTAAATGAAATGGCATTTTCTGGTACCACATGTGGTATTAGCATTTCTATCAGTTTAAATACGTATATTGTGGACTAGGGAACTGACTTCAAAAGCTGTGGTCATATAGGGAGTAATCAACAGCACAGTTTAACATTTCCATTTTCATATCTATTAGAAACAAGAGCTGACAGGACACATCTTCCCATTCCCATTAAAGGAGAGGGCAAAAAGCCTGTGAGTCAGGAGTGTCTTGTAAACATTTAAAACTTGGTTGCTTGTGCCCAGTTATACATACATACATCCATTGCACAAGATGTTTCAGGCTACAAGTGGGCTATTTAAGGCTCCAGTCCGATCCTACTTCATAACAAGATTATGTTATAGCAGTATTACTGTCTTAATGGCAGTTAAGTTGCAAGGAATTTAGCTTTTCAACAAACCTGTACATTGTCAGCACTCTGAAACAGAAAACAGGGTGGATCTAAGAAGCAATAGTAAAAGAAAGGATTGGGGATTATAAATACAAAGCTTTTGTTTTGTTTTGTTTTTTGTTTTGGGTTTTTTTTTTTTATCTTTACAAGTTGAGAAAACAAGTTAATCTATGTGTGTTTGAAAACTGGAAATAAAGTGCTCAAGGGCTCAAGAATTTAAAAGTTCAAACAGAAATTATACCAGTTTAAAAAAATATTCTTTAAGCGGCCTACATCAAGAGTCAAAATACACCAAATAATGAAGACTGTTTAAAAAAAAAAAAAAAAAAAAAGATGCATTTTCTCTTTGGAGCACACCACTGAGAGAGACGGAAAGGAAAAAAAAAATCCAAATGAGATATGGGATATTGGAATAAAGCAATCTGACCTTTGAAATTTGGTTTTGTGATGTAGTGACTGATCATTCAAAACACCCTCATTTATCACAGATAGTTAAATAAACACATTTTGATATACCACAATTATTCATACAGTATATACAAAATGCAGCATGTTGCTATAGTTTAGACAGAAATCTGCTCTCAACAAAACCATTCTTCTGATTTTAATACTGACAACCAAGTCAGTGGCTGTGGACAATACTTAAAATATATTAGATTCTCCACATAAAAGAAGCAACCATTGCTGATTCCAGGAAATAAGGAGCAAGACAGAGCAAAAGGGAGTAATAAAATATCATCCTCTTTTATAGCATCATGTTCTTATCTGGAAGATGAGCTTTCAGTGAAGCACAGTAGAGATCCTGAAAAATAGTTTACTAAATTAATTCCCAGGACTATAATAACAATTGTATAGGTAGGTCTATTCTGCATATAGAGCCATCCCAAAAACATTACCTTACCCCCTCTCCTTCAGAAGCACTTGTAATAGGTTTTTTCTTCGGCACCCATTTCAGAGGGACAAGTCCAACTGGAGTTCAGTCTTTCTTCCTGGGAGCCAAACAGTGTCCATGTTCAGTAAAGTAACACATCTGATTGAAGATTAATTACAACCTCAGGTCAGGTCAGTCCCAAGGCTGCTGTGACTGGGGCTGCAGCACCTTAGATGCTGTAACAACCCTCCTTCACTTTGCCCTGTGTTTGGCTAGCTTTGTGCACTGTCAGTTGAAGCCTTGAACAGTCCTTAATATTGGTTCCCCAGTTCTTCTTGGGTGCATCCACACATGCAGGCATGTGCACTTGCAGCAGCTTAAGTAGCACTGGCACAAATTTGTGCTGGAGATCTGCGCCTCAGCACATGTGCCTGAACATGCACTTTGGCATGGGGCAAATTGTGCCACTTGGGGTAAACTGACCCTGCCCAGTTCCTCCTGGATCTTCAGCCAGGGGAAGCTAGAGGTAGTATAAAAAGTTGCCCTGGTGAGCAGCTCAGGGATATGTGCCCTCAGGAGCTTCTGAGGTTCCAGCCAGTTGGTATCTTGGGACACTATCCCTTGCATTAGCTGGACTGCTGAAGCAGTCCTAACCTAGAGTGGCCCCTGCACCCTCTACCCACTGCAACAGTCTGGCAATGGGGCCTGCTGCCTAGCTGTGACCTGCTGCCACCTGCAACAGGATCTGCACACCTGCTAGACCCAGATGGGGACCTCATGGCCATCTGAGCTGTGGTATGGGCACTGTAGCAGAGCTTCCTGCACCTCTGGGCCAGCTACCAATGGGCTATGACTGCACAGTTGGCCTTCGTGTGGCACTGCTGTCATCTCTTCTGGTGCCCCCGCTCTGCCATCTGTGTAGCTATCACCCGGAAGGTGTGCTCATTGCGGTAGCCTGCTTTGAACTTCTGAAGTATGTCCTTCTGGCCCCAAATGACCAGGAGGTCAGCCACCTCATCTGCCCTCCAGCTGAGTCCCCCATGCTGGCCCTGGGCAGGCTCCTCTGTCCAGGTTCTGCCACTTGCCTTACCAGCAGGGATCCTAGTGTTGTGGGGGATTTGGGAGGTTTGTGGGGGGTAGAGGTGGGTATGGGGTTTTGGGGGTGAAGTTTGTGGGGGGTATGAAGCTTGTAAGGGGGGGTATGGGGCTTGTGGGTGAATTGTGGGGGGTTGTGGGTGGGTATATGGTGGGGTTGTGGGTGGCTATATGGGTGAGGGTTAGGGGTTTGTGGGGGAAGTTTGTGCACGTGGGGATTTGTGAGAGGGGTTGTGGGATTTGTGGGGGTTGGATTTGTGGGTGGAGGCATGGCTGGTTTTGTGGGTGTGGGATTTGGGGGGGGAGCATGGTTTGTGAGTATGGGGGGGGTTGGTGGGTGTGGGGTTTGTGTGTGAGGGTGTAGAGTTTGTGGGTGGATTGTGGGGAGAGATTGTAAAAGGAACTGGGCTGTGGGGGGACTGTGTGGGAGGAGTGGGCTCCCTACCTGCCCTCCTCATGGCACACAGGCCCCCTCAAAGCAGCAGTAGCTAGCCACAGGCCCTTGCATCACTCATGGCCTGCTACACGCAGAGGTCCCCAACAGCACATGGTGCTGCCTGAGGCCCAGGCGCTACACATGGAGCACAGAGCCATCCCAGCCCACTGGCATGCACCTTTGGGCAGATCCAGGCTGGCTTTTCCTGCCACTCAGGGTTCCCGGCACTGCAGGCAGAGGTGTGCCATTGAGCTGGGCCAGCTCCTACCTCCACGTGGCATACAGCGGGACATGAGTGACATGCTGCTGCTGCTGCTGGGGGGTGGGTCACTACGCACTGTGGAGGGGGCAAGTGGGGGACCCACACGGTCCCTGCTTACTGAGAACAGAGCCTGGGTCCTAGCCACTACTGGCAGCCTTGCCCTGCATCTATTTCCTCCAGCACGGTGAGCAGCAAGGGCATGGGGCAGGCATAGTGACATTCTGGCCAGGTCCTAGAGCATCTCTTTGGAGGACCCAGCCTCCAGTTGCTTCAGGGCACACTCCAGGAGCACGCCCTGAGCCACTTTTTCTGGCATGTTTTCTTTTGATACCAGGATTTCCTGATATCAAACTTAGAGTATGTGCTGCATAGTTGCAGTGTGGGGAACATTTTTTTTTTTTTGTTCATGTCATACCTCTGGCAGTGCCTCAAACTGTTTGAGATGCTGCAACAGGCATGTGCTCGCTCTCATGGATGCGGCCCTTGGGTCTACCTTTTTTTTTCTTTTTCCCTCCACTGCGCAACACCTGCATTATGGTGTTCGCAAATGTGTCCAGCCTTCTCATCATGTGACCAAACCACTGCAGCTTCCTTTGTCTCTCAACCTTCAACAATGGTTCACAGGTTCCAATTTTTTGACTGATTTGCTGCTTGACAGACTCATTTGTCCAGTGTTCAATATACAAGACCACCTACATATACAGAAAGAACCAAAAATACTGTTCTTTAGCTCAAGAGGCTTTGTCAGTACCTGGGACCTTGCTTGGTTTGTTTTTATTTGTAGGAGAAACATGCAATATGAGTCAGGCATATTTTGGTTTATATACAACAGATTCCGGTTTCTCTCATCGCAGTAGAAAGAAACAGGAGAAAGCAGTTCTAAGTTTGCCCTTCCAGCCAGTCCCATTACCCAAGGAGCTTGGCTTTTCCTCCCTCAATATGCACAACTAATTCTTGGGCTTTCTGCCAACTTTCCACAACTTGTTCTTTGCCTTTCTTCTGTTTACATTCAGCCTCTGAAATGCAGTTGTAACAATAAGTGCTGTCATTGCTGTGTTTTCAATCCATTCTCCATGGAACCTGTCATCCTGAGCAGTTGAGCTGCTAATGTGACCTACTTGCCTTGGTTGGTGATTTCCATCATCTCTAGCTATGTTACTCCAGAAAGTTTAATTGCTTCTCCCATGCAGCCTAAATGCAGTCTGACAGTTAGTTTGCCTGTGAGCTATAAGGAAGTCTGATTTTTTGCCTCTAGATCAAAAATATTTGCTTGATTGTAAATAGTGCTTTCCAACATAATGGTGTGTTTTAAATAACTTGTTGAAATAAAACCAGGAACTTATTAAAGAGATACCTTAAAAGATTTTCTCTGCATTGATTTCTTACCTTTCCTATTTATTTTATATTAGGAAAATTTAAAGCATTTAAAAAGAAACCAGTTTCATGCATGAAAGCAATTCTCAGTTTGCCAGGAGATTCCAGGCTCAAGGAAATTTGGTCTTTGTCCCCCTTTCCAGCACTTTCTGTTTTTTCCTGGGGGCTACAGTCACACGTTATCTGACAGAGAAGAAAAGAAATTGCAGCATGATGTCTTGTCATGGACATTATTTTCCTTGCCACCAAATAGTCATTGGAGAAGTTATACTGCTGTACCCGAGTCTGGATAATATAAATTATTTCTTAACTGTGGGGTGCTGTTCAGTTTTACAAAATACTGACCTAATTATTGAGACAAGGTACCTTATCAGGGGAAGAGCCCTTGTGGTAAGGAAATCTGAAGAAACCATAGTACCTTCCACTGCCTCTTCACTCTGGCTATTAACATTCCCTTCCTCTCTCATAGCCCCAATTTAAAGCCCATAGATGTGACTGAATCCTGCAAAGCCTTCAGCACGTGCAGAATTTTATCCACCCGAGTAGCTCCATTGCCCTTAATTTAATATTTGCTTTGCTTGGGCAGAAGGCAGGACAGAGTTGCACCTTATAGACTAACTAAATCAGAGATGCATAAGCTTTCACAAGCTGGAACTCACTTCATCAGATGCTGTGAAAGGACATGCACAGAGCAGTCTATCACATGGAGTGAGAGTCCAGGTTTAGGGTCATATTTATTGTTTTATATGTCCTGCTTAGACACTTTTGCTCTCTCCCCTGCCATGAGGTCTAGAGGTAACCTTTGCTGCGCATTGGGCGCATCTACACATTTCCCTATGGTGACATAGTGATGTGCTATGTCACTGTATTGCACGCTGCAGCGACGTAGCAATTGTGTAGGTCTATACATGATCACCAGCTATGTCACCGTAGCAGCACGCTGCCCCGGTAGAGTGTATTGCTACAGCAATGTAGAGGTGAAATCTGACCATGCACCGTGCTCATGGTGCAGTAACTGCCTGTACTGCACTCTGCTTTAGTACAGGTTTCCCTTGATTTATGTGGTAGATGCGTTCCCAGAGACCGGCACATAAATCGAATTTGCATAAAGCGAGCCCAGTTTACAATGAAACTGATAGGGAAGCATTCCCAGGGCCATGAGGGAGGGAGGGAGGGAATGAGGCTGGGGCCAGGGAAGGGGTGGGGAGAGGGGCGCGGCACAGCCCAGTGGCTGCAAGTAGGTGGTGTCTGCCATTCCTGGGACTGCAGTAGGGGTGGCACTGGGCTCTTCATGGTGCTAGGGGTGGGTGGCAGCCCCCCTCACCCCATTTCTTCTGCTCACCACAGCCCCTGCTGCAGCAGCCCTGGGAGTGGCTGGGGTCCGCCCGCCCCGCCCCCCCGTG
>NW_005842185.1:1238645-1282618 GCF_000455745.1 Alligator sinensis | reverse complement strand
TGTGCCGGCGGGGCCAGGCAGCTGCCCACTGCTGCTGGACAACAGCAGGCTGGGGCTGGTGGCCACTTCAGGCTGGGGCTGGCAGCTGCACGAGGCTCTTCCCGGTGCTCAGCAGCGGTGAGTCCTGCAGCGGGACAAGAGCAGGCTAGGGACGGCAGCTACTGCAGGCTCAGGCCGGCGCTTGGCAGCAGCACTGGGAAGACAGGTTGTGGGGGGCTACAGTGAATTTTGGGGTGGCAGCAGCCCCCCTCCCATCACCGTGGCCCACCCTGAGTGCCAGGAAGAGCCTGGTGCCACCGCCGCCCCCAGCTTGCTCTCATGCCGCTGCTGGCAACTTCCCGACCCTGCTGCAGCCTCTGGGAGCGGCAGACACTGCCTGCTTGCAGCTGCTGGGCTGCCTGCTTGCAGTGCTGCACTGGTGAGGCGCTACCACTGGAACCCCCCCTCCCCCACTTCCTTTTCCCACTCCTCTCCCTTCCTCCCCTTTTCCCCGCTGCCTCCCCCTCCCTGCTGGCTGTTGTTGGGGAGAGGCAGCGCGGCAGCTCTCTTGCTCCCTCTGTCCATAACGCTCCAGGCCCTCACAGCCCATCGGCGCATGCCCTCTTGGCGGTGCATGCGCAGCTGGCCCGGAGCGTTACAGACAGACGGGCTAAGGAGTTTGTTATATTAGAATGCCAGGACTGGGCAAGCTCCTACTTGTGCTGGAAACCGATATGAAGAATTTCCAGAATTATCATCATTTTTTTCACACATCCCTGTCCCCAAATGTAACCTACACCCTAATTTTGCAGGGCCCCAAGAGAAAGCATCTTACCCTGGAGTATGGGTAAGGGCTCCGCTACACGTTCACATTAAACCTGGATCGAGACCAGCTATAGAGTTACACATTTTCAAGCACTACCTTTGTAGCTGGTTGGCTTTTTCATAGGTGGAGTCATTTGTATGGTGTGATAATTACTTTGCACATGCAGCTGGCCTAAATTTATTGTGGGATTAACCAGTATATTGCATAATATATGTAACATGTAGCTGGAGCCCAAGTAGTAATGGTCTGATGGAGCTAGTGGCTGAGTGCCAGGAGCTTAGGCCTGGAGGCCACATGCTCGAGCTGGGGGATGTGTGACAGGGCCCATCGCAGCACAGCCGTGCTGGGGCCAAGCGGCCCAAGAGGGCCCTATCCAACAGGTCGGGTAATGTGACCTGATCCAATGCATGGGCACCAGTGCTGCATGGCTCAATCCAGCAGGCAGGCTATAGCTGCATGCCAGTGCGACCCTATGCTCTGGCTCGGGTGCCATGTACTGGGTTGAACCTGTGTGCGAGGTTGGGGAAAAGTGTGGAGGGGGGCTCCACAGGAGTCCAGAAATTTGTGACTGGGAGAGAAGAGAGGGAGCAGTGGTAGCATCAGTGGCTGTGGCTGGCAGAACTGCATCAATTACTACTGTACCTCTCCTCCACGCTCAAATTTCCACACTTGTGGGGAGCCCTTTCTCTCGCATATACTGCATGCCGGCCGCAACTTTTGGGGCTGGCGGTAAAGTGCGCGTGTATGCGAGAAAATACGGTACTGAGATTACGCCTTTCTAAACGCGGCTGCTGCGGCCGCCCCAGGCTGGGCGGGGCCCACAGCCTTCGCGCAGCCGCAGAGGCACGAGGAAGGGGCAGTGGCCCGCCCCCTCTGTTTCCCGTCAGCAGCTCCCCCGCGGCCCGGGCCCCGCCCCCCAGAACGTAGCGGCGGCCCCTCCCATTGGCTGTGGCGGGCCGCGTGACGCAGCGCCGCGTGACGTAGGAGGAAGAAGACGCCATTAGAGGCAGCGGGGGCGGTAGTGGCGGGAGGGCAGTGTTTCGCGTTCTCGGTGGTGTCTGAGCCCCGCCCCCCTCCTCACGGCGCCCGGCGGCCGCAGCTTCTCGTTCAAGGTGGTGCTGCTCGGGGAGGGCTGCGTGGGCAAGACCTCGCTCGTGCTGCGCTACTGCGAGAACAAGTTCAACGACAAGCACATCACCACCCTTCAGGTGCGGCCCGGCGGGGAAGGGGCCCGGGGCGGGGTTTTCCCGGGCGGGGCCAGCCTCGGGCCCCTGAAGGCAGCGGGAGGTTTGCACGTGTTTCCGTCTGTCCGCACGTGCGCTGTGCTTGGCCTCCCCCTCCCCCCCTCGGGCGGGACAGGCAGTGCTCCGTGCTCGAGCCACAGGGTGGTGAGGTGGGGCCTGGGCTGGCTGCGTTGTGGGAGGGGAGGTGGCCCAGTCCCGATCCACCTGTGCAGGGCTTGGCAGCAGGGGAAGGGTTGCAGTGTAACTTGCCACTGTTCCCTTGCTGCCCAGTTTCCCAGCGCACAGGGAGCCCAGCGGGCATGATGCCCTGGTACAGGTTGAGCACCCCTGGCCTACAGTACATGCTTTTGTGGGCTGAGGTTTATTTCAGGAAATTTTGGGGGGGGGGGTTGTATTGCATTTTTAAAGAAAAAGTCTTGGCTTCTATCTTGCAGGAAGGCAAACATTTGTGCAAGCGGCTGAGTTCTGCCCTCAGCTGCTACTGGCATATTTTGTGTCTATTGAGTTAGGAGCATGAGTCTGCTGAACTCGGGTCTAAAAAAGCACATTTGCAGCAGCAATGTGTAGTGAAGCTTAGTTCTTTCTGCCTGTGGGCAGGGCCCTTTTGGTTTCATGATGAACTCACAAAAAAGTGGTGCACGCTCTTGTGTTCTGGATAACTTTTAGAGGTCTGAGCTACCTCTGTTTGCAGTTTCATAACGTCATATGGGAAATTCTAGCACTGCTTATATGATATAACATAAGATGTGAGGGCAGCTTTACTAATGCAAAATATGAGTTGTGAACAGGAATAGGAACCATGCGGTCATCTAGCTCTTGAGGGACTGCAAGAGGTCTGAGTGACCATTGTAGGACTGCTACTGTAGCTTACTCTTATTCTGGTATGGTGTAATGACAACACAGCCATAAGTCAGTCTTGTATTTATTCTCAAGAAAAAAAATCTTCCTGGGCTGGCTATGTACAACTAGATTTTTTAAGTCTTCCACTCTTAACTATGTGGGACATATTAAGACATTAAGACCTTTTATGGTTTTGTATTGTATGTTTGTACAGTACTTCATTAAGGTTTGAGATAAAGTAGATAAAGGAAGTTTCATTTGAAAAAAAAAAAAAAATTGAGAAACCTCAGTGAATAAAGGCATGCCTTCATAGAGTAGGCCTAGGTTTTTAGTTCAGCTTCCCTTATCATTCATGCAGAACTCTTTTTTTTTTTTTTTTTTTTATAACTTAACTCAGGCTTAGAGCACCTCTACGCTGTTGGTCAGGTGGAATGGGTTAGAGCCAAACCTCCTGGCAAACTTTGGCTGGAACATATTTTTTCTGAAGTGAAAGGTTGGGCAAAATGGATCAAGTGCTGAAGAGCCTCTAGTTTTTCTTCCACTGTTGACCCTGAATGGTAGAGAAGGCCTGAAACTGCATTAGGAAAGAAGTCTGGTGTCATAGCATGAATTATACCCCAGACAAAAGGCAAGGTTAGGGGGAGGGGCGAGAAGCAATGAGTACATGGAGTGTGGACTAGGTTCAGCTAACCTGGCTTTTTTAACCCAGTGCCCATCACCCAGAATAACTGTACAGCAGAGACCTGTTCAGTCTGGCTTTGTTGCTGAACTACTTCAGTCTCTAGCATTTTGTGTTAGCTTATGCCCCTTGAAGATTTGGAGTTTGTGGCTCATTCCTTGTTTAAAGAATGTTTCCTCTAAACTTTTGACAGTTATTTAAAACTCTTCATTGACAGTTGTCTATTCTTGTCTTCATTAGACAAGTAACTTGTAGCTTCTAGGGAGAGGTGCCTGCAATGGATGGAGATGAAACTAAACCGTGTCTTGTGAGGCTTAAAAAAACCCCCCCAACCTTCCAAAACAGTCTGCTTCCTGTGAATAACAGAGCCCTGTTGCCCAATATAAAGCCAAACAAGAATGTGAAACTGAAAGCCAAAAATTGCTTGTCATCTGACTTTTTTTCACCTGGTATAATCCTTTAACTGGAAGTCTTAAATTGAGGTATTACTTGGAGTTGAAAAGTGAATTTTACAGTACAGAATGACTGGTTATGGTATGGAGACTGAGTGCAGTGAGGCCAGCTACAACTCCCCTAAATTGTATTTATAAACTAAAAGCAGAAAAATAAATGAGCCCCCCAAGATACCTTGTTTTGCTTCCTACAAAACATCATTCAGAAATGTTATTCACAGGAAGGGCCATGTGTTCTTTCTGTCTGAAGAGACTGGCAATAAATCCTCAGTGTACAGATGTGAAAGATGCTGCTTTAGAACTGTAAACGGTACACTTTTGGATAGCAAAAATTGTGGGAGTAGGCCACAAGAAGTATGCCCCAATCTTCAGTAAATTCTGATACTTTGAAGAAAGAAGAACCAAAAAGAAACTTTTGTGTTTAGCTGTATAAGGTGTTTGCTTTTAAGTCTTTAAGGTGCTATTGAACCTAGTCTATAAACGGTTCACATTTTAAAACTTTTTACAGGAAAGAGAATACATGACAGATGCAGTTAAAGCTGTTTTTACTACCATATAGTCACACAGTGGCATGTGTCTTAAATAGTAATTTGGTGGTGTGCTTGCTTTAAAATGGGCAATGAACACTCACTTTCTTCCAAACCTTATGATCAAGCAGTGAAATGGGTAGGATTGGATAATGCTTGAATGGATTCTTAGCAATAAAAGACAGATTTAAGACAGGAATTTAGTTTTGTATTATGGCTGTAATTCAGCAAGATATTATAGCTTGTTACCTTGCAGATGTCTAGCTCTTGTTCTTTGGTGTTAATAGTAGTTCAGCCTGGTTTCTGAATATATGGATTGATTCTATAATGAAATGTAGCCTTTGTGATAGTGGCATAGTGCTTTTAACCAGTGGAAGGGAACTCAGTTGATTTTTGTTTTCCATTGAATACCTTATTTGTTCCTCCCTGCAGTTATGTTCATTTTCCTGCCTGACTGCTATAGAGGATCTGTGATAGCTTTTTCATAAAGCTGCTCTTAAATTCTTAAGCCTTTGAAAGTGTCACAAGGGTTGGAGTATGCAAGAAGCTCTTGCCCTTTGAGTTCAATGCCCCTGCTTGATATGTACATAGAAGAATAACATTTCTTAATATCTGACTTCCCCTCTTCTTCCCCTCCCCCTCCATTTTTAAAAAAATTTTGGTTGATTTACGCTGAGGTGTTCATCAGAGATCAAAGGCTTATAACAAGGAAAAGGCTGGGAGAAGTCGTAAGACACCACAAAGTTCAGTGAATCATTAGTAGTGATGGCATATTTCAAAGAGTTGTTTGAGAGAGAGTACTGTCTTCTGCTGACCTCATGTTTTGGAAGCCCAATTCAAAAAGTACTATAGTGCTTCAAAAACCCTGTACTGTAGAGGAAGTGGTTGCTTCTATTTAAAGCTCATGACTTGACTGAGATTCTACTAAAGCTCTGAAAGAGACAAAAACAAATGGAGGTTTTATTTTTGTCCAAAGTTACCTTGCAGTAATTCTCTAGGGCTCACTTGAAACTTTTTTTTTTCCCCAAATACTGAGGTTTTGAAATGTTTGGTGCGGAACAGCTCTGACTGTTTTCAAAGCTCTGTCTGAGATGTGGAAGAAAGGAGCAAGTTGCTGTGTCCTAAGTTAGCCAAAAGCCTGGTGGCCAAGGCACTAGCCTGGTACATACAAAGCCAAGTTTAAACCCCTGTTCCATGCCACTTGGGGGGACAGGGATGTTTTTGTCATCAGGCAGTTGGCTATTTTGAAGACTGTGATTCCTTCTGTTACTCCTGTCCTGGACCCAAAGACCTGGCCCAGCTGAATTGTCAATACAAGCTTCTATAAAAACACTTGCATTTTGACAGTGTCATTTTTCTCATGGATAGCCATCTTTTTTTTTTTTTTTTTGTCTGAGGAGCTTTTTCTCGGGATTGCAGGGGTAGAAGTACTGTTATACAAAAACTAAGTGAAGAGATTTTGAAATAAGTTGGTTTGACTTAAAAACAAGATGTATGTTTGGTTCTTTTATGAAGCACAGTATAATATTGTAATATAGTAGTGCACTTCAGCAAAAATATACTAGAAATCATAAGGTGTGGGATCACTGAGAACTTTCTCCCTTTCCCCACTGCCCCAATCATCACACAGCTTTAAGAATGATGTTTGTTAATCAGGTGGAGGGTTATTCTTCTGTGTAACTCCCTAAAGTTCAAGTTGCTTAAACGAAAAGAAGCTTTATGTTTGACTGTAATCCTAACGTTTCTACTAGTTAGAGGCAGAATGCAAACAAAAATACAAACAATGATGACTGACTTCCAAGTCAAGAAAAATGAATGTTGTCCATCTTGTTTTTTGAAATCTAAATCAGAACATAAAATGCAGAACTAGTTCAGTTCTTTGCAGATGTTACTAAATATCTACTTTTTAACATATGGCAGGTGTAGTTCACCTAGCTCCCATTCAGACTAGAAGGAAAATAGGTTGCTGGTGTTGGAAATCATTTACTTCAGGCCCCACCACTTCCTGTATCCATGTAAGAATTGTGCTTCTAAATGTTCAGACCACCTGTGGATTTACTTAGGGGAAACTTGAATTCCAGTGTTGTGATGCTATAATCTCTGCCATGGGAATAATCTCATGAAAGACAGACGGCTAGAAACTGAGGGTGGTACCAATGTGTAGATCTTTAAAATGTGGGGGGAACACTTCCACCTGTTTTAATCTGCTGACAATCTGTACAGATGGCCTGATTTTTAATTCCTTTTTACGTAGGCCACATCACAAGTCATAGTGTGGCCATATATATGCTGATTTACTCTAGTAATCAAGTTGAGCCAAGTTGGTTCCAAGGCTGTGCCGACTCTTGGGGCACCTTTGGTGTAGCAGTAACTTTCCTCCATTCTTCCTAGTCTCTTGCAGTCTTTGTACAATCGGTCAGTTTTAATCCTGTCCAGTCTCTTACGTTGGTGGTCCAAGTGGTCAGGTTAGGGTTTACCCTGCCACTGGTACCATGTAGCCTAATGCAACCCATCTCATAGTTGGGTCATCAGTGACTAAACCAGCACCCCGATTTGGTCTGCCAGATGAGGAGAGTTTACAGAGACCCAGCAGGACTGAAAACAACGTGTCATTGGGCTGTCATTGGGCAGATGAGCTCACAATAGCCAACAGCCATCCACACCTGAAGAGGAGATGGGTACCACCAGGTTACTTCTGCCCAAAGAATTGCAAGTGATGCTCTAATAATAAGTTACTTGCAATTTTGTCTTTAACCCCACCCCACCTTCCCCTAGCACCAAAGGTCTAGAAACTAAGTTTGCTTGCCCAATTTCAAAGTAGAAGTTCAGAGAAGAACATGGACTGCATCAGTTCTTGATTCCATTTCTCCAGTGTGTTCCAAAGGAAAGGGACACTAAAATCACTTACCATTTATTTATTTTTAGATAATTTTACATAATTAGTAGTCTTAATTGGCATACCTCTTTAACTTTCCTAATAAGAAAGTTTTGCCATAACAGGGTTTTATTTCCTGTCTCCAAACTTTTATTCTTATTAAACAACTAGCCCCCATAGAAATCGATAACTGTTTTGTAATGTGCCATTTTTCTAAGGAGTTTGTTACAGTGCATTTTTCTGTAAGCTCTAAATGAATGGAACTTCCTATTGAGAAACTACCAGAAGGGGCATGGAACAGATAGGTATCAAATATCCTGGGTTTTTTTTCTCCCTCTAGGCTCATCCATGTATATTGTGAAAAGCAAGTTTTTAAAATATAGTTTCTTAGTTTTCTTCCCCTTTGTCTGTCTTCCTAATTCATAACTATATGAACAAAGTGCCAGGACAAAGTGGCACCTTTGTATAGTAATTCAGAGAGGCATAAGCTTTCATAATAATTTCGATGTGCCAGATACTATGAACACACCTGCATGGAGCAGGGGTTCTAAATAGAAAGCAGTAATTCAAATACAAAGATGTTGAGAAATGAGCCATTTCCTAGGAGTTTAAGGAAAAAGAATAAATGCTTGTTCTGCTACCAGTGACATTCTTCTGTACAAGGCTGCTCTTTTTGCAGCACTTGACCTGTGTGGCCAAGTAGTGCATGTCAGCCTCTTCTGGTCTATCTTTCATTTTATGTAGCAGGCAGTAAAAAGCTTGCTTAATTTAAAACAATATATAAGCAGTTCACAAGTACCTTGCAAGCTTAGTAGTCTTAAGGTTGTGGTATGTTATTATAAACTAAAATCTCTTGCACCATCTAAAAAAAAACAGCTTTAAATCTTCCAGCTAAATCACAGTCTGTCCATTGTATCTCTAAAAAATTCCTTGCCTACAGATCGTGTTAGGTGCCCTGCCCCTTGATATGCAGGCAGACTTATGGATTTGCTTTCTATCAGGTTACTAGTGCTGTTCACTGTATACATTATAACACTAAAATTGACATGATTTGCATATAACACATTCTGAATTTAAGATGAGAAGCACCTGGAAAGAGTCAATGAGTTAATTTTGTAGTGAAGTAAATTAAAGTGCATTTTGAAATAAGAATGACAAATTGGTTTTAAAACTTATTAAAATTGATGGAACCTAGAGCATGTGTAAAAGTGTCTGTGCCAGTTGCAGCAGGCAGGGCTATCCTTGCAGTGCCTGTGACGGGCTGTGTGGAGCCCTCCAGTCCAGCATCCAGGGGCCCCAACTCTGTGGGCAAGGGGGACTCTGGGGCCCTGGCCGGAAGGAATACTTACCGGAAAACATTATCGGCTACAACAATCCAAAAAAGTCGGTACACAACAATGTCATTTCCCTTTTTTTTTTTTTATTAGTGCTGATCCGTTAGGCGATTTCTTTTTTATATCAGTGCATCTCTACTTCTAGACAAATGTGTTCTGCTCTTAGAGTCCAAAATGGAGCACTTGAACCACTTTTAGAAATGCATATATTTTGACAGATTGAGTTTAGGGAAGTATCAGATTAGACAGGTTTACAGTTTGAAGCGGGGAGGTATGTGCATGTGTCTTGACTTTTTCTTTCTTTCTTTCTTTCTTTCTTTTTTCATGGCTGAGGACCATGAATTGCAGAACACATGGGTTCCTCTGCTGTGTTATCTCTGCTACCCTCTGTGCGGGCCGACTCCCGATCCCGCCTGGATCGCCATGTGTGAGCTCTCTCCTGATCCCATCTGGGTCGCCATGAACGAGCCAGGGGCCCGTCTTTGTGTGTACACAGGCTGTGGCCGGTAGCCCGGGTACGCGGGGTTGGAAAATACCGTGGTGCAGTATGGCACGCTCGAGCTAGAATCAGTCACGGAGGCGTAATGGTTGATTGAAAAGATTATTTACTTGCACCCAAGGTGGTCACGGTGCAGGCTGGTCAGCTTTCCAGGCTCAGCTCCGCTCTGGGCTGCGATCGGCGACGGGGAGAGGCTAGAGGTTAGTTGCCTCGGAGTCGTTAAGGCTCCGAGGGGACGGTAAATAAGTCCCGCGGAGTTGTTGAAGCTCCGTGGGTTCGATAAATTAAACCTCTGTTGCCCTCTTAAGGAAAAAGTTGGGTTCGTATGGATCAGCAGCGCTTAGAGATCCTCGCGCTCCTTTCCCGAACTCCACGTGCTTTCTTTCTCTCCGATTTGGGCGGAAACCACCCAAGCCTTTTGTACGGCTAGCAAGCCAATAGCTAGCTGCCACGTGTGCTTACATTAAGACGGGCCAATAATGTGGCGCGAATCCTAATACAAATGGCAGTGACTCCTTGCATCGCGCATTGCTATAATGCAAAAGAAATGCACTATGCAAAGAAAGCTACAGAACTGGTGGGAAAAGCTCCTGCACACGGGTTCTCTGTTGCAGCAGAACACTCCACCGTGCAAAAGAGCTGCAGTTTGTCGGGAACATGATTTAGCGATGCCGAAGCACACTCAAATAAAAAAAACCCACAACTTTGGGTTATGACACCCTCACCCCCACCTTCGCACTCCCAACCCTCCCCATGGTCTTTCTCACTCCCCCAGCCACACAAGCCACCTGGAGGTCCTGGTGCTGTGTGGATTTGCCTTCCTCAAGGAGCCACCTGGATCCCAGAGTTGGAGGCTCCCACGGACTTGCTGCCCTGACCCCAGGGGGAGTGGAAGCCTAGGTGCTCTGAGGGCAGCAGCGGCCAGAGCCATAAAGGAAGCAATGACCGATAGGGTGTCTTGAGGCTGCAGTTTAATCCTGCATGTGGCCTGCAGGCCACCAATTGGATAGCCCTGAAATGATAGGTAGAGAAGGGGTTTAAAGAATGACAACTTCTAGACATCATGTTTAAGGCTAATTTAGTGGATACATGGAAGTAAGTGTTGCTGTCTTCTGTTTAATCTAGAATAGTCGGACTTTATCCAGGGATAAAGTAAGTGATGCCTCCAGATACTATTTTTAGTTTCAGAAATATTAGCAGCAAAACAAGTGATTTGGAAACTACTGCATAAAGCATGAGGCTAGCTTTCGTTCAGGTTGGACTACAGCAAAATACTTCCCTGGCTGACAAAGTTGGATAGGGATTTTTTTAAGCAGACAGATGAAATGTTGTTCTGGCAAAAACTAGTACCATTTGGCCAGTCAAAATGGTTGGAGCCAAAAATTGTCTTAAAAAGCAGCTAGCCAAGCAAAACCAGATAATTCTCAACCTGTTTTTTGAGATCCTAAGTTCTCTGATTTCTACAGAAGTGGCTAATTAATCCTTTGATAGATTAATTGTTCTGTCTACATTACCTGATCTGTCTTCTAATCTTAGGTGGTGGTTGTTGTTGTTTTCTGTCTGGATTGGTTAATCGTGTTTTCTTTCCTACCAGCATGTTAGGAATTAAAAAAAAAAAAAGAAAAAAAAGAAAGTGCCAACTGCTTTCTAGGGTTCGGGTATTCATATAAATAGCTGGCTACTCTTAAAGTTATTAGTCATGCCAATAAAGTCACTGCAGTTCATTTGCAGTATGTTTCATGTTTCTTTGTTTTTAGGCATCTTTTCTTACAAAGAAGCTAAACATTGGTGGAAAAAGAGTAAATCTTGCAATATGGGTATGTTAACTTTTACTTTATCTTGTTTCAATTGACTTTGGGGGGTTGAAGTTTTAAGAATGCTTAAATGGTGGTTTTAAGTGAACAAAGCAAATCTTTTGCTTAATATTTTTAAGCATAGGAACTCAAGTAATGAAGGCTGATTTCTAATGAAGTTATATTTCTAACTTTGCTCTAGAATGCTTTCTTCCGAGTTTTGCCTTAATGAAGGTTAACGTAAATGTGTTTATCAATGCAGGATACGGCAGGCCAAGAGAGATTTCATGCATTGGGTCCAATTTACTACAGAGATTCTAATGGAGCTATTTTAGTATATGACATAACAGATGAAGACTCTTTTCAGAAGGTACTGTGGTACTACTTCCTCTCCACAAAAAGTGGCGGGGGGGGGGGGGGGCCACAAAAAAAAAGGGGGGGGGGGGGGGGGAATCACATCTACCTGCAGTCTGCCTATGCCACACTGAAACTTGCATTTCAACAGTAACAAAGCATGTGCTTTGTGAGATATAGATAAGTTAGAACACTCTCAACTGACTGCTGCATATTTATTAGACAATTTTTAAGTCTCTGTGTATAAAAATAAATAAATAAATAAAAATAAATAAATGTTAAAGCAATAATTTTTAGTTGAAGCTGGAACTCTTTCTCTATTTGCTCTCGACTCTTTAATTGGAAAGAATTTTAAGCTCTACTTGGTATGGTTGTTTGTGGGCCTTTTGGTTTTTGTTTTTAAATTCTGACTTGCGTATGCATCAGGTGCTTACACTAGGATTGTAAATATTGGTCATCTAACTTTTAGTACCTTAAACTTGCAAAGTTACTGGCCTTAGTTTGAAAGATCTTCCTAATATCCAGCCTAAAAATTTCCCTTATTGTAGTTCAAGACTGCTAATTCTTATGCTGTCCCCAGTAGTCACAGAGGTGACCTCCATCCTCCTTGTAATGGCCTCATGTATTTCAAGATGGTCTACTTTAAATTCCTGGTCTCTTCTCCAGATTTGAATGATTCCAGTTCTTCCAGCCTTTCTTTTGTAAGTCATGCTTGCTAGACCTCAAATTTTTCTTGTCTAAACTTGTTACAGATTTTCTATGTCTGTAAGCATGGGTCCCAAAACTGGACATAGCCCTCACTGGTGAAGTCTCACTAGTGCTGAATAGAGGGAAGAGAATCACTTTTCTTAACCTGCAAATGACAGTCTTGTAAATACAATCCACTGTGCTTGTTTAGTGGATTGGAGAGGGGGAAAAGGGTGTGTGTAAATATAACTTTGACAAAAGGAAAACACTGATCAGCTTGTGACACACTAACTTCCAGATCTTACTGCAAGACCTGTAGTTGAGCCAGTTGTTCTCTAGTTCACGTGTGCATTTTTTCCTCTTAATTACAGAATTTCACACTTCTTGAAGCTTATCCAGTTAATTTTGGACCACTTATCCAATATATCAAGGTTACTTTGTATCCTAATCCCATCTTCCAAAATGTCTAAACTCTAATTAAATTTACCAAGTGTACACTGAGTTCCATCCTACAAATAGTTCATCATTCAGTGCCTGATCCTGGATAGACCCTAGAAAACTTTACTTAATACTTCTTTCCACTTTGTCATCAATGGCTTGCTATCTAATCATTGAACACGGTAATACTAGTTATGGATGCACCTTATTGTAACTTTTCTCTAAATCTTCCATTGCTACTAACTTAATGTTTAAGAACACCATACCCCTGGATTACTGCTATGCAAAAAGAATTGTTGCAAGAGGTGCAGTATCAGTCTGTTCCAGGACTTTGCCATATATCTTATTAGCTTCATACTGGGTAGGTTTCTGTAGATATTCTTGCTACCTACTCTTCCACTGTGAAGCATTCGGTGTTGTTTGTTAAAAGACAGACTAATGTGTAGCATATAAAACTTGATGGTTTAATTTGGATGCATTGCAGTTATTGCCTTTCCTCATCAGCTTCTATTTTTAGAAATTAAGTCTAGACAGTGATCATGTCTCAAAACATACGAACAGAATTCTCTGCTTCATCCCTAGCCACCTGCTAAAACAACAGGTGTTTTTTCCTCCATTTCTCTTCCCTTCCAAGACCTATCTTTTCCTTTGTTGGAATTGAATTGACTCTGTCATTTTTTCCAGCTAAAATGGTCTTTGGATTTAAATAAAGGCAGTAGCTGTTTTGTGCCAACTCTTAAATGAATGCTCTAAAAATCTGTAACAGAATAAGAATTATACTTTATATAGCACTCTGACAATACTAATTAATGACTACAATCACAAAGTAATTAGTTGTACCTAAGCATTTGATCAGAATACAGCTGGGCTAGAAGGGGCCATTCTTGGTGTCCCGTGCTGGCTGGCTCCCCCAGGTTAGTTTACACTAGCAAAGAACTTCTCTTCCTCCATTTTCTTCCTACCCCGCTAGACTTATCTTGTCTTCTGAGTAGAAACTAATCGGACCCAGCTCAGCTTCTACACAACTATTTTACTCCCAGTACGCAAGTTTCTTGCTTGCTTTGTTTACTCCTGGCTGGTTTTCTCATCAGCCTCCAGGAGCTAAACTCCAGGACTCGCAACTACTGCCATTAATCTCCTTAGTATCACCTCCACCCTTTCTCCAGTATTATCATATCTGTGACACCACACTTCATCCTGCCATTATAGAGCGTCTTGCCTGCCTCTGCATAAACTTCAGTTTCCTGAAAGATTGGCAGGCTTGTACCTCATGTGATGAAACATCCCAATATTTATTGTATAATTATAGTACATCTCAGTTCCTACATCCGTCTTATTGTTATGTTTAAACTGTAAAATCCTTAGATCAGGGACTTATTCTTAATTGCTGATGGATAATAAAGGTAAAAGTAAAGATTAATACAAAAACTCTGTATTTGGTCTACCACCTGGTATAAATGTAGAAGGAATACCAATATGTTTAAGGAAGCACACTAGGTTACTTTTTTCTTTTAATAGTTCATCTAGCAGCATGTAACAGCAGCCTCAGGGTTTTGGGTCTCTTGCCTTTCCAGCTCCATTTATTTTCAATTCCGTGACGTCTGCTGCAGTGAATTGTCACCAAGGCTTGGTGTATCAGTCCTAGTGCCAATGTTAAGTGGTGCAAGTGAATAGCTCTAAGCAGTAGCTGGTAAATGCATCAATACCCTTGCTTGTGCTCAACTCCTAAAGCAAATGTGACTTCTATATTTGCTACCATGGATGTAGTTTATCAGCTTTAAGTGGGGGGAGGGGAGAATACCCTAATGCCTTAAAGTAGTAATACATGTATATAAAAGTAGAATAAACTTTAACTGCTGATACTTTATATGCAGGTGAAAAACTGGGTCAAGGAATTAAGAAAAATGTTGGGAAATGAGATCTGTTTATGTATAGTTGGTAAGTTTGTCCTTTCCTTTATGCAATTCTAAATGTATTCTGTCTTGTGACTAAGATGTTTTGCTTTATAGTGGAATGGTTAGAATATTTTGTCTCAGTCAGCTATTAAATTACTTTTGCCTCTAGCAGGCTCACTAGAATGTGCAAGAGTATTTGTCAAAGTTGCCTTGCTCTTTGTCTTAGTGACAGGAAAAGTAAGGTGTTATCCTCTCCACTAAACAAGAAGGCAATTACAAGTGGTCTTGTTTTGTTTCTCCCTGGCAGTAGAATAAGTTCTATGGGGAGCATGGGGGAAGCCTTAAACAATAAATTCCACAAATACTTACTGCATGTTACTGTGATTTCCTGTACTGTTTGTCTTATCTGTCCTTTCCAAGAAAATGTTGAGTGCATGTTCATCTTCCTTTTATTGGTCTAAAATATTTCTAATTCCAAATGTTTAAGCACTTTAAATGGACTTATGCACTTGAATGGACTACTTTAAACATTAAAAAGTGTGCGTCTGCTGTACTAAAAGACCAATTCTAAAATAAGTAAGATGATCCCAGTTTCTTTTAAAGGACTGAGTCTAAAGGGTTGTTAAATGTATTTGTCCCCCTCCTCCCCCATTTAAACATTGTTCCTATAGTACCAATCAGACATCTGCTAAATGGAAAATGTGAGAAGATGTGAATAGATGCTATATGTTAATGATGCATCTACTTAAGCAGGCATGTTAAAAGATCACGGACAAGTAACACTTAACGTGAAAATAATCTTCAGTGCATATATAAAGCATCTGGAAGGAAAAAAAAATAACAACATTTTGTCCCACTTCTTGGTTTAATAGGGTGATGATTAGGGCACTTGATCAGGAAATAGAAAACCTAGAACTTGGTCTTCCAGAGCTTGGAACCTACATCTTCCATGTCACAATGTCCATGGTGTGTGTTTAGGAGGGCTGAGGACACCCTCCATCTTGCCTATTTACCCAGTGACCCAGCTTCAGTAAAATTCATTGGGTCACAAGAGCAAATAGGAAGGAGTGTGACTGGAATTAGATTGGCCTCTTCTGTGAAGAGGTGGCCGCCTTCTGGTTTCTGCCCTCCAGTTCTGTTTATACTTACTGGCTGTTCAGTTCATCCATTTCACTTTGTTCTACTTAATGTACGAAGGCTTTTTAAGATTGGTGTTTCTCTCTCCAACAGGGAATAAGATAGACTTGGAAAAAGAGAGGCATGTTTCAGTTCAAGAGGCAGAAACGTAAGTGTGTGCATCTGTCCCAGGGTGGGGGGCAGGATTCTTCACATTTCTTTTGCTAGTTAAACCCTTTTAGTTTCTAACTAGATTGTTACTGCAAGAGTGACAATGGTCTTGTAAGACCAAAGGACCAGTATTGGCAATGCTGTTTAATAATTGGAGCTAACTAACAAACTACTAGTTCTGCCACTATATTACTGGTATTGTTAACATGGGAGCCAACATGGAGAAATCTATCTTTTGGAGGATTAATGAAGTCTAAATAACTAAATTGAAAGTCTTCCTCCTTCTCTAATCTTAAATGCAGTTTAAAACTAGAGGCAACCCCTGCTTAGCGCTCTTAATTGGTTCCTGAAAAACCGAACATTAAGTGAAACTGAAAGTATTTGATGACTCAAGATGGCAACCGCAAGCATTACGAAATGTGCTGAGTGCTAAGTGAAATCAGGTATCAATTTCAAATGAGTGTTATAGTGAAGCAGCGCTAAGTGAAACAGCATTAAGCAGGGGTTGCCTGTATTATTTAAAATTGGCTTCTAATAGGCATGCAGTTTCAAACTTAAATAGCAGAGTTTTTAACTAAACATGGGTACATACAAGTTGCTTCTAAATATGAAGGATGTCTTGTGCACTTCTCCCCCAACTCCCCATTACTTCTAAAGTACAAAGTTGTACTGAATTTTAATGCTCTGAACTCTGCCTCAAGCATTTTCTATATCTTCATTATATACAGGTATGCAGAATCAGTGGGAGCAAAACACTATCATACTTCAGCCAAACAGAATAAAGGCATCGAAGAACTCTTCCTTGACCTTTGTAAAAGTAAGTATTATGGGTTTTTTGTTTATTTTTTTTTTTTTTTTTTTTTTTTTTTTTTTTTTTTTTTTTATGTTGCAGACAATGGCTCAAGGTTATGTCAGACTTTGAGACCTGAAGTCCTAGATCATATAGTTGTGTGGTAAATCTGACCCAGTTCCCTGAATTAAACTGTAAAGCAAATGAGGAAAGTTGGGGTTGTTTTTATTTTTGGGGGGGGGGGGGGGGTGTTGTTTGTGCAAGCTACTTGGACTGAATATGTATTATAATAATTAACAACCGGCATGCTAATTTGCAATTTTAGTGTAAAATGTTAGTGTCTTTGAAGTATTTCACTCCCCCTGAGTGTGCTGCCTTGTGTATTGTCTCTTGTTCTCAAACTGAAAACTTGAGCTGTAGTTTTTCCTATGATCCTTTTTACTATTTTTAGTTCTTTCCAACACTGTTCTAGAGAACTTGCCTCTGGAATTCTGGCTTCAAATTATCTCCTTCTTTCTCAAACTCAGAAGCTTGTTGCATGGCATCCCAAGTCTCTTATGACCATTCAGGAATAAGTTTGGGATCAAAGTGCCTCTGTGGATGCAGCAATTAACTATTTTGAATGAATACCCCTTCTTGAGGGCCTAAGAGACTAATCTGTGAAGATTGTCTCTTTTGAATTCCAAGACAACAAGCAGGAACTCTCTGTTCCTCTTGCAAACGAAGACTTGAGTTCAGTAGTTACCCATAACAAGTCTGCTCAGTCCTAAATTCAAACTAAACTCAACTTTAGGCGCCTATAGCTTTTGGGTATTCCAGACTTATGGGACCTAAACTATGGAATAAAACTAAAGACTAAAAATGTTTACATCTCTAGCTTTGAAAGGTAAACAACTTCTTTTTCTTGCTCAATTATTAGTTACCAGGTTGATTGTGTGCATGGAGCATAAGTAATTGAAAAGTAAAGAAATAGTAAATGAAAAATGTCTTTTAAATTGTAGTGGAATGTTATCCTAATGGAATTCCTTCTTTTCCAGGAATGATAGAAACTGCTCAAGTGGATGAAAGAGCAAGAGGCAATGGTTCCAGTCAGTCAGGAACTGCAAGGCGGGGTGTACAGATCATTGATGATGAGCCACAAGTACAGAGCAGTGGAGGGTGCTGTTCTTCTGGATAACTGTAAAACTGTGGATCACTATCCTCTCAACCTGAAGACTGCCATATTCTAAGTCACACATTCTTTACCAATGGAGTAATAGAATTAACAGTATTTAAAAAAAATAAATAAATAATAATAATAATCACACTTGTAACACTGCAGAGACCTTAAGTGCTAAACTAGTGGAGTCTGTGACCAGAGAATTGGCATTTTCTACAGTGGTTAACAAAGCAATTACCAATGGCCTTTTTACATATTTTTCTTTAATGAGGAATAATATGCATGTAGAAAAGACCTACTTAAAGGCTTCATTTATATTCTTTTAAATCGGATCATTATTATTTAATAACTTATATACATTGTTGGAATGGTAATATGTTTTTGCAGCCCTTTGTATTTTGTGGTAGACTGAATTGTATCACTTCTGGATGGCACACTGATTAGGTGGTTTTTTTTCTTAGCAGATACCTGAAGTAATATTTTTGCAGGGCTTGCACAAGCCCAAAACTGTCAACTACTTTGATATACTCTATATTCACCGTGTATGCCAAGCTGATAAAATACATTGTAAATTACATTAAATATTTTATCTGCTTTTAAAAGTGCAGGTGCAGAAATATGTACATCAGTCTTGTCAGTGATTTGTGAAGTGAATCAGTCAGTGAAAAGATGCAAGCTTTTCATTTGTACTTTGTCAAACTGCTCTGTCTTCATTCCCTCTCCTTGCAAAAGTCCTAATGACTCTTTAGGAGCTCTGAGTATGTGCAGAACTCAATCTCTTAAGCCTTTTCCTGGCAAGTAGTGGTGTTCAAAGCACCTGCTAGCAGAGAAGGAATGCTTCCTTTTAAACTGCTTGTAATCCAGAGGTGTCCGAGTCCCAACTGAACAATGGAGTATACTGACATCTTGGCTCTGCAAATGCTTCAGTTCCTAATCTCCTCAGGAGACTTAACCTTTTGCCCATTAGGTAGCCAGTAAGGCAGTCCCACTTGGGGTTGGGGGAAGTTTTGACAGTTTTGAATCCTTGCCTCTCGAGACGGCGTTTACACTTTTGGTTAATAAAAGCATTAGTTCTCTTATGGCAAAGCTTGAGTGAACCAATTTAACTTTCTTAAATTTTTTTGTGTGATTGACTGTAGATAAAAGATATGGAATTTACAAGGTGCAGTGTAACTGTAGGGACACTAGAAAACTAAACTATTCCTGCTTTGGGGTTTGTATTTGGGTTCTCTCCCCACCCCCACCCCCTCCACTGTTAGGTACTTACTGAAGCCCACATCTAAGGTTTGGGGAGGAGGGATTTTTCAGAAACATTAAAGTGTGTGAATTAATGTCCACAGAAAAAACACAAATGGTGGCAATTAACTTCAAACCTGTTGTGCTCTGACTTTTTTTTTTTTTTTTTTCTACGTAACTTGTCATGCTTGGAAAAAAACAGTAAAATTGATGTCTCTGACAATAGATTATTCTTTGGCTTTGCTTTTTCTGAAGGGCGGAATCACTGCTGCATTTATTACTTACTGTGAATGCACTGGATGGTGTGGGGAGAAATCATCTGTACAGTAGAGATGGTAACTGCTAATAAGGTTTGAGGGTTTTTGTTTTGTTTCATTTTTTTTTCTTTTTTAAACTGAGCATCTTCAAGTCACTTTCTCTGTTCCAAAGTTTAAAAAAAAAAAAAAAGGCTTTACCATGTACTATTTTCTAATACGTATTTTTAGCAGTAATAGTTGAATTAAATTGTACTGTAAAGATACATTTTGGCTTAAACGTAATCAACATGTTCTCTATAACAAGTATCTAAGGAACACCTTTAAAATGTTTTGAAATCACAAATGTCTGTCTTTGCAAAGGAAGCAGAAAACTAACTTTTACACCAAGCAGCGTATGAGCTCAGTGAAGAAAATGCTGATTGTTGAAGCTAAGCAGTATATCTTTTCAAGACTAAGAACAAGCTGGAAGACAACTATAGAAATTAAGGTCATGCTATATATAGCAATGCTATTTTATTGACTGCTATTATTTTTGAGTTAAGTTGCGATACTAATACCTGGCAAACTTACTGTGATCTGTGTATTCTTAGTTTTTGTCCAGCTATCCAGCAAGCTAGTCCTGTTTATAAGATTAAGAACTATTTTTTTTTTTTTTTTTTTTTTTTTTTTTTAAAGAACTGGTCCTTTCTCTAGGCTGTTTTATCATTATTCTTTTATACTAGTTTTTCATAAAGCTTAGCAGTGCTATAAGTGAACTTAGAAGTCCTCGTAGTAGAGAAAGGAGTACACAACCTATTTACAAGGATGAAAGGAGAGCTTGGTCATCTCATTCTAACTGTAGTGCTTCACTGTGAATCAGTTGGCTCCAGCAGATATAATATGAAAGATAAATGTGGAACTTGGATGTCTTAACTGTACTTCAGGGAGTCTGAAAAGATGCTATAGTCTTTCACTAATATTAAATTGCAGCGTAGAAGAACTACAGCTAGTCAGATCTTCAAAACAAGCTGAAGCAGGACCATGTGCTAATTTCAGTGTAATTTTAGTACAATAATATACAACTGCAGGCAGCTTTGCATATTTTGAGTTTTAATTTACAAGTTTTTTGGGGATTTTTGTTGGTTTTTGTTGTTGTTTTTTTTTTTTTTTTAGTATAACTTAACACTTACTCTAGGGTGACTAGTCTGGATACAATACAAGCTCTTGCTTCTAGAAAATAAGAAATTCAGTGAAATGGAATGTGGTAAATTTGAGCTTACAAAAGAAAATACATTGCAGCTTATTAGTGCTTTGGCCAGAAAAAGTATTACTTTTAAAGCTTATTGAAAGCTTTGTGTTCAGGAGGTTGCAGAAAAGGATTACCTATTTTACAGGGTACCAATAGCCAAATAGGGGGTGGGGACAACATTCATTTAAAAGCAGTAAGCTCTCAAGCTTTACATTTTGTTTGTTTGTTTGTTTGTTTTTTGTTTTTAGCTATTACTGATCATAGTCAAAGATGAGGTTCTAGACTTGTTTTTTCACCAGCCTTTTACTTAGATGTGGTGTGCATCTTGTCGAATTCCCTCCTGTTGCTTTTCCCCCCCCTCCAGTCATGAGCTCTCTAGTCATTGCATAAGGAAGTTTAGAACATAGTGAAGTTTCAGGTGGTGGAGGGGGGAGCTCTTTTTTTATTTTAAAGGGGCCCAGAACTGATCCTTTAGGAACTATACTTCTTAAGACCTTTATTAATGATCAAAAGCAATGGCTGTAAAAAAAAAAAAAAAAAAATGGTAATTTTTACCTTTTTGTTGGTGAATGGGACTAATGTGGGTGTGATGTCTGGATCCTGAGGGAGACTTTGTTTTAATATGAAATAATGGCCATGAATAGGCCAAATGCAGGGAAGCATGGGCACATTAGAGGATAGGGTTAAGATCCTGGATGACCTTGACAGATAAGATTTATGAGTGGAGTTGAACTAGATGAACCTTGCACTTCCCCCTGTTAAACTTCTTCAGCTGGGTACCTTCACCACAACTACCAGATGGGTGGACTGGCACAGCATCTGAGGTCATAATTGCCCAGAAGATGAACATGAGCCAACAGTGCCATGAGGAGAAATAGAACCCTATGTGGCCAGTAGAGCCAGGGAGGTGCTCCTTCCTCTCTAATAGGCATTGGTGAGGCTACTGCTAGAGTACTGTGTCCAGTTCTGAACACCTCATTTCAAGAAAGATGTGGATAAGCTTGAGATGGTACAAAGAAGGGCCACCTGTATGATTAAGGGCATGGAGGATAGGCTCTATGAGGAGAGACTCGGGGAACTGGGCCTGTTCAGTCTTGTTCAACCTGACGATGGGTGGTTGGACCCAGATTACGCGAGCAGGCCGGGGATGAAAGGGTTTCGGGGCCTTATTCCTCCCTCTTCGGCCTCTTCTTCCGTCGACAGAAAAACACCAAGGAGGCGGTGAGATAAGTAAATGCTTTACTCACAGTTTAGGCAGAAAAAAACTTCTTAACGGCTGTTTCAAGATTAAACTCGCTGATAACTTGAGAGCTCTTAAACATGTTCAGATGGTATACCCAGTCGTGATGGGGGCGTCCGGGGGGGGAAGGGATTTCGTGGGCGCAGGACCTCCGGTGAGGGTGTTCAGGCCTCTTTGATATTGCGCGGGTCCCCCTCTCTTTTGGCGCGCTTGCCTTTTTAAATGGGCTGCATCTGCATGCCCCCTGCCAATCAGCGCGGGCCAGGACTGCTGCTATCAGGCCGCGCCCATCGCCTTCCCCATGCCATGAGCACGACTTGCTCCTACGTTTGGCATTTGGTCATTTTTCTTTCTTTTCTTTATCACAAGTCTGAGTACGAGAAAGCCGAGAGGTGATTTGGTAGCTGCCTACAAGTACATCGGGGGTAAGCATCAAGACCTAGGGGAGCAGCTCTTCAGGAAGGCACCTCAAGGGAGGGTGAGGGCCAATGGGTCACCAGAATCTGGAACACACTCCCTGCAGAGGTGGTACAGTCACCATCCTCAGAGGTGTTCAGCACAAAGCTAGGCAAGCACCTTGAGCCTATCTGAGCCCAATAACTTCCTGGCAGTGGCAGGAGACTGGATTTGATGATCTTACAAGTTCTTTCTAGTCCTTCGATTTCTATAACAGCTGAGCTCTGATGTCAAGCTATAGAGCAAGTTCTCTTCATACTATTTCCTTGATAGCAGCTGGACAAAGTCCAGCTAACTTGTCTGGGAACATCATCCTTCCTCTTCCACACTAAACAACTCCTTTTCAGAACTTTGTCTGCAGACAGAAACAGTATCTCCTTGGCAGAAAAAGGATAGTGAAGGTGAAAAGACAAGGCTCAATGGCACCTACGTCAGGTATTGATAATATACATCTTTCCTGCAAGAATTTGGTTAGCTTGTATTTCTAACTGTTGCCCTCAATTACAAAACGGTATGGGAAATCTGTTTTCTAACCTCACCATCCAATCCGATCCATTGATTCTCAAAGAGTGTGTGGCAAGCTTGCAGATGAATTAAAATGCCCACTCTATCAAAAAGTGGTCAACTGATTGCTTTTGTCTTTTCTTCCCTTTCAAGGAAAGATCTTAACTGCTGAGAAATGCTTAGGGGAGATGAAGCTTCTGTTCAGCTTCAGACACTCAGAATCTTAGGTCCTTGTTCTTCTAACACTAACAGAAGGCCTGTCTGTCCCTGTAAACTCTCCTCTTAATGGCTAACAGATGTGAACTCATTCTTTAATCGTCCTATCGATGCAAGTATTGGGATCATATAGGTGTAAACAGAGAAGTGATACAGTGCTGCGTTGTTGAGGATCTTTGACTGTATAAACAACAGTTCTAAATATAGAGTGGCTTTTTTTGTGTTGTTTTTTTTGTTTTTGTTTTTTTTGCACATTACTGGAGCTTTAACATAAATACAACCTTAGAATACGGCAGGGCGGGCAATTATTTTGGGCGGAGTGCTACTTACCCAGTTTTAACAGGCTATTTAGGGGCCCCATGGGCCGGATAGAATGGCTTTGCGGGCCGCATTTTGCCCACCCCTGAAATACACCTATGTTGGATATACTGTTTCAGAAATATCAGCCAAGAGCCTGCTGTCGCATGTATTTGTGCACTTTTAAGATTGTGTGTTAGCTTAGAGCACATCTTCACAAAGTTAAGTTTTACACTTTATCCATTACTATGGAATCTAAAGCAATTTCTAAAGCAGTTTGTCAGCCATGGAGCACTTGTGGAATAATAATGGAGCTGCAATAAGATCTTTCTTTTTTCTTTCTTTTCCATTTTTTTAAACTGAGACACTTGGATTCCCCCACTCCCTGATTCATCAGCCTGACTCGTATATCAGCAAGACATCTCTTGCTACAACCCAAAAAAGTGCCCCCAAAATCAATACCCCAGTTCTATACATTCATAAAAAGTACATTGTTTTAATTTGAAATCTAAACCTTGGTTTTTCAAATTATTTGAACCCCTAGGTACAAAGGCATTTGAAAACCAAATCTGAGTTCTGTGACTTAGCTCTCTGTCTAGTGGTAATTAACCTTTCAAGTCCTATTACACCTGAATAACTTGTTCAGGTATTTAACAGGTAGCTAAATGTTTATGAGCCTTTCTTGGGTTACCAGTTTTTCTCCATGAGGACAGCAGATTGCAAATAGTTGCTTGCTTCCTACAGCACTTAAAACATCTTAATCCTTTTATATAATCTTTTTTGTTCCTTCCTGTCACATCAGGTACTTGACTCAGCTAATTCTCCACCTGCAGGTCTCTCTCAAATAAAGGTAATAGTTTCTACCTTACTCCCATATTTTAAGTTGGTCTAGAAAAAGTTTTGCAAGAGGTCAGCAGACTATGGAGGGTCATGTACCTTTCAGAGATGCCATTTCCAAGAGAAGCAGTAATAGACCCAACAGAATATAAAGGCTTAGTGAAAAGAACAAAATGTACTTACTTGCAGGGAGATGAGCAGAACTCAACACATCTGCTGCTCTGTGGTCATTTTTGTATGCCAACTCCTATTTCACAGTAAGAGGAAGGTAAACTATGGTACTTGGCCCCACTTCCAGGTGTAAGCTCCCTTAGTTCAGCTTCCGTTTCCACAGGGTAGGAGTGGATACATGGGATGGTTAGCATGGAACAGCTTGGGCTCGTTGCATCCCTTCTCTCCTTAACCCCTTAAAATTTGTTTGCATCTACCCTGAAGAACATAAGGGAAATGAGAGTATCTTTTGGGCAAGAGGTAAGATAGGTGCTCCTGGTAGGTAGGTAGGTAGAATGAGCAGATAAATTAGAGAGGAGGAGGTAGAGTTCATGTGAAAAAGAGAAAAGATGAATATGTAAGTCATGGTGCTGGTATGGGGCTGTTAAAAGTTGGAGAAACTAACTGCAGCCTCCTGCTGCTTGAACTGATTCAGACTTGAAGTTGCTAAATCATCTTCTAAATGATCATAATTAGCTTATCACGATGGCTCATGTAAACTGATAACCAAGGCTACTTTTTCCCTGGTGAGTTGCTGGTTGCAGTGCTAAAGAAAGTATAATTAACTGTGAACAGATCTCCAGAGACAATACCAAGATATATTCAGCTTAATTAGAATAGCAATGTGAATGTTGGATTCATTTATCAGATGTGTATAGCTTGGCCTATTTTGTTAGTCACATACAGGTTTGGCCTGAATATTAACGAATTACAGACATAAGTTTTGCTGTTGTTCTGCTGCAGGCTGTAGGATCCTTATCCTAATTGTCAAAAGGGATGCAAGTAAAAAGTTCACTACTATTGTTTATTATATGTATTATTTTATAGCACCTAGACACTAGAGTAAGACCCATTGTGCTTAGGTGCTGTTCAAACATACCAAAAAGACAGGCAATTCCTGTCCTAAGGAGCTTGTATCCAACATCAGCTCCCTGTTAAATGCAATTTCCACAGCTTTTCTTGGGAGAATACCCAAGTTGAGAAGGTTTATCCTGTTAGTCTAATTTTTCCCCTTGGTTAAAACTAGATTAGGACTTTACACTACAGCCCTGTAATGTGAATATATGCCTGTTGTGAACATAGAGGCTGCTGACTTCAGATACTGTGGCTACTTGTCACTTTCCAGCATCCAGGCAGCTCTGCTAATTCGTGAACAGTTTCCTCCTCCATAGGAAATATTTAAGACCTGAAATATTTTTTCATTCAGAGTTTGTGTCACTTTTGCCATTGACAGTTTATCTCTTTCCTCTCCCTCCCCCCCCCCATGACAGTTGAAATGCTTTGATTTTTACCTTAATTTTTAAAAAAGCTTTTGCTATATCAACTTGGCAAAATGAAAAGTTATTCCGAACTGAAGGAATAGAACTGTACATTTTCCAAGTGTCGGAATTGGAAAATGTCCCCTTTTGGTTATCATTTTCTGACTCCCTAAAATATTTTGTTGAAAAATTCCCAACCTATGCCAGTGAAAGACCCCATCCATTCTTTCCTTCCTTAGTGGGAGACTAGTCCTAATGCAAGGAGGGGGAAGGAGGTTTGTTGAGTTGCTTTTCCCTACTTTGTGCATTCAGACAGAACTAGTCTCAGTCAGGCTTAGTTTATCATACTTTTTTTTTGTTGTTGTTCTTCAAATTACTGTCCAAACAGGTTCTGCTTTTGTACATGCTACCACGATCAATTCTTGTATCTTCTGTGCCCAATACCCATTGCTCCCTCCTGTCTGCTCTGCCTGAAGTTTTCAGAGGCGGGGCAGTGTCCGCTAGCATTCAGTTCCTTCCTGTAGCGCGTGATATGAGATGGTATCCCAGCAGAGTCTGTGTGCCTGTAACCAGTACTCCTAGTTTAACTAGTGCTTGAACCTTTAGTCTTGGTTAATTTTTACTTCTTTTTAGTTTAGTGTTTGTTAGCACATTAGGTTGTTCTCAGGGGACATCTATAATTAGAACTTTTTCCCTGCCCCCATTTAAGCAATTGCTGTATTACGATAGTTGCCATATCACCCAGTTTCAAGAACTGTCCATTGCATGACTCTGCTTTGTTAATCAATAAAAGGGCCCAGTCACTACCTTAACTACCTGAAAGGGATATATCTTAAAGCAGTGCTCTGTATGCTTATTCCCCAAGAGAACTCTATCGGATAGAGGCAAGGCTTACATTATTCCTGCTGGAAAGATCTACGCTGCCTCCACCCTCTGTTCCTGAGCACATACACACAATTACCTCAACCTGCCTCAGTACTGGCTCACTGCAGTTCCTCTACCTCACATGCAGTCTCTACCTGCACAGACACCTCACTAAACAGCTTCTGTGATTTCAGAGAAAGGAGCGTTGGTTCAGGTAAGAAAGTTCAGTACTCTCTACCAGGATCCTGGTGTCCTGGTATTAAAAAATAGTCACCAGTGGTTCTTTTATTCCACTGTCCCCATATCCTACAAACACATGCCTCCCATCCTTGTTTTCATTGCTAAGGAATTCGGTGTCACCTTGCTTTAAACATATAGTGTTATTACCGCAGCACTAGGACTAGACACTCCAATATCAAAACTCCCCGCACTACTAGGTACCTAATTGATGGACCCTGTACTGGAGTCTTCTTTTCTGAAATGTTTGAAAGATGTCAGCTACCTGACAGAATGGCTCAAAAGGAATCCTTATAGGGCTTTTGGTGGAAAGGCTACAAGAAAGTCTGGATCCTTTATGCTATTAGATCTATTCCTTTATAATCTTCTACATGAGAGTAGCTAACTACCAAGTCCCTTATTTGACTTTTGATTTGGGACAGAGTTTTCAAGCATGGTGGATAACTTAGCAAAGCAGAAGCTGAAGAACTAGCTTATGTAAGGGGTTAGCTTACTGTTGGTACCTCTTTACATCCCTGACACCTGTAATATGACAGTGAAGATGCAGGCAATGAGTAAGTGCTGACAATTGGGAGGCACAACTCTGCTGCTGGAGTGGGGAGGGGGGCACAAGACACCACCATTGCTGCTGCTGCTGCCCCCCTTGCTGCTGGGTATTGGGTTCAGCCAGGCTACAGCCCCACACCCTAATGTTGGTGCAGAAATCTAGGGGGGGGATTGTGCCCCCCCCTGCTCCCCTAACACATCACAAATGAATGAAGACAATGTGTAAGCAGGTTGCCTCACCTACTGGCTTCCACAGGCAGGATTTGCTCCCAGAGGTGCTCCTCAGTTAGTTCTTCCATGTAAAGGCTGTTTTTAAGCAACAAACTAGCAAACAAATGAGCAAAGCCATAGCTGAAGCCAAAGCCAAACCCTTTTGCCCTGTCCCAGGCACTAGGAGGGAGCCTTTTGCCTCTGGCCCCTCCAAAGTCCCTAGTGGGACACTCCATGCCTTCCCAATGTTCCACAGCTGGGCTTTCTCAACAGGGTTGACTGTTCCCTCTTAAGGAGACAGCAACCTGTTATACCTTGATATCTACAATTGCTATTAGGAACTCTTCCTGGCTCCAAGTGTCTGGTATGCCATAGGAGGTCCAAACAATTGTGGAGGACCTTTCTTTTAAGGAAAATAAGCCATGTAACTGCACCACTGCCAGTGGAGTTCAAAGTATTCTAGATAGCGTGACACTACAACCCAGCAGAGAAAACAACAGAGGTAACAGCCTTGCTGCATGTGCGTATCTCAGTCTCAGTAGCACCCCCAACAGAGATCATTTGGGCTTCAGTAGAAAAGGCTGAGGTTCCGAAGATGCTAAATGACTATATTTTTCCTTGTCTGATCAAGTTGTGATATTAGGGTTGAGACCCTAACACAAACTTGTTTGGATCTTTTCTCTGTTTCCCCTGCCTTTAAAGACAATTGTCTTTTCCTAGGGCTTAGGATAAGGATAACCTTGGATAGATCGTCCATGTAGGGAACAAGGGGTATGCTATCCAGTTTAATTCTGTTCCTACTCTATTCCCTTTCCTTTGCTCTTTTTCAAGGAATACTTTTCATTCTTTATCATACTAATATGCTAGATCAGCAAGACCCAGTCTTGATCTGTAGCAACTTGACTTCTTGGCTCATGACCCCACTTCCAGTACAAACCCAACTGCTATAATTGAATTTCTGTAGGGCCCATGATATCACTTGCTAAGTGAGGCAATCTCTTTTGGGGTTGTGACCCCTTATTTAGGAAATGCTTTTATAGAACATTGAATCTGTCAGTACAAACTGGCCATAAAGCAATTGCATATAGCAGCTGGGAATTTCTCCAATGCAGGGGGAACCCCTGGGTGTTATATACAACCTAACTCTACATCACTTCTTTCACAGCTTCTATTACTGGGGACATGGCTGGGGAAAATGGGGGTAGAGTGGCTATAATACTTCTTTTCCAGTTATTACTGGCTATTGCAATGGCCCTTTTAGGCTGTGCGCAGCAAAGTAGAAATTAAAGTAGCTTTAAAATGGCTTCAATTTATACTAGGACCAAAGGCTGTCCCTTTGCTTTCACTGTAATTCAGGAGCTGTACAGGTTGCATAAAATTACATTTCTCCCTAAACACTTTGGGCTCTGTACCTCTGATTATCAGACCTCTATGATTTCTACTAAAATTATAAAGATGTGTGCCAAGACTATTCACTCATATGTAATATTTTGGATTAAGAAAAGATGATTTATGAACACTTACTAAATTCCCAAAAGCTATTTATTGCTGTTGAACCCATTTCATTTTACTGTGGTGTCTTAGTGGTTTTCACAATGAATGCAGCAGCGTTGCATTTTGAAGTTGGGGAGCAAAGGAGATTAGAAAATATATTTTCATAAACAGTAGATACAGTACACAAAACCTTCACTTTCCCAACAGGTTGCTACAACTGAAATTCTGTAAACGTTTTAGATTAAATGATTTAGCCAGCAACATTTTAAACTAGTCAGTTCTGTGACAAACTCTTAGGAATACCAACTTGTCAATAAAATAAAAAGAAGAAAAGGAATAAAGATCATCTTAAGCATGACTGCTATTCATTTAATGACTAATATAAATGGTAAAAATAAATGTAGAAACCACGCTATTAATAAGTGGGAGTAAATCGATAGAAGGGAAAACATGAGTGTGTTTAAGATCGATAAAAGAAACAGGAGCTGGAGTCTAGAATAGCCAGACTATGATTTAGTAGCATTATTGTAAATGATAGCAAGCCACAAAACTCAGTGATAAACAGACTGAAATGGACAGAATCCTGGAATTATTAGAGCAAAGGTGATCTGGATCTTAGATTTAAAAAAAAAAAAGTTTGCTGAAGGAGTTACAGATGATAGTTGGCAAGACGGCAACTCTCTTTTTTTAATACAAATACTACAAATATGGGACCTGATTCCTGAGACCATCTGAACTTCATCCACTGCAGAACAGTACATGGTGGATTGGAAAGTGGCCCTAGCAGGTTAAACTAGCCCCTGGCATATGTCAGGGTAGCTGAATGCTTGCTCTAAATGATAATCAGGGATCCAGGTTTTGTGTTTGCCATGGAAAAACACAGTAAAACGTGGATTGAAAAACATGGGAAAACAGGTTTCCCCTTGCAGGCTGGTAGAGTTTCAGCCTGCGAGGGGGTGGAGGGAGTGCGATCAGGCAGGGGATGCCATGTGTGTGTGTGTGTGTGTGTGTACACATGCACATGGCAGCCAGGCAGCATGGAGAGCAGTCCCCTGCAGGTAAGTCAGGAGGGGTGGGATTGATGCCCCCATATGGAGGGAGGGAGTTGAGCAGGTCTGGGGCAAGGGCTGCTGCCCAGCAAGGATGGTGTGTGGGGCTTGGGACATGGGGCTGGAATGCACTCTGCAGTGCCCAGACAGGAAGTGGGATGGAGCTGCGGGCAGCCTGTCAGGGGGTCGGCGGCAGGGGGCTGGCTCCACACCACTGTGCGCTTCTGGGGAGGAATGGGGGGCATGTGCCCCTCAAATTTGTGTGCAGGGCAGGGATGGATGCAGTCTGGATGCTTGGGGCTCCCTGCTGTGTTGCCTTCCCCCCGGGGTCTCTGCAGCCTGGTGGGCAGGACTCAGTGTGGCAGGGCAGAGCGGGGAGAGAAGGCTTGGTGCTGCTGCCATGAGCCCCATGCTGCTATGGTGAGAGACTGCCTGGCAGCAGCAGGGGCTCTTTGCCATGTTGGTGCAGGGCCCCCAGTGGCAGCACAGAGCCTTCCTTCTTCGTCCCACTCTGTTCAGCCATGCCAGGTCCCACCTGCTGGGCCGCTGAGCCCACAACTGGCAGCCTGCATCTGCCCCCCAACCCAGGTTTCACTCTAGCTGTGCCACCCATAGGGGAGGGGGACCCAAGCTCTGTGCCCTTCACTGCAGCAGCCACTGTCTCCCATGGGTGGCAGCCAGGGTTTGGACACTGCTGGGGAGGCAAGGGGCTGTGGACCTGGGTCCCTGGCCCCATTGCCCTGGCAGCTGGGGCCCCCCTCCTCCAGGGCTGGAGGCAGCAGGGGGCTGTGGGTGGGGAATGAGGGGCACCAGCAGGATCTCGTGGGGAGCGAGGAGCCCTGGCAGGGCTCAGGTAGCTCTGGGTGGGGAGTGAGGGGCAACAGCATGGGAAGGGTATTGGCATATTAGGCTGCTCAGTGCCACAAAGCGGAGGGAGGTGGGACAGGACAGATGCAGCTGGACCTGCGTCCTGGTGGGCAAAAGGTGCAGGGAGAGCTCTGACTTTCCATGATAAAAAACCCAAAATCAAATGCCAAAATATATAGGTATTTAGAATGTATTTTATTATAGTAATTGAGGCACTGGTAGGCTTCCAAACAGCTTTAAAATTGTAAATATATCAATCAAACATTGATACCTATATATAGGGACGTTTCATTTTAATCATGGGAAAATGTAGATTTTGGGTTTTTTAATCGGAGAACTTTGTGATTTTTTTTTTTATCAGAGTATTCGTGATTTTTAAACAGAAAACCAGGATCCCTAGTAATAATTATTAGAACAGTCTACCGAGGATCATACCATGGACTGGAAATGACCAAGGTGCAGGTCTTCCTTATGCCTTTCAATAGTGCCATATACTACATGGGAGGTAGACGGAAGCAGTTGGCAAGGCCCAGTTTTGCACCACCCCAAAACGCCTTTACGGCCATGTATAGATGAAACGAGTGGCGTGTGTGCACAACACTTTAAAGTGGGCTAAATACTTTTTCACTGCTTTAATGGTGTCGGTGTTTACACGTGTTGGTGGTGTATTGCGCATTAATTCCATCCACTGTAGGAAATTCAGCAGTGTAATGCATCTTAAATGACTTGGGAAGAGTTTTAGTTTGTTGCCCCTACAGCTGTGGAACAAAGCACTGGGCTCCATGCAGCTGCACAGCTCTGCAGGAAGCCCTGCAGGCAGCCTGGCAGCAGTCTGGGAAAGCAGGCTCAGCCCAAGAAAAGGGGCAAGCCTAATCTCCCAGTCCCTCTCCCCCAGAGCCTGCCTGTTTGAGCTGCATGGGGGCCTGGTGCTTCCCTCCATGGCTGTGGTGCCCCCCAGAACCACCAGAGCCAGGTGCCTGTGGGTGGGTGCCACCTGGGGGCAGGCTGCCACTGCCATGGAGGAAAGCAGCAGCTCTCTGCCCCACCCCCCTCTCCTCCCCTGCAGCCCAGGGACCACTCTACCCACTGGTAACTCGCCCTCCCCTCTCTCCTGGAGAGGCAGATAAATCAGCGGGGGGTGTGCACGACATGGGGGTTCAATCAGCCCTACAATGAAGCAGTGTTTTTTAAAACCCATCGCTTCAATTTAGGACCCCCATTTCATCTACACACACCCTATAGTAGGGGAATCTCCAGCTGTCTTGTTAGGTCTGGTCTCTGTTCTGTACGTCCAGAGCAGCAGCAAAGGCCAGGATTGGATTTTTAATGTTAGTGACATGTTTAAATTCTGATTAAATCATGTTTGTAATGGACATTTGGGTACATTTGCCTCTTAAGCTTAACTCAGTAAAAGCTGAACTGAATATGAGGGATGATGTAAGTAGAAACATGGCTAACTAGTAAGGCAGCCCGGTGGGCTATTCTCGACACTGTCTGGGGCTTTCATTCCCATTTTTAATAAGCAGCAGATTTACCCCCAGGTTAAAAAAAAGACAATAGTTTGGTTATGATTCTGTCCATCAGCAAATTTAAATTCAATGTCTTTCTATAGTAAATGTAGTTACTTTGCAGATTTGTATCACCAGCTGCTTCCCACACATTGTCAGTATCTCATTTAAGCTTCTATATTTAAAGGTGAGGAGCAGATGTGTTAGTTTTAATGAGGATCTGTAATTATAGTTATGTGCAGAATACCTGAAATAGCAAGAGACAGCAAAGCATTCAGTACACATCTAATTGCTTGCTTAGCTGAGATTTTTCCCCCAGTGAACACAATTCTGTGACATTACAGCAGCCACAGCACAAGGGGGCCATGACACTGACCCCTGTTGCTCAGGGAAGTTGTTCACTTATGAAAGCTTTAAATAGTTTTCAATTATACTTAGATTGGGACCTTTCTGGAAGCACAGACCATCATTTTGTCATGTATTTGTGGCTTCTAGCTGCTATTGCAATACATTATTATTATTGTTGTTGTGCATAATAATGGCCCAGGGTTGTAGAAAATACAGAGAGTTTTGAGGTGGATCTCATAGCAGGCTGGAGGAAGGTAGTCACTTGCAAGAGAAGGAAGCATGAGTATAACATGACTAAGACCTTAGCAGTTCTTTCTGAATGGCAAGCAGGGAGTATACCAGTGACTACACCCAGCTTGCAACTGTTCTGTAAGCTTCCTGCTGTCTCCAGAAAATGTTGCCAATTGCTGGTGTTGTAAGGCATGTCCACTGGGGATGGGCTTATTTTCATTTGGCTTTGCATTTTGAATTCCTAGATTTGGCAATAGTGCCATTTAGCAATCAGCAAGCAACACATCAGTGTCTGGCATGCCACTGCTCTGTAATAGTCTTTAGTTAGTTTCTCTAGAGGCTGATGCGATCATGCAGCACTCACTGATTGACAAATTCAGACCATTTCTCTTTAGTATCCATTCTGCTTTGGTTTTCTGATCTAAAAATAAATGTTTCCTACCCCATTCCAAGATAAAAAGACCATTATAATATTATGTGAGTGAACTGTCCCTGCCATAACATTGTTAGGGTCTAAAGAAGTCCTATCATCAAGTAATGCAAGACCCTGCATTTCTTTAGGCCATTCTAAATTCTAGGATTCTATTAATAATTAATATGCTTAGAAAAAACAACAAGATATAGTTAGAGTAGAGTGATAGCTACACATATTATATTAGAAACAGCACAAACTATTACAAGAAAAACTCAACATCCAGGACGGCCTCCTTGTATCTTGTGCATCTTGATAATTCCAAATTACAAACAAAATGCAAATTATATTACTGGGATATGTTTTCTTTTTTTTTTGTTGCTTCCCTAAGCTTGGGATGTATATAGTTCCTTATCCCTGTTTTTGCAGCTCTCAATAAGGTGCAGCAGAGGAAGCCTGTGGCTTTATACCACTAAGTCTTTGTATGCTGCACCTGCACAGCTCCGGACTATGTTTCAGAGGGGTTTCAGTCCCTAAAAGTTCCTGCTAGAAAAATGGAGTTGGAAGGAGAACAAAACAACAGAAGCAAAGATTGCTCCTAGAGCTATTTGTCCTCAGAGGGCAGGTTCCCCCACATGTCACTTTGCAGATGTGGGGAATGTAAAAATGTGTGTTGTGCTGCAAATTTGCAGCATGGTGGCAAAATTTGCTATCAGGAAATCCTGGTAGCAAAAAAAAGCTCCAGAACAAAAAGTGGCACAACACATACAAAACAAGCATGTGCCAGCACAAATGGAGGCCGGGCCATCCAGAGCCGTGCTCTGGCTACCAGCTAGGTTTCCATGCTGCCCCTGCGGCTCCAGCATGCCACCAGGCTACCAGGTAAGATTGTAGGGACACACAGGTGCTGGCCCCAGCTTCCCCTACCTGGGACAATTTGAGGTGAACCAAAGCGCATGTGAAGAGGCATGCAATGGGGCACAAAACAGCAACACAAATTTGTGCCACTGCTATTTGGGACTCTACAAGCGCATGACCCTGCATACGGGGACCCATCCAGAGGCTGCATCTAGACGAGCATGGGCTTGCGGTATTTGGCACCACAGATCCATTTGCAGTGCCACACACCACACATACAGGCATTTTCCATACTGCTACCTTGCAGTGCAGGGGGTGGTTTTGACCCAGGGAGATCCCAAGGTTAAAAAAAACCACCCACACTAAAAATAAGCAGAGTGGCACACATGGCAGCAGCACGCACTGCCCAAAACCAGAGCCTGGCCAGCCAGAGCCACACTCTGATTGCTGGCAGGCTTCCTGCCATGGCTCCATCCCTGGGAGGTCCCCAGGACCCCAAGTAAGGCCTCTGGGGCCAGCAACAAAGCCTAGTAGGAAGGATCTTGTGTACTTTCCTTGATTCATGATGTGGGTTGAGGGGGGGTGGTGGTGGTTGAGGTCATATGAACTCTGTAACAATGAATCAACCAAAGAGAACTGGTGGGACTCCTCATAGGACTGGAGCGTAGCTATAGAGGGCTATACCCTGCATAGAAGGGGCTAGGTGGGGAAGAAAGGTGGAGGTGTTGCTCTCTGTGAAAGAGCAGTACACCTCCTTAGAGGCCGACATCAGCTCCGAAAATGGACAGCTTGAAACCCTCTGGGTCAAGTTGTGGGGGAGGAGGGGGAGGCATGGCGAGAGAGACCTAACTAGGTGTATACTACAGACCATCAAAGAAGGAGAAGAAACTCTTATCTGGAGTTCACCAGAGAATTGAATGAGGCTGCACATGCATGTGACATGGTCATCGTGGGTAATTTTAATTATCCAGACATCTCCTGGGAGGAACACTCAGCCAAGTTGAATCCGTCGCAATCCTTCTGGACCTGTGTTGAGGAGATCTTCCTGACTCAGGAGATGCATGGGCCAACCAGAGGTGATGCTCTTCTAGACTTGGTCCTGGCCAAAGGAGATGACCCGGTGACCGACTTATATATAGAGGGAAGTCTGGGCAACAGTGACCATGGAACCATCATGTTCGCTGTCTGACATGAGGCAGACAAATCAGACAGCAGGATTGAAGTCTTGGACTTCAAAAATGCAAATTTCAACAAGCCTTAGGTCACTAGTAGGGGAAGTGCTGTGGGACCAGGGACCAAAGGTGAAAGGTGTGCATGAATAATGGTTGTTCCTGTAACAGGGATTCAAGCAGAAGCCCCGTTACTGGGTAAACCTGGGACACAGGTAACTCAGAGAGCTGGGGCCACAGCAGTGGAGGGTTAGCACACCGGGGAAAAGATGAGGATAATTAGAGCTGCCGCCATACTTAAAAGGCAGAGCAAGAGAACCAGCACCTGCCCTTGGGGCACTGGAGAGGAGCGGAGCGGAGCAGTTGTGGGGAGTGGCAAAGCAGCAGTTGGGACCTTGAATGGAGGGAACAAGGATCCGAACAGAGCTGGTGATATGGGGGGGGCACTTATCTGGAGGGGCATGGACAGCTTGGGAGACTGGCAGGACTCACAGGAGGCCAGGGAACCGTCACAGGGAAGCCCCAGAGGCAAGTGATCCTGGCAATTAGGACAGCAGGGGAACCACTGCGGTCAGGGAAGAGTCAGAGGAAGATGCCTATTAGCAGAGCGGGGGAACAGCTGCTTCCATGTTAACAAGACAATTAGCGCAGTTATCAGTAATTGTAACCAAGGCTCAATAAAGATTGGCACCTGTGTGATTAACTTCTGGGTGGTCTGTTCTGTCAGAACACCTCTTAAGGATTAACATCCTTTTCTCCCATTTCAAAAGTCATGACAGGTGAGCCCTGAGGGGAGAGTGTAGGTGTGAGTCTGTTTCCTGCTCTGTTCCTTAAGGACCCAATCCTTGAAGCACACAGGAAGTCCATTCCCATGCAGAGAAAAGGTAACAAAAGGGCTGGGAAGCCCTCTTGGCTAAACAGGGAAATCACGGTCCTCTTAAGAAAGAAGAAAGAGGCTTATAAACAATGGAAGCTCAGGGTGGACCCCAAGAAGGACTATTCCATGATGACCTGCATTTGCACGGAACAGATAAAGGCTAAAGCAGCAACCAAACTTAGATTAGCAATGGGAATCAAGGACAACAAGAAGTCCTTCTTTAGGTACATAGGGAACAGAAGGAAAACAAATGGGAGTGTGGGGCCATTGCTCAGCAACTCAGGAGAGCTGGTTACTGGCATCCAGGAGAAAGCTGAACTCTTGAATGACTGCTTCACTTCAGTCTTTTACCAGAACAAGGGGAAAACCATGCCAGGTGGAGTAAAGGATGAGCATGGAAGGAATAATCACTTTCCTACTGTTGCTGTAGAATTGGTATATGACCAATTAATAAATTAGACGTATACAAGTCAGCAGGACTGGATGATCTTTATCCAAGAGTGCTGAAGGAGCTGGCCAAAGTCATTGCGGAACCCCTGGCAAAACTCTTCCACAACTTGTGACACTCTGGAGAAGTCCCTGAGGACTGGAAGAGGGCCAATGTTGTGCCCATCCACAAGAAGTGCAGAAGGGGGAACCCAGGTAACTATAGGCCAATCAGCCTAACTTCCATCCTAAGGAAAATCCTAGAAAAGTTCATCAAGGAGTCTATCTGTGATTAAGCTTGCAGAAGGTAAGATTCTGAACGACAGGCAGCATGGCTTCATCTTGAGCAGGTCTTGCCTTACCAACCTCATCTCCTTCTGTGACCAGGTAACTCGCCACCTGGACACAAGAGAGGAAGTTGACATTGTATACCTTGACTTCCAAAAGGCCTTTGATCTAGTATCTAGCCGCCACATGCAGTTCCCAGGGTCTGGCTCTGTACACCATTCATTGTGATCCTCGCGGCGGGGCTAGGGACATCCATCCAGTGATGGGGTTTTTGGGCTCTTCAGGGCAACAGCTCTGCCCTGCTAGCCAGCTCTCTGCCAGGCATGCTGCTCTTTTATTCCCTCCGGAGGCTCCACCCCTGGCTTATAAACAGACCAACCAGAATGAAGTGGGTACAGTCTTCAACCAGGTCCCGGACTCTTTGCCTCACCCCAGGTAGGGGTGGGGAAAACTCCTCCCCTCCCCAGCCATTACCTGATTGGTGGAAAGGCTCCACCAATCACAGTGGAGATTCTCTAAGCCTGGGGTGCCAGGCTGTTACCAGCAAGCCTGCCACATAATTGACCTATAGTAATTTTTTTGTCTGCTTAGGCCCTGTGACAAGGGAGAACAGCCCATAAAAAAATTAAGAGCTGCCTGCCTGTTACAGCAGTGCTTTAAAGGAAGGAATGTCCTTTTTCTGGATGGAGAGAGGGTGGGATGTATATGTGTATACAGAGAAAGGCCTTTGGACACCTGTGGCCAGCTTTGGCCAGGAGACTATCTTTGTTCTTTGGGACTTTGTGATGTTTTGTGCTTGTATTAGTTCCCCCCAAGGGAAGGGCTTCAAACAGAACTGGGCCTGGCTCAGGATGTTTCCTGACATGGTGTTTTACTTGTGGTGGAGAATGTAGACAGTTCCCACATCTGAAGACAGAAATGGAGCCCAAAGCTTTGCTGAAATGGCCAAGGGACAACAATAGCAGCTGCTGCAACCCTTGGCACAACAACAGTTGCAAATGCAGCAGTAAGAGCAACAGAAACAACAGGAAAGCCAGGAACATTTTATGCTTCAACTATCTGATCAGGAAGGCTGGGACATGTAGGTTGGTATCACGCTATGGTGTCATGCTACCTCTATGTGGCAGAGGATTTGTCACTAAAAGGGAGCAGAGTGATCACCTGAACGTTCCTAGAGACCTTTGAATGAGTTGTAGATGCCCAGTGAGAAGTGGGCCTTCATGCAGCAATGTCAACAGGGCTATTTGTATGAGATATGTGACCGGAATTTATCCTTAACCCTCCTATTCCAGGTAACATACTGCTCCCTGTTGTGGCTGCATCATGGAGTTTACATCTTTATTTGTAAATAGCTTTGTTTTTGTGAGCGCGCCTCAGATTTTCAAAAAGTGTCTATGCTGTGTTTTCCTCTTTTTGTTGCTGCTCAGGGAATGCAGAAAGACAAGAACCTAAAATATGATTAAATAAAGGCTAATAAAATATAGCATTAAGTATGTAATCAGTTCTTTTATTGGTAGAGTGTGTTTCACTATAAAACTGCTTTACACAACTACTTAAAAATTGCCCAAAACCTGAGTGGCATATGCCAGCACCACTACAATCTGCTCTGCAGTCCTCACTAAGGCAGAACCAAGAGCTTTCATAGGTGTTTGACTAAGTGAAGTCTGTAGGATCAGCCCCGTATTCTTTATGCCATTCTTTGAATTGGGTATTGATGGTAGCTGGCACTACTCAAGAGCCTCAGATCATAAGTGTTTATGTCAGGTTCTGATTCAAATGCTACTGTCTCTGGGATTTTTGTTCAGCTTTGTTTTGATTCCAAAACATCCAAATTATCCCCAGAAATTTGGTGAAGCTTGGATTTGGATTTAGCCTCTACCAAGCTTCAGAGAGATTCAGATATTTCATAAAGTGTGACAGCTATGGATCCTGACCTAACTGTACTGTTAATACTTTCTAATTTCTCCAAGTGTACTCCGCTCAAGTCTTCAACCATTACTTTTCTTGTGGCAGAATCATATGATTTTCCCACTTTCCGATGAGAATTCCTAGTCTGGAATTGACTGGTATTAACCCTGATTATACCTCAGCAGCTCAGACCCTGAAGTTCTGGTCTTCTAGGAACAATGACAGTTGTACCCAAGGACTAAACATCCTTCCTAAAACAAGGTATTGTTTATTTAGAACAAGAGCATTTCACAGATCTGAGAACAATAAACAAGTTTCATGCATGCTGGCCTTTCTTTATGATATATCTTTTGTTAGAGCTGGGAAAATTTTCAACTCTTTCAAACTCCTCCACAGAACTTCTTTCCTTGTCAACCTATCCCTACTAACTGCTGTGGCCAACTGACCCTTATGAGCTTCTAGCTCATAAAAAAGGGTCCTTTAACTGTTTACTGTCCTTTTGAATGTCAGTTTCCAGCCTGGCAGATTAACTATGTCATTTTGGACTGGAGCCTGGAAGCCATTGTCCTGTAATGTCCTTTTTTTTTTCTCCCCTTCCCCTTCCTGCCCCCCCAACCCCCCTTAGTGTGAGTTTAGAGGCTGCTTATGTGGAGATCCATTGTATTGCCTTCCTGTTTGTTCTTCCCACAGCCCCCCTTGTTAAGGTAGATCAAAGTATTCATACAGGAAAATCTCATAACCTAATATACATCAGCTTTTGTCTTTGCTTAGGTTACACGGAATGTTCATAAAATTGTTACTTCTTAGTATTCTTAGATTATTTATTATATGGCAAATCCATGTCATTCAGAGAGAGAGTGTGTGTGTTTATAAAAAGTATTTGCCCCTTAAGCAAAAATTAATTAAGTAACAGGATACTGCAGCAAGGTTGGCCCCCAACAATGGCCATAATGCCCCCTGGTGGCTTTGAGGGTCCTGCTCTAATCCAGTTCCCTGGGCCCCCTTCCTTTTTCCTCACCTACCACACCTTCATGTAATGAATTGACTGGTGAAAAAGGAGGCTGACCTAGGCTCCCAACCTGAACCCTCATTTACTCTCAATCTGTGGGTTCCTAATGAACTCTTCTGATCCCTGTCCTGCCCTCAGGTGCCAAATATGGCCCTCCTGGTCTGCCCATGCCCATCAGGGCACTAATCACCTTAAAGGCTTATTTTGTGGCCTCTGACCTCTCCTACAGCTATGACCATGCTTCATAGGTGTCATTGTTCAGCCACCTGTTGGGGCCTTGACCTCTGTCCCTTTTCTTTCTCTGGGCCCTTAACCTGCACTGGACCTGGCTCCTGGTCTCCCAGACCTGGCCCTGTCTCTGCCCTGCTCAGGCACTGGGCCCCATGGCAGTGTCTATGCTCTGCTCGGGCATTGCTTTAGTCTGTCACTAGCCTACAGCCCCTTCCTTGGTCACCGCCTGTCCACACCTTGAGTCCAGCCCTTAGCAGGGCCCAAGCAGCCAGATGCCCCTTGAGCACTGCTGGGACCTCCTCTATGCCAGGTAGTCCCAACCCAAACCACCAGTTCTAAACTATAACAAAAGAGAAAGTCCACTAGCTGTAACACAAACTACCCCCATGTAGAGTCATAACTTTTCTGTAAGATGCAAGTCTCCCTTAGCTCTGTCTTTGCAGCTCCCTTGGACAGCTCTCCATTGTCAGACAGGTTATCCCCCACAGCCATCTTGCTCCAGGGCTCCTCTCTCCACAGTCCACAGGACCAGACTGCCTGCTCTGGATCAGGCGGGTTTATATGCCTCCCAAACCCTGCTCCTTCCAGTCAGATAGCTTGGTACCAGTCAGGGCATGGCTGCCTCTCTTTCATTCTGATGGGCAGCCTACTATTGCTACTGTGGTTGCTACAGCTGTGCGCTTGTTGTTTCAGCACATCCCTACCTTATAGTCCTATTGCTTTACTGCTAGCTCTTGGGCTATGGCTTCCTGTCATCCAACCAGGCTTGGAGCTGTGCTGCTACACCTCTGGGCCTGAGTGACCGTGATTAAAAAGGAGAGGATTTGGGGGCAGGAGAGATTAAGAACTCTGTTCTGAAGATGTTGATCTTGAGCTGACAGACATCACCAAGGGATCTCAAAGATATAGGCCTGATCCAAAGCCTATTATAGTCTGTAGAAACACTAGTTCAAACTTTCCTTACAAACTCATAACAGGATTTCCCACATATGCATACTAAATATTTGCTTATATTGCGGAGATTGTAATTAAAGTTTGGCATTATTCTGTGAGGCTGAAAGTGTTTTATTGGCCTGCTCTGGGCTGTCAATGTGACCTCCCTCCCCAAATTACCAACAAGGGAAAGACCCTGCAGGTAGTTGATCACTTCCCTTACCTCAGCAGCCACCTCTTTCAGAGACTGAACATTGATGAGGAACACCAATGCTCAAGTGCCTGCTTTAGGAAGTTGCTTCCTTGTGTCTTTATTCACTGTGATCTCTGGAAAGACACCAAGATCCAGGTTTACAATGCAGTCACCATCCCTTCTCACCTCTATAGATATGACATGTGGGTGCCCTGCCATCATCATCTCAAGAGCCTGGAAAGGTATCTGCAGTGCCTGCCACTTTAAGGTTTCAAGTTGGCAGTGGAGCAGCCAGCAGGTGGTTGCTAGTACATCTAGGCTAGCACATGACTCTAGGAGGACCCTGGGATTGGCTGAGGGGGCCGAGCAGCCTCCAGTTTAACCCAGGCCCTCAGAGAGAGAAGTAGCAGTCTGAGATGAGCAGGCAAGGAAGCAATGTCAGGTTGAGCTGCTCTGGTAACACTAGGGGGTAAGGGCAGGAGCTATGCGGATGTTTGGAGGCTGACCTAAAACTGCACCCTGCTGGGGATGGGTGGCCTGGTGGGGCTGTTTGTGGTGGAACAGTCCCCCAGAAATGCCAGGCCACATACCTCCCCAGTGAAAGGTGAGGAGGGGCCTGAACACCCCAGCCTCTGCCTACAGGTGGGTTACCTACGCCAGAGAAGAGTAGGCCAGGCAGGCCCAGCCTGTTAAGGGGGCTGCCTGAGTGTAGGGGCTAGGCATGGCAGCAGCCATCTGAGCCCACAGGGTGGAAGACCCCAGCGGCCCACAGGGGCTGAGTGAGAGAAGTGGCCTGGAGTGAGGCTGTGTGTGGCCCTAAGAAGGGGGCAGGAGACCCAGTGAGGGCTGAGTGATAGTGAAGCAGCCCAGCGAGGTGTCTGGCATGTAAGTGGCCCAGTTGAGGGGTGGTGAAATGGAGTGGCCCTGGTGAGAGGGCAGAATTACTTAAATGGGACTGCAGAATTATGGGATGTGAGAATATAGAATATTGGATAAAGAATGGAAGGCCTGGTGTGTGCCACCCAACTGGAGGCTGGATGCTAGGCCAAGAAACATCTGCAAGGCATGGGGCACCTGTAAGGGGAGGCTGGATCATGTACTAAGGCCCTTGGCATCAGGAAGGTGAGCGATGGACAGCCTCCCGCCTTAGAAACAGCAATCATATTTACTTCCATCAAGGCTAGCAGGGCAGAGGTTTAGCCCTGAAAAGGTGGGCAGCCAGCACTGAGACCCAACCTTAAAAGGCCAGGCTATTACAGTATCATTAATGCTGCCTCTGGAAAATCCTCCACATCAAATAGGAAGATCATCACACAAATGCCAGCATCCTTGCTGAAACCATGCTATCTGCATTGAGTCGGTGATCCTTAAGCATCGGCTTCACTGGTCCTTGTGTGTAGATGCCCAACTCTCAAGTCCCAAAACAAGTGCTTTTCTCCCTGTTTAGTAGCAGCCTGCGATCTCATGGTAGCCAGAGGAAATTCTACAAAGACATGTTGAAGGCATATCTCAAGAAAACGGACACTGACATCAAGAGTTGGGAGGAGCTGGCTACCAACTGACTACAATGAAGCTGCAACCTCAACCAAGCGGCGGCCCATTTGGAGGTAAAGTGTCCTGCCTTTGAAGCAGAGAAGAGAGAGTGGAGGAAGGAAAAGGAGAGGAATCCCAGCCTGCAACCTACTCTCCACTGTGGAAAGACCTGCAACTTTTGTGGGCAGGTCTGTGGCTCAAGGATTGGACTCTTAGGTCATTTCAATGAGCCGTGGTAGAGATCATCCTCAAACTGAGGGATGCTGACCATGATTCTGTAAGGAGGCTTAAATTGCTGTGATGTCTTTTGGAGGCAGAAGGAAGCTCATCTTTAAGACATTAAATTTGTCACTGTCAAGTGGAAATGTGCTGTGTAGATAGCTGGGTATGCTGTAACTGCTTTTTACAAGTATGTTGAGACAGAATGTCACCCCTAACCAGTCTCAGTTCCTCTTAAAATAGTTTTTATTTGTGGTTTTAAGATATAAATAATGTTTACTAGAAAAAAGTTCGAAAAACCCTCAAAATGTTTCTATGATGTGACCAGCAACATGAGGATATGAATTGTATGGTTTAAGTGAAGTACCTTGCACTGGCTTGGCTAAAGACAGAAACCTATCTATCTATTAGACTGAAATTTGGGAAAGCTGATGTACTGAAACAGCTGTTTATCAACTATTACATCTGTGACAGATGATAGAAAAGAGGAACTAAAATACCAGTCTTCAGATGGTGCCTTTCATGGAAAGCTGTTTTTAAGATGCAAGACAGCTTTAAAACAAAGCTTTATGATCTTGTTAGTTAAAGGAATGATAAAGATGAAGGAAAAGGAAGTTGATGTCAGAAACAAACAGTGGGGAAAAAGTGCTTACTCAAAGAGAAATCGGGAGAGAAGGCTTGGAGTCTTAATTTAAAAAAAAAAAAAGGCAGATTTTAATATAGAAAAAAGAAATGAAATAAAGGGAAAGGGAGAACAGCTGGGAACATGTGATGTGTGGGTTGTTTTTTTTTTTTTAGATAAAACTTGCTACAGTTCTCAATGTGTAATTGAGGAATATCTGACACTGAAAAGTTTGAAGGTGGGATAATTCTGTTTGCTAGTACATCTCAACAGTTACACTTATTCTGGAAAACACGATCTTGATTTTTTTTCACATTTCACTTTGATTATTGCTTTCCTTCCAAGCTTATCCGATTGGAGAGAACCAGAGGAGATGGCTTTTTCAGCTCTGTGGCCATAGTCTTTGCCTTTTTGTTACTCCCCCTGCTGGATAACCTTGATTGCATTTCTGTTCTATCACCCTGCGCTCACAACTTCTTGCTATTTTGTGGAATAAACAATAATGTAATGACTAATAGCCTAACAGGGAGTGAATGCTCTTCT
>NW_005842185.1:1221314-1238635 GCF_000455745.1 Alligator sinensis | reverse complement strand
CCTTCTTCCTGCTGCGTTCAATAGATTGTCGTAAAAGCAACATCTTCTCGCAGCAGCTGCTGGGAAAAGACCTTGCATGAGGGGCATGATAGTGTGCCAAGAGCAAACAAACTGAGGCAACCAGCATTACTGGAGGGATGAAAAAGGTGGGATGGAAAGTAATTTAAAAAGAAGGACGATGTCCTTTGATTTTGAATTTGGAACATGTGTAAGGCCTTGTTGCATGTTATATTTGGGACATGTTAACTGCACCTAAAACACTAGCATGTGAGGGCCTTATTACACATTGAACTTTGAGCTGCTCAAATATCTATCAGTGTTAGTGCTAATTTGAGTTTGGAGCAGTCACACCTTAAGGCTTTGACTGTCTTCCACCTGCACAGCTGTGACTTGCTACTAGAGGGCTGGCGATCGGGGTCCTGACTATGAGCTACAACTTTGAATTGTCACTAAAGGCTGGTGAGCCAGGACAGACTTTTTTCCCTGCTCTAGGTGGGTTGGGGAGGGTGAGAGATGGGTTGGGGGGTGGGAACATGAAGCTAGGAAGCAGAGAGTTAATGGGATGGCGGTGGTTAATGAAATGGGAGCTGGAAAGGAAGTGGAGCAAGGGTGGTAATATGAAGAAAGTCCGCCACTGAAGGATAAAGTAAGAAAAAAAAATTAAAGGAAACAGAGGAAGTAAATTTAAAGCTCTCATGTTTTAATAAATTGGGATTTGAGATGGGGGGTGGGGGAGGGGGGCTGGTCATGCTCCCTGGGCTGTCTGGGAGGTAGGCGTGGAAAGGGAAGGTGTTTTTGAGGAACCTACTGCCCCTGCTCTGCCAAGGAAGTCCTAGCTCATGGAGACCTGATCCCACCCTGCCTAGACCTCACTCCTGGATCCATCCATATCCTGTGACTAGAGGTGCACCGATACGTTGGTCCATACCGTATCAACATGATAAAAGGAAATTGACATTAGCGGCAATCAGCATTTTCTTTTTGGTTGATGTGGCTGATTAATGTCGCCAATAAATGCCACGTACACTGGGCAGTAGAGTTTGGGGTAGAACGTTTGATTCCCACAGAACAGGAGCGTGGGACAGGGACGCTGTATCCTGGGGCGATAGAGGACTGAAACTTCGGCAACTTGTCTGTGGTGAGCAGCCCTACATTCACACAACAGGAGCTGGGTAACACTTATCAGAGATAAACCTAGGTTGAAGTAGCATAACTTTTCCAAAAAATAAAAAAATATGTTCTAGGTCAAATTAGCCGGATCAGTTCAGCTTCCCTTCACGCCAACAGCATCCTCTTATAGGCTAAGACCAAGTGTAGTTTGCTGCACTGGTCTGGTACCCAAGCCAAAATGGGTACCAGCGTTGTGTAGTGGAGGGTGCACCCTGTCCAAATGCACTGCAGACAGGACACCCTACAAGTCTTGTAACTGGCTTCCTGCTGGCCAGCTTCCAGCAGGAGGATCTTGGCTACATGCTGACATTATGGAAATAGGGGACTCCTTCCTATTGGTCCTGTGGCTGTTAGCTGACTGCAAGCCAGACTCAGGGGTATCTGAATCCCAAGCCTCTGAGCTTGGGCCTGCACATAGGATGCCTGCCAATGGATTTGGAAGAAGAGATGGGTGGAGGATACTTGATGGTTGCAGCGCCACCATTGGCAACGTGTAGGAGGTGCACACCCTGAGATATGGCCATGTCTCCCCTGAGAGAAGCACCAGCGGCACTTCCGGTTTTGCAGTGATTGGCTGCTGAGGGACTCCCCCCATTGGTGATCTGCTGCTGGTGCCCCCCAGTATTAGGAGGCACCAGTTGCCCATGAGCACCACATACAGTGTTAGAACAATTGAATTTTGTTCAATCACTTGATATATTTGTATCACCTCCAGCAGAGGGACCTTAGCACAGCACAGGATGGGGGGATTATATCTATCTATCACTAACACCCTTTTCCCCAACACGTGCTGTGCTAAGGTCCCTCTGCTGGGGAGGATACAAACGGGCCCCCTAGCAGACGCCCGTCAGCAGCACACACTAGAACATGTTGGACCGCGCTCCCAGCAAGCTGCGCCTGCGCAGAAAGCGCCGCAAACCCAACGCGTTCCAAGCGTAACGTTTGCTGACGAGCGCTCCCTCAGCGCCTCGCGCGTGCGGCCCCCAGGAACTCCCACCCCGCGCTCGGGGGTAAGCTAAGCAGCTCCCACCCCTTGTGCCGGAGGTGACTCAGGAAAAAAGTCCCGCGGGCCACAGCATGTGGTTGCAGATCGCGTCTTGGCGCAACCTCGCAAGTGCTGCCTCACTTAGTCCCCTTCCCCCTGCACCGGAGTCCTGAGCTCGGCGCCTCGACCGTCTTCGTGCCTTTCCGCCACGCCACGCCCCGCGCATGCGCCCTCGGGCGGCGCCCGGGCGGGGGTTGTTGTGGAGCGGCCGGAGCACGTGAAGAGCGCAACGTCATCATAACACTCGTAGGAACATGGCGGCTCCTGCGGGCGGAAAGGTAACGGGCGGGAAGGCGGCCCTGCTCCCCCCGCCCGGGGTGCGGTGCTGGGGTGAGGCCGGGGGCGCTCGACGACGGTTGCCGCCGCGACAGCGCTGTGCCAGGCCCCGGGCACTCGGCGGGCAGGGGGCTGGGTCGGGCCTGGGGGTGATAGGCCGCGCTGCTGCTGGTGCTGCTGGAGTAGGGGGCCGGGGCCGGGATTGTCCCTGGGAGCAGGACACGTACACAGAGGCAGAGAGAGACACTCACGTGTATATATACCCTGGTACATGTGCGCACATGCACACATCACTGGTGCATGTACGTGTGTTTGTGCACATGTGTATGTATGTGCAGATGCGTGCTTGTGTTGGTACAAGTACATGCTAGTACACTCACAGACATACGCTCTGGTACGCATACATACGCATGCTTACTCAAAATGACTTGTTCCCCTCTACAATAAATTCACCTTCCAGAGCCAAATGTAGAAGTGACAGGATGCAGATGGGGATTTCTGAATCCTGGGCATGTCAAGTGACTGATTGGCTAGCTGGCTACCTCGCAGGATCCCATGACGTGAACTTGGGTTCACAAAAGTGTGTGCTCTATATTTATATCTTAGTCCAGCGGTTCCCAAATTCTAACAGATTGTGCACCACAATTTTAAACCGGTACAACCTCAAGTACCACCAGCAAATTTTTCAGTTTAACCTTAAGTATCACCAGCAAATTTTTGTCATATAAAGTACCCAAGGTGGGGACTGTATGCGACAACCAGAAGGATTCTGTTGTCCTTGTCAGCTTTGTGTGTGTTGTAGCAGCTTGGAACAGGGTTGCTGATTTGAGTGGCTACAGTTTTGGGATTGTACTGTAATTATAGGAATCCCTGCTCCAGATCTAGTTGTGTGTTTAGGATGGAAGCAGGTGGTATGAAGGTATCTGTGGTGGTCAGTGGGTTTCCCATATGATGTGGTGGCGATGTGGCCATTGTAAACCTTCACCATGGTGTCTAGGAAATGAATTTGCTAGATCAGGGGTTGTCAACTGGGGGTATGTGTCCCCTGGGGGTACTCGGACTGGTCCTAGGGGATACGCGTGGGCAGGTGCGGATGGAGCGCAGCCACCTCCCAGGAGTAGGGCCGGGGTGCAGAAGCTCACACGTGGCGGCAGCTGCTGCCACCCACCAGCCCGGAGAGCTTCCCTGCCCTGCAGAGGGGCACCGCTGCCCTCACCCCTCTCTGGCCATGCTCCTAGGAGTTGGTGGCGCGCTGTCCCTGTGTGCGCACTCCGTCCCTGCCTCCCCACTTGGTGTCCAGCTGCGTGTCCCCGGTCCCCTGGTAGCTGGCCATGTAAAACCCCTCTCCCCGGCACTTGGCATCTGGCTGTGTGCTTACCCCCTGCCTTGCCCCCCACCCTTCCTCCCCCGCTTGGCGTCTGGCTGCCAGGGGTACTTAGACTAAAAAAAGGTTGAAATCCCCTGTGTTAGAGTATTCCCAAATCAGTTTGATGGAGGGGTGGAAGTTCTTAAAGTCCTGGTGAGATTCCTTCCCATGCATCCATATGAAGAAGATGTCATCATTGTACCTAAGGTATATCCAGGGAATGACACAGCTGCAGAGGAAGTGGACTTGGAGGTCTGTCATAAATATATTGTCATATTGTGGGGCTGTACATGTGCCCACGGCAGTGTCATTTGTAGGTATAGGGAGTCCCCGGAGAGTTGTGTGTGAAGACAAAGCATATGAGTGTGATGGAAATGGAAGCAATGTCCACACTGGGGATAATGTTTGGATGGCTTGTAATGTGTGCTCATGGATATATAGAGATGTGATGTCCATGGTAGCTAGTATGGTATTTGCTGGAAGTGTGTTAGTGGAGCCAGTTTCTTTAAGAAATCTGTGGTGTCTTTGAAACAGCTTGCAGCTAAGGTACAGCTGAATGGAAACCTTGAGACTATTTTTCTGCACCCTAAGACTAAAGGGAATATATCTATGACAAGGAGCCATGCAGTGATTAACCTGCCATTGACCAAACTCGTACACAAGGACAACTAGAGTCCACCTGAGGGCTGAAGCCCCACTCTAGACCTGTATGTAAACTATTTCTCGCTCCATGTCTGCTTTGAGAGTACCCAAAAAACAACACTTACATTACAACCTCAGTCCTGCAGAATGGAAAGCCATACTCACCTTTAAAGACAAGCCTGATATTATCGTACAACAAGGTAAGTGGAGTGTCGCTGTTGTCATGCTGTTGGACAAAACAGCATACATACAGGAAACCAAGCAACACCTTTCCAACATAGAATTTTACGAAGTTGGGACTGAGGATACCACAGCACAATACCGGGAGGAATTACAACCTCCAAATGCTGCCTCTGGAAGCACAGGAGATGGTCACAATTTTTAAAACATATTTTTAGTTAGGCGCTCGCTAGAATGCTAATATGGCCATGTAAACAATACGTGTTATGACCTCAGTCTTGCAGAACGGAGAGCCATACTCTTGGTGTAGTAATACTATGTACTTTCTTTCTACGGACTTTAAGGAGACTTAATTCCAAACTCTTGAGACAGAGCAAAAATAGTTCCATATTATAAATGAATGATAGTTGGTATAACTTGATATACCGATTACATTATTTGGTGAGGACTGAAATATAGCATAGTTCTCAACTGTGCCCATGTTAATGGAAATCTTTTTTTGTTTTTTGCATGTGTCCTTACGATTCCCAAACACTTTTCAGTTTTCATTGTATATCAATTTAAAAGTAGTATACAGATTTATGCTATAATAGCATCTTACAAAAAATCCTTGAAGCTAGTATTATTGTCAAATGTAGTACTCAAGGGGTAAATGGGATTACTCATAAAGAAACAGATCGATTTGGTTGGACAGGTTGCATTAAATTAGATCTCATGAAACTTTGTCTTCCAGAAAAAAAGTATTAATTTCTTTTCTCGTTTTTTCTTCCCCTAGTGGTTGGTCATTGAGTTTTGATTTTAATAATTATTCTTTCTGTGTTATCCATAGAGAGTCCTATTTCCTTTGCTATTTCATTCATATTGACTTCCCTTATGATTCCTTTTTTAGGACCCAATTCACTTAACATTTTCCTGGTTAGGTGTTAGTTTTATTTTAAGGATCTTAATTTTTATTGGTGCAGCTTTTGGACCTACTTGAATTGTGGCAAGACAAAGGGTTTTTTGCATCCCACTCATGGTGCTCAGAGCCAGTTTCGTGGACATTTCACGGTAGCTTCACCCCTCACCACTGATTGGCGGAGGGGCCCTGGCAGCCCTGTCCCTTGCTACCAAAATACTTTTGCTTTCCTGACTGACACCTTCACTTAGTCACTAGGTCAGCCTCTCAGTAATTTTCACTCAAATCATGTTCTCTATGGCTGCAGTGGTTGCTGTGCTGTCTTTGTATTCTAGTAAGCATTTTGTTGGGTTGATTCCGTGAGAAATTGTGGCCAGTGCCATTTTTCATGGGGATCGCCATTTTTCGTGGTTTCTGTGACAATCATAAAATAGCAATTTAAGTAAGTCCCTACATATAACCCTTGATCAGCATGTAAAAAAAAAAATCTTTCCGCTTGTCATAGATTTACTCCTAGTTAAGGGCAAAATAAACCTTAGCCTTTTGTTATACTTAAATCACTTATTTTAACTGAAATCTCACTGTTGCCATGTATATAGCTGCGCTACTTTGGTAGCTCAAGACATTTCCAATACACCTGAATTAGACTTAAAAAATGCTTACTTTTGTGAACTTTGAACTCTTTTCTAGAGCGCATGGTTCTCAGTGTTACTAGCTATTGACACTTGAATCACAAGATTCCTTAAAGTCCTGTACCTGCAGTCATGTGATTGAGAGGGTGGTCATGTTTGGTTTTTTTAATATAAAAAGCATGATTCTTGCCCTTCTAGTCATAGAGAAAAACTTGAAAATATGACGTAAATGCTCAGAACATACCAGATGTAGAAATTATGTTAATAAAAAATAAATAAAACTGAATCGGTATGGGTCAAACTCCTGGGTAGATGGAATTTTTTTTTTTAAAGGACATGGGTCAAGTCAGGTCTCTGGAATGCAAGTGGCTGGCTGTAATTAGTTCCATAATCATTCTTTTATTAGCAGAATTGGAACTAACTTATTAAGGTAAGATATAGGGTGGTATTTTTTTATCCTTGAGGCTTAAGAGAGAAACTGTCAGGTATGAGTAGATGCTGTTTTGTTGTCTTGTGAGTGCCTTCCCCCCTGCCTCCCCTTCTCTCCCCCCCCCCAAAAGCAAACAAACAAACAAACCCAACCCATTGGTATTAGTGAGGTTTTGAAAATTGATAGCATTGGGCTTTCCACCGTTTAATGTTATTGTTATGTTCACAAAGGTGTGGTTAGGAAAGAAGTAAGAACTTTGTACCTGTTTCAGCTAATTAAAGCAAGTTGCACTCCTTTCCAGACTTGTATTGTTCACATGTGGCTTCTCATTAAGTGGCTTTGTAAACACTGCTTTAAAAATTAGCCTTGGAGATACTGGAATTACCTTGCATGTTTTGACTGGGAGTACTTTTGGTATCACAGCACTTCTCATTAGAACTGAAAAGGTGTGTAGTAGAACACATTCTCTGTCTTCTTGAAGCACGATGAAATAAAAGTCATTATATCTGTTTCTACGGTATGCTAATTTTTATAAGTAATTTAGGATGCAGGCTTGCTGCTCACTTGTAAGGAGTATTGCTTGACCAATATGTAGAGAATTCAATTGGGGATCTTCAGAACTTCTACCACTTAAACTTATATAGGTATATTGTGCTCTGTAATCAGGAGCCAGAACAACTTGTATATCTTTGGATGAGGAAACTTATCACCCAGTCACTGGTGGTTTAGGTGCATTCCTCAAATGGCTCAAGAAGATTCACTAATCTGACTCTTCAGAAGAAGTCACTGATGTATTATGTTAGTTGGTGGCAGCATAAAATAACCTGTTCATGTTACCATGGTCAGGGTATCTTGCAAAATCCCAGCCCTGTGGAAGAAAAAGGTTGTGCCCATTTGAACTGAGATAAGTCTGTAACATGGAGAAGTTTTATTGTGGCTTCAGTCTAAGATAACCTTTTTCCCCAGAGTGAGATACTGTAGTACAGTGTCATTGTGCCTACTGCTCCACTCTGATTTAGCCTGTTAATCTGCCATCAGTATTCCCACACTGCTCTTACCCTTTGCCTTTAACCCTAGCCAGTCTCTTTATCTGTCTGTGATCATGCTTACTAGCTCTCACTTCCCAGTTTAAAATTCTGATTTACTACCAGATTGTTCCTCTTCTTGCTTGGATGCTCCAGGGATCAACAATTTTGTTGAACACCTCTACCATCTTTCTATGAGCATGCTAACCATTACTTACACCTTTTCTATCATCTGGCCTATAAAGAAGTCATCAACCTACTGTTGCAGTGGGGCCAAGGCAAAAGTACAGCCAGTCCTGAGAAGGAATCAATGAAATTAAGACACTTGTGATGTCATAGCCACTCAGAAGATAGTAGTATGTTACTACTGTGATGGCTTGGAGTACAGATTGAAAGTCCCTACTGCGAGGTGTTGAATAACTCTTTGGAGAAGATGCTCCCCCATTGCACATTTGGGATATGCTTTTGGACAGAACCATGGTCAGCAGCTCTTGGGTGTACTAGTAGGTGTCTGAGAGCCAGGACTTTTTTGCCGGGCCATTAGCCCAGCTGCTCACTTTTGAAGCTTGAATTCAAGATGCCTGTTTCGGAGTCTGCTATTGATTCCTGTCTTTAGCACTCCTGGCTGTAAGAGGCATGGTGAGGTTAATAATAGCGGTGTATGGCTTTGCACTCACTGTTGGTACTTTTCTTGCCTTCGAGAGTTGATACCTGTGTTAGAGACCTTCAGGTGCTCTAATGCTGATGATGTCATAACATATAGCAAAGTTGAGGGCCTGCAAAAAGTGCAGTGAAAAAGAGTTACTCAAACAACTTTGCTGGATCCTGAGCCAAATGTTCCAAGATAGAGGGAGCACATGAAGCAAAACCACGACTGTTGTTTACAACAGCCCAAGGAGTTGACTGAGCATGGCTTCAGCTAGAATTTAGAGTAGGGGTAGTGGGTTGATATGGCCCACCCCAGGTCAGAGGGGTGGGTCCTAGGACCCTGCTGCCACCGGCGTTCATCCCTGCAGTGATGGTGGGGGGCACCCACAACCCAGCATCTGCAGGCTGGATCCAGCCTGTATACTATAGGTTGCTGACCCCTGCACTAGAGCAAAGAACTTACAGCATAACAAAATTCAGCTTATCTTTGGTTAAGGACACAGTCTTCTTGAACTGGTGAAGTAACCAGAAATAATGCTGGATGCTCTGAACAAGAGGTTTGTGCTACTGAAGGCTACAGCTGCTGTCCAGTTCTTGGCTGCCTCAGTACCATGACCTCCTATGCGAGTGAAGGTTCAGTCAGCACGAGTTCTCCAAGTACTGGAGATCACCCTTTTCTTGGGACCAGTGCTGCTTGAGCATCAGTAGCCAGAGTACTTCTGTCACAGAGAGAATAGCGCTTCATGAAAGCCTAGCTGCTTTGATTCTTCTAACCCCCATGTTGGTCCACTTACGTGGCACTCCAGTTTGCATACTGCAGTTTTGAATTTGACCAAATCTTTTTTTCTTGTTAAAGCTGTTATCATCTCATGTTGTACTTATAATTGAAGGTTGAATTGAAAATGGCCATTGGAGTTGGTTGGAACAGGCAAATAGGTGTCCTAAATAAGTAGGGGCTGTTGTTGGTTAAAGCACATACTGTTTCAAATTTCATAAGCTCAAAGGCATGTACATCAGAGGCCCTGCTGGACTCGGGAGCAGTCTTGTAGAATGAGAATCGTATACAGAAAACATGTATAGCATAGGAGTGATTTTATAGACAAAGCCAAACAGATTTCTTCCCTTTTGGATTTGTCTGTCTGTCATGATGAATCTGTGAAGGTTGCTTTGCTAAATAGTCCCCAGTCATGGACTGACTTAGCAGATTGGAATTTTCAAATTCTTACCTCGGAGTAGGCGCACAAGGCTTGGACAAAGTGAGCTTGTTGGTCATCATTTTGGTTTGATGGGTGCCCCGCCCATGCAAACTGCAATTAGTCTCTCTGCCTGTATTTCTGCCTCCCAGCGTTTTCCAAGACTGTTGCTCTTGCTGTCTCAAATATTATGCAGAACACAGCAGGCAAGTAAAATCCTAGGCATGTGCTCATCCACCAGCAGCCTCTCACTGAATGCCTGCCACCTGGTTGTTAGCCTCCTGAAGGTACACTGCTGTCACGAAGGTGTACCAGGTGAAATGGTTCTTTTCTGCTCATGAGCCATAGCAGCAGAGGGTGGTTGGAATTGCTGAGGATAAGGTTGTGGGGGAATGCTTATACTGTTAATATAGATGCCACTAGCAGTCTAACAGCTTCTTTCTTTCTTTGTGTTGTTCAGTGAAATCAAGAGGGAGTTGCTGAAAATGCTAGTGCCAAATATTTTTCCAGCTTGTGTTCTTGTTAATGAACCTGTGCTATGGATTAGCAACATCATTATAGATATGGAGATGGAGATCCATGTTAATAAGCTGAGGCCTGCTGGGGTAAAGGGAGGGGAATATAGGTACCATCATTCATTCTGGGGTATTTGCAAATCCCCAGGAGATTAGATGATTTTGCACATGTGGAATTTCCTAAATTTTGAAAAAAACAGTTACAGTAGCTTTTTGGTGGCACATGGTGCCTTAATGGTTTGTTTGCATACACTGAAATTGTGTGGGCTGGTAATAGTTGGGGAAGGTGAACTTCCAGATGGTTGTGGCCCAATGTTTCTCTTTGAGCCAGGGTAGTATCATGTTGCACTGCCTCTGTAGCATCAGGGCAGCTCAGTGCAAATTCCCAGGAAAATGGCATTTCTGGTCCTGAAATTCTCCTGACACTGTTGGTCACCCCATTTCTGTAGCACCGTCTTCTTTCACTAGTCAGTGCTTGTTTCTTCGCTTGGAAACAAACTGCAGATGATTCCCTCCTTGTTTGTCATATGAACCTTCTTATCTTGTGGTGGTTTAGTATCTTCATCTACCAACAGGTTCATAAACTGTTTTGTAACAGTGGTCACCTGCATCCATTGCATACATTGCAGTGTTACATTTTGAAACTGCTTATGGATATGGTGAAGACTGCCCACACAAGCATGTACCTGGTGACCCTCAACACAACATCACAGTCCATTGAGTTATTGCCATTAACAAGGTTAAGATATAAATCATCCTTGCTGCAGTCATTACAGTTTGAAAACTGCACTGTATCTCTCCTGAGAATGGTTATATAGGACAGGGTTTAACAATTACAACCTACTGCCTGCAGCTCAGATCTGGCCTGTGGAGAGATCCAGTCTGTCATGGGGAATTTGTTTTGTGGAGCTGCATCATGCCATCCCTCTGCAGCAAACCCTCTCTGCTGTGGAGCCTGCTTTGCCACAACATCTGAATTTTCCTTTGCTGTAGAGGGGTTGAGAATCTGTCAGCAAGACTTGTGGAAGTAGGATGGAGACTTTTGGCCCACAGGGACATCTGGATTGAAAGCACTGGCCTGCACCAGCAAAAGGTTGTTGACCCCTGATCTAGAACTGTGAGATTTGGGGCAGCTGAATCTGTGGATGTGCAACCTAGAGATCTTAGCATACTGTATATTGTGGTAGCTATCTCAGAATCCTCAAGGGGAGGAAATGCCATAAAGGTCCTGGCTAAGGTTAACCTGCCTTAGCTTAAATTGGGGTAAGCTTTTCCTTTTTATGGAAGCTCTGATATGTGTTAATGAAACCGATAGCTGTATGTATTTGTGTGTTTGCTCCAAGAGAGCACCAGGCCTCAAGGTTCCCTGTCTTTGGACAGCTCCATTTGCCTACAGCAAAAGCTCTGTTATCCAGCATCCCCAGGGAATGGGGGATGACGGTTAATCAAGTATGCACCATCTGGTGCACTCCCTGGCGTCAGTGTGCCGTGGGTTAGGGAGAGGGGCCTTGTGCAGGTTGCTTTGCTTGGTGCCATGGGCCGAAGAAGTAAAGGAGAACTTGGCTTGTGGTGGCGAAACCAGAAGTGGGACTTCTGGTTTTGCTTTTGCCGTGTCTCTTGGATGCCGGTTAGTGGAGCTTTCTGGTTGATAAAGTGCTAGATAACACAGCTTTTGCTGTATTTCTGGCAGTTGTCGTAGTTCTTTTTCTTCTTTAGAGTTGCTGTCGACAGTAACTTGTAATTGACTTCTTTAGGAGTTGTGGGGGGATTGGTGCTTTTCAAAAATTAGATCCAAGATAGTAAAAAAAAAAAAAAATATCAGAGGCTATGCTTGAAGACTTTGGCTTTGATTTTTATATATTTCTTTCCTGTCTTGAATTAATTGGGTGATGAACCTGGCTCTAATTATATACATTGGAAGATAGGGGTAATAGGTGCAGTACTAAATTATGTATTCTGCAGACGATTAACCTAGGCAAGATTTATGGATGCAGATCTTCAGAATAATTAAAGCTGTACATTTAACATTAATATAGCTATTCCTCTCTGTTTCTTATTTTCCCTTAATTTGTTAATGACATTACTACAAACATACCACTAGGGTAATACAGTCAGTTCAGACATGGAAAGGAAGAAACCTAGCATGCTTGCTTGATGACTTCTTTCCTTAGAATAGTTATGTCCATGGTCTAACATGGGGCTGTCGAATTGGTGGCCTGGGGGCTGCATGGAGGAGCTTTGGGGACGAGCCTAGCCACTGCTTTTTCCATTGCTTCTGTTAGTGTGGCAGCTGAGGTCTCTGGGCTCTCCCTTCCTCCTCTGGCTTCTGCTTTCTGCCCCTTGCTTCTGGGGTTGGAGTTGTAGGAAGGGGTCTGGGCAGTCTGAATTGAGCATAAGCAGGAGGAAAAGGGGTTGTGATATCTGTACTACACCTTGAGAGGGTATGGGCTGTGTGGAGTGGGGCTAGACTGTCTGCATTGTGCTGGGAAGGGGGCTGAGTAGGGGGAGCCAAGCAGCCCACGCTGTGCTTGCAGCTGGGAGAAGGGCTGTCCTCTGTGTATAGTGGGAAGGGGGTCAGAGTACTCATATGGCAAGTGGAGGCCAGGAGAGTTGTGCTGCTCTGGAGTTGGTGGCCCTGCTGAGAAGGCAGATTGCCGTCTAACAGGTCAGCTGCCACCTACACAAATACACTCTTGGATTCATAGAATATTTGACAATTTTTGACAGTGGTCATATAATAGGCAGTCAGTTATTTTACTGGTCAGTTGTCTTGCTTGTCAGCCTGAAGAAAATATGGTTCTACATAACTCTAAATTAATCTTTTATAACTCTAAACTTCATATAACTCTAATCATCAGTTGCTAGTAGCATTTGTATGCGAGTATGTTCTCAAGATTAGCCTGTTCAGCTTTTGCCTTATGTAGCAATGGAAGTAGCTACAGCAGTAACTTTGTGTTTCAAATAATCCTAAAGAGGACAGTAGGTAGAAGGAATCTACAGACTTTATGCTGTGAGATTAATTTCCCATTCTTTTTTTTTTTTCTTTTATGAACCTTCATTCCTATTATGGCTTCTTCCAGTTTCTCCATTTCTGCATGATTTGGAAGTGCCTTTAATTTTTTTCTTTATGAATGCAACATAAATAAAAGCACTCTCCCTAATATTTTTACTCCTTGTATAAAATTAAAACAAAAGTAATGTGAAATACCTGATTACATGAGGTCTGGCCTCAAAAGCAGACACAAGTAGAACTGCCATCAGCTGGAAGATAGAGCTCTGTATAACTGGATGGACTTGACTTTTTGATCCCTGTACAGAAATTTGTTTCTGAAGAGCCCTCTTGAGAGAGAATGATCTATCAGTTGCCCTCAGACTTTAAAAATCTAGAGACTGTTACTTTGAGCTTCTCAGCTGTGCAGCTGAGCCTTTTGGGAAGAGGTAATTTCTGAGAGTCTTGCAGGGTTAGTGTGATATCAAGACCTTGAATTACATTAATGCAATTTAGAGTAGCAATTTTCAGTGCAGAAAGGAAAGCTCCTTTTGTGAAAGGATAGCAATATATGGCATAAAATAATGGTGAAAAATGTTTGAGATTTTTGCTCTGCAGTAGGAATGCTTTACTGGGATAGGAGCTACTGGTATTCTGTACAGTCACAGTGCTGGTACAGCTGTGCTTGTAGAACTGTGCTTTGTATCAGTACAGTAAAAATCACACTGGCAAAACTGTCCTTTTATATAACTGATTCACTGCTGATACAACTTTGTCAGCCACGTATCAGTCCTTTTGACATCCCCTGATCAACATAGCTATTTCAGAACTCCTTTGTAGCGTAGACCAGACCAAAGTTTGGTCGTTTCAAGGGTTCAACTAATTGTGTTTTCCATCTGAATAGTTAAAACAGTGTTCAGTTTAAATTCAACTGTTATGGTTCAACAGTTATGACTTTGAAAGCAAGTCCTTTTGGGTCCTTTCTTCATAAACAGTACATGTTTTTAACACAGAAACGTTGAAATAACTTCTTTTTACTATACTTGATTATCCAGAACTGATGCAGTGAAACCCCATGTTTATTCCTTCTTTCTTAGTGTTTAAAGTTAGTTTTGAAGCAGTATGGCATTCCAGCTTGTACCAAAAATAATGGAGAACTGGAAACACATTTATAGAAACAATAGCTAAATTAGGAGTTTTGCTGATGTTAACTGTTGCATTCCATACTGGATAATTCAACATCCCATAAGTGTTTTTTTTGCAAAATTTAGATTGGCCTAGTAAAATGGTTTAAGTGGTTTGAAAATCCAGTATTTGATAGAACAGTATTGAGGTTTTGAGGACATATGCAAAATGTGCTAGGGCTAACTGGTTAATTGAGAGAATTATATTTTACTTTTCTCTACTTTGAACAAGTATGTACCTTTATTTTTGGGGAACTAATGTGTTTGTAGAATGAATTGTATAGAATGTTAAGTTTCATTTCCCAAAACCTTCCATGTGTATATTGGGGGATTTTCCAATCTCCTTTGAAAGAAACAAAACAGAGGGTTTGTGCAGGTTTATAGCACCCTTGGCTTTCATTGCTTTTGACAGACTTAAGCACTTAGAGCAAGCAAAACTGGAGAGAGCGCCAACTTTTAGGCAGACAACATTACTTAGATTTTTGCAAGCAATTGTATATTGAAAACTTGTATTCTACAGACAGAATTCTTGCAGCATTTTTTAATTTTTGGTGTATACAAATAAATTCATCTAACATATGTAATAGTGGAATAATTGGAATGGTGATTTATTTTAATTATAACATTTTTAAGCTCTTTCCCAGCTAATGTTAGACAGTGGCAATTTGTTGTTATCTGTTATAAATTAACCTTTTTAATTAAGAGGAGTAGTACTTAATAGATATAGCTGTGCCAGTAAAAGCTTCTAGTAAAGACACAGTTATACTGAGTATTTATAGCTAATTTTAATGAATTAGCACTTAAATTAAACCAGGAGAATACTGTGGATTTTCTGATGTGGCTTACTTTTGAATTGAAGAGTAAATAAAAAAAAAAAAAGATAGATTATGTTCTGTATTCCAAGCACCAAAATGAGACTATGCAGTTTGATATTTAGGTCATGATGACTGGTGCATGGAGTTTCCCCTTGAATGTTGCTCTCCCATTAGTAAAGGACATCTTTATCCAGTCTTTTTCTTTTCCATTTTACAGGTTGTATATGAACAAGAAGGAGTTTTCATTCATTCATCATGTGGAAAAAATGATGACCAGGACAATTTAATATCAGGAGTACTACATGTCCTAGAAAAGGTATTTAATGTAATAGTCTTCTGATTTTTTTTTCCTTAAATGTGTTAGTCAAATATAACAGATATTTGCACACTTGAAACATATTTTCTTAAATGAAAACATTTAAATGAAAACATTATGGCTGCTTACAGATGTGAAAAAACAAACAGCACTTTAAGCTCCCCGACCAAGCTCAGCACATGCCCAGAAGAGGCATTGTGTTAGTTTGACCTGAGTTGCCCAATGGCTGTATAGAGTGCATGCTTCAGTAGGGCTTTTTGGTGCTCTTATCTAATAGCTGATTGAATCAGCTTTAAATAAAAGCCCCCAAAAGCCCCGCTGGAGTTCCCAGTCTATACAAATGCTAGGGAGCCAGGTTGAACTAATGCACTTCCTTTTCTTGTAAAGTGCTGTTTTTTTCCCCACCTCTGTCAGCAGCCTGTGTTAATAAATACCAAGATGTTCACTAGCTATAAATAAAATGCATAAAAATATTGCTACATCTGTAAATAGAACGCTACCTTTTCTTAATTATTCAGATTTTTGCTTCATTTATATAACATGTTTTGTAGGAAGCTGAAGTAATAGTGGACTGGAGACCATTGGATGATACTTTGGACTCTTCCAATATTCTGTATGCTGGAAAGGTATGCTTGTTAATTACTAGCATTTATCATTTTTTTCCCCACAAGTTCTGGGTTTAGCATGCATATGCTGAATGTAGCTAAATCATAGAGAAGTAGGGAGGAAGGGACCTCCAGAGGTCATCTAGTCCAATCCCATGCCTCAGGAAGGATCATGTCTAGCCAAATCATTCTATGCAATCCATAGTCTAAACTCTACATAAACTACTGTTAGTCCTGGTACAACACCAGACCTAACACTGGAACCTGCCACAGGGAAAGCAGGGGATTTGCAGCAGTATAACTGGAAATAAAATGTGTCTACCAATGGTAGTGATTATTTGTATTCATTGTTGTGTCAAGGGGCCTTAATCCTGACTCCACTGTGTGTAAGGTTTTATCAGAGAGAGATAGTTAGCTGTATTCTTAGTCTGAAGTCTGGCAGAAGATAAGGTAAATTTGCACCTTATCAGTTATCTAAATCAGAAATGCATAAGCTTTGTGTAGGCAGCAGTTTATTTCACCAAATGCTGTGAAGGGATTGCAGGAAGCAAAATTTATAATTAGAAAACAGAGATTAGAATACAAAGGGTAGGGAAGGGGAAGAAAAAAGGGGTGGGCACTGTTGGGAGAGGCCAGGGGGGTAGAAGAGAAAAGCAAAGCTGTTAGCCCCCTGATGGATGTAGGGATTATAAAAGCGAATCCAGGTACGGGATAAGAATTAATAGGCTTGGTTTAGCTCGTACTTAACACAGTCCAGGCTGTGGAGGATTTCTTGTTTCAGTTTCCCATTCAAGTTGACTTTTACAGTTTCTTTGTCTAAGTCAAGAACAGTTACTATGATACTGTGGTAATTCACCATCCTGGGAGGTTGGGTTGTGTTCTGCACAGGTAGCCTGTATAGATAGGAAGTCTGTTACTGGAGAGAAGACATTTGTGCTTAGGGTGCTGTAAGCCAGGACAGGTTTGTCCCCAATGGCTGCTTTGAGATGGTCGTTATTTTGCAGGAGGAGACCGGACCAGATAACAATGATTAGAATATCTGAGGAAGAGCTGGCGCTGCCCACCCTGTTCCATGGGTAGATCCGGGGGCATGCACCCCCTGTGGCCTCCTGGGTTGTGTGCCTCCTTTCCCTGCACCCCCGAGACGAGCTGCTCACAGCTCCATTCCCTGCCCCGTGCCAGCTGTGCAGGGCCTGCTCCTGCCCCATTCCCTACCTCAGAGCTGCTGCAGCTGCCAGTGCTACCGTGTGTGGGGGGGGGCATGTGCCCCCCTGATCTGTGTGTGGAGGAGGCAGCTGCCACTGGGGGCTGGGCTTTGGGCCCCGAACCCCACTGCACGTGACCCCCGGGCCTCTGCCCCTTCCCTCCCCAACTGACTGACTTGCTGGGCTG
>NW_005842185.1:1209871-1221304 GCF_000455745.1 Alligator sinensis | reverse complement strand
CTCCCTCCCCCCCCCCCCCCCCCCCCCCAATTGACTTGAAGAGGCTCTAGGATCCACCCAGTGATCACGATGGACTGGTTGGTGACCACTGGTTTTTAGATACAGGGTTAAAATAAACCCATTTTACAAAACATTTTAAATTATGGTAGGCAAGGCAGTTTATATTTTAAAGTGTGCTGAGTTCGTTGTGTTAAAACCTCTAGCTTTAACTTGATTAGGTTAACAAATTCTAAAGCACACCTTGCCTTGCTTTGATTTAACTTTAGGAGGTGTTAGATTGAGTGTAGCTATTGTGATCTAATATTAACCCTTTAAAACTTGGACTAAATCATTTTCTACTCCTTTTCATGAAGTTGTAGAAATTCCTCTGTGTGTACTGGCCAGGGATCTGTGCAATCAGTACGTATGTAGGTTTTGGAATAGTTTGGGAGAATCAGCAAATAAACAGCAGGCTTGTCTTAGTCTTAACTGTAATAGTGCTACCCTTCTCATTATCATAACCAGAATTTTGATCCACAGCCTTTCAGTCTGTTGCTATTAAACATGATAAAATATTTAAATGTTTAAAATAACATTAGTGTTATAGATGCCTAAATACTTCACCAACAAGCCTAGAAAGCCAGGAAACTGTGTTGACTGGTAAGATGAAATCAAAGGATATGAAAATATGAAGCCATGCGATTACAATCATCAAATAATTTTTAACTTTTTAAATACATTTTTAGCTATATTCTTGCAGTACTATCTTTTGAATCTGTTGATAATCCATTCAGAGTTCTGCTGTATCTTAATTTTCTTAAGGCAACAGCTGATTAAATTTAACAAACTAATAAATTGTTTCACTGTTGTTACTTAAGTTCAGGAGCAGCAACGAAACTGGTGAGACTTAATTATGAAAGTTATAAGCAGCAGCCAAACGTAGGTTTGGATAGAATACTATAGATACCTTTATACTTGAAGCTAGAGAACTGGAGAGAAGAGAAAGAAAAAATGGGTCCCTTTCACTGTATTGGTATGAAGCCTTTTCATCAATTGTACATTTGTTCTGAGTTCTTATCTCAGTATTATTCCTTGACCTCACATTGGTGCACGTAGCAGACCTAAGAACAACAAAGAGGAGGTTTCATTTATTTATTTAGGTATGTCATGAGCAAAAGAAAATCTAACAATTGCATAGGTCTGCTACTAGATTGAGGTAGTAAAATTGTAAATAACAAAACAGAAAATACATGTTTTGCATCTGACGATGATGGGATGGGTGGGATGATATCGCTATATCACTTGAGAAAAATGCAGTACTTCCAACTCTGTTAGTAATCAAGGAAGATGTTAATCAGCATGTATTAGAAAGAAACACTTTTTAAAATTGGCAGTCACAAATAACTTGCACCTAATAATCCGGAAAGCTGGCAGTGGAGAAGTCTCTCTCTCAATGTTAATTTTTTAATAAATCTTGAAATACTGGGGAAATTCCAGGAGACTGCTAACTTTATTCTGCTTTGGCCCTTGTTGCATGGGTCACTTAGCGTGTGATTTATTTAAATTAGTGTTCTCAACCTTTTTAAGGTCAGGGCACCCCAACATCTCTTCTTCTGAATGTGGTGGAACCCCTGGCTGAGAACCACTGTTGGTGCTGGTTCAGCTTATCTGAGTGCTTATTAGCTGTGTTCTTCTGCCAGGGAGGGCTGTGCAGCTGCTATGAAACTGCCCTGTGCTACAAAGGCAGCCTGGGAAGGTGTGCGCCATGCGGGTGTGCTCCTTCTGTATTAGGGTTTGATCAGCCTAAAGCAGGCAGGAGCTGCCTTCGTTTTGCAGTTCTTTCTGGTCTGGCACCCCCAACACTTCTCTTAGAATCAGAAATGGGAGGGACATTTCCACCTGTTTGTGTTTCCAGGAGGATCATTACAGACAGATGGACCAGAAAGAACTGCAAGGTGCAGGGCAGCTTTGCTGCCTGCTTTAGGCTGATTGGAGAGACCTACTGTAGGGGGAATGCATGGGGCAATTTTACCTGGCCACTGCCCCCATCACACCACTGGGTGCTGCAGCACACTAGTTGAGAACCATCATTTAGATCGTGGTAAGTATTACCATGGCATAATTAAAAGTTAGAATGTATTTTGAGTAATCGTACGATCTCAGCCTTCTCTGGACAGGGCTGTAGCCAGCTATGCAGCCTGTCCCAATGAATGCTGACTCTGGCACTGGGTGCTGTGGCTCATACAGCTGCCTGTGAGGATGTGCAGTCCCTGTGCCCAGAGCCCATGCCCCCCTGCTACATGCTCAGCGCTGCTCAGCCTGAGTGTGCCTGTTCTGGCTCACTGGGGTGAGCCAGGTTTCTGCTTTTGGTGGTGGGTGGAGAGAGGTGTGGCAAGCCAAACCTGGGAGAGGGTGATGTGTCTTTGCCATTGGCAGAGTCTGAGATGGCTGGCAGAGTCAGCCTATTGTTGGTTCCAGCCCCGACACCAGACGGGAGTCTTGATCCAGCTCTAGTACACTGCTGGATCTGGGACTGATAATCACTGGAATCTTGAACCATATTATCTCCATGGAGCAGTCCAATGACAGCTGAAAACGTATTACTTAATTCAATCTGGAGATATGATTTTTCACAGGAGGAGTAACTTTTGCTATGGTGCGCTTGGCAGTTAACATGTGTTTTACTGCTTGAATATGCAGATGTTTAAGTTCTAAGTGCAGTTAACACATCCTAAGTGTAATGTGTGACATGGCAGATAGAAGAGCCAGGGATGATGACCTGAGCAAGCATAGGCTTTTGAGCTTGGCAAAATATTGGAAATTTGATACAAGATTCAACTGATAATATTAGAAGGCAGAGAGAGAATTAATATTAATCAACTTCATTTTATGACACACAGCCCTTGTTTAAAAAAACTCAAAACAAACCTCTGATGTTATCCTTCACAATTATAAATTTGATTAATTAAAGGACGCTGTTGGGTAATAGACATCTTGATTTAGTATTACAGGACTTCCTGTTTTTTAAACATTAGCACCACATAATTTCACTCCAGCATTTGTTAAATAAACTGTTCTTAATAACATAACTGACTTGTTGCAAAAATAGTGGGGAATTATAATTAAATGTGGTGTTTCAAGTAGTTTTTGTGCCAGAGCTGATACTGTTCAACACTCATTCATTTTCTTGAACAAGTAAATATAGAATTTGTATGGCATGAAGGCTGGTAAATAAAGCACAGAATGTAAGCTGTGTTTGTAATTTCAGGGATCTATATCCTAGAAAGCAGTGACTCAAAAGAATGTAAAGGTTGTAGTGGACGAGCAAGTAAACAAAAAAGGCTAATGTAGCCTTTGGAAAAGAACCACAAAAATGTATTTGAAGTTGGAGAAAATGTATTCTAGTGAGAAATGGAAAGAACTCAGTTTGTTTAGTCTATCAAAATAAAGACTGAAGGGTGACTTGATGGTGATGTATGGAACACCTTCACAGAGTGCTGCTCTGTGCTCTAAGTCTGCTTAATTCAGCAAAGCAAGGCAGGACAAGAATCCATTGCTAGAAGCTGAAGCTAGACAAATTCAAATTGGAGGTGATATATTAATATTCAGCCTCAAGGATATTAACCAATTTTCTCCATCTCTTTACCTTTTTAAGTCAGACGTTAGTGGGGAGGAGGGAGACTGAACAAATTAGGTCAGGTTTTGAAAACAGATTAGCTGCATTGTATCGTATAGATGTAACCTGGTGTCTTACTGGAAGATAAACACAAGATAATAGGCTTAATGCAGGGTTAGCTGGGTGAAATTTAAAGGCCTGTGAGATTATCAAGCAAGATGATCCAATGGTCCTTTCTGACCTTAAGATCTGTGAATTGAAGGGAGGGCTTAGTGGCTCTGTGACAGCTGTAAAGTTTGGAGCCCTGTTCGTATCTACTATATGTGTGTATGTGCGTTAAAAACCCATTACGTTAAAATGTTTTTAAATACTGAGCGTGTTTAACATGGAAAGTAGTAACAGATTATGTACAGAATCCCACCCATTTTATTTCTTTATAGTTATATATAGATGCATCTAATTTTATATTTGTATATTATTTATTTATATTATAAATATAAAACACCGGTGCACACATACACACACGCACATGCAGAAATTATTGTATTTTCTTTCCTTTTTTGAAAAATCCCAGAGAATGAAATAGTGACTATTGTCAGCATAAACTTTTTTTCAAGGGATTTTAAAGGCCGAAAACTATAGATAACTTGCAATATACTTATATGTGTTTCTGGGATTCTGCACTTGCTTTGTGTTACTAATTTCCATGTTAAACATGCTCATTATTTAAAAAACCTTAACTTTTTGTTTTCTGGCAAATTAGTAGCACTGGAAATAACCATGTGCATTTAGCACATTGTAATTGTTAGTCACATGGCATTACTGAGGGCTTAATTTAGTCTGCAGAGCCTTTACTTGTGATGATAAGTAAGAAGCTAAACCTAACTGTAAAATGGGGATAATAACTCTTATCTCTGTAGTAAAGTGCATTGTATTCTATGGAAAAAAGTGCTAGGTATTATAAGAACTAGGTATTATAACTAGTAATGTTTACTTTATAAGTTTATAGGATATAACTGCCCTTCCATTTGAAGAAGACTCTGAGCATTTTTACACATGCATGCATCACAGCGCTGGCACTTTGGAAAGCGCCCAGCGCTGCGACACGTACAGTTGTATAAGCAGCGAAATGCTCGTCAGCACTGAGAAAATGGCGACGGCATACTTTTGAACTAAAACACCTTAGAGGTGCTTTAGTTCAAAAGTGAATTGCTGCCATTTTCTGTGCGTGGATAGAATCTAAAATATACCAAAGCTTTTTTACTAGACTTTCTATAAAAAGTCTGTTGTCAGAAAAAACTTTGTAACTGTCATCTCTTGTCTAGTCCTTGTATAATTGATGACATGGAATCTCTGAAAATTTAGAAATATATTTTTATTTGTTTAATTTGGCATTTGGCCCTGTTGAAATGTATCCTTTTTATTGACTTGGCCATACTGTAGAAATGGCCCAAGTGATATTACAGTTTAGTGTAAGATGTTACATTTGTCATCTTTGAAAGATAATTTCTATGGAATAGAAAGGATTCTTTTAAAATTACTGTTTGTTCTTAATGCATCTCTAGTTGGACAAATTCAAGATTACTTGGGTGACTAATTATCTTCCCCTCATTTCAGTATTAGGGCTTCTTTTTATCTTAACACAAAGTTTCTTGTTTTTTCCCCCCTAATGCTTGTTAAATTTATTGTTTGAGGATTTTGACACACACACTGTTGTATGGTTTCAGCCTTAATTTTAATTTATTGAAAGTAGGATTTTTGTTTGTTTTAGGATGGAAATGAGCTATGAATAATCATTACTATTTTCTCTCTTGGTGGCTTCTTTAAATTTTTGTTTTTTAGGATTCCAGTTCTGTTGTGGAATGGACTCAGACTCCTAAAGAAAAATCTCTCCGAGGGTCAGAACATCAGAATAGTTATGAAGCAGAATGGGACATGGTCAACACAGTCTCTTTTAAAAAGAAGCCACATTCTAATGGAGGTATCTAAAAAATAACATTTCTGGAATATTTAAAACGACTCACTTGTTTTAGTAAGTTACTGTCAGAGGACACACAAAGGTTTCTATCAGAAGTTAAAAAGCTGAGGTGATTTCTGGTACAACAGCGATTTGCGTTTTCCCAGTTGAAATTTCTCTGTACCCCAAAAGCAGTTTGCTGCTCTAAATTACTCTTGAGTTTCTAGAGACTTTTGTCCAACCAGGTTTTTAAATGTCCATCCTATTGCTTTATCAGTAAGATTAGCAGTGCTTTATATGCATTGGACTTTTTTAAAAACATTTTTAAGTGACATAACATTTGAACTAATCTCTACAATAAAGTTAGAGAATGAGAAAATATAATGCTTTGTTACTTGAATGCTTTTTTACTACTAGAACAGCAGGGGGAGATAGTGTATACTGCTATATAATAATTGAGAGCTTGCACAGCCAAAGATCAATATCCAGAAAATCAACCTCTTATTACTACCTAACACTTAGATTTTGGGAAAATACATACTGGAACATTTTGAAGAAATAAATGTCTTGGAGATACCATTTTTTTGTAGATAGAATATATCTGTTTTCTCACTGCTCTTACATGGTTCCCTCTGTACACATCTGAACACCATTATATCTCTGATTTTTTACATGTTCCAGGTTCCTTTTTCCTTGCTCTGGAAACTCACTCCCCAATTTTATACTCTTTGTGTCTTGCCCTGTATTAGACCGTAGTCCTATAATTAGGGATGCTTTTATTTGGCTCCCTGTCAAAGATGTTTTAAATGGGGCTAGGGATTCACTTGCATATAACTAAATGCAGGATTGGGCTTCAGGTAGTGAGGTTTTTGAGGTCTAATATAAGATTGGAATCTTGACTGGAGCTTTTAGGTACTGTGATAATATAAATAGAGTCAGGGTATCCTACTGTTTTGTATTTACAGTGGTTTACTGCTCCATCACTTATTGTTTGTATTAATTTTTGAAAGATTCCAGTTGTGAAGAACAGCAGCATTAGGGATCAGTCTTGTCATTAAGGTACATACTGTGATTGGCTGTTATAATCAAGTGCCATTCTTTGATGGACTGTGGAGGGTTATCTTGAGTAGGATTGGCTTTCTTTTAGCGTGATAAAAAAGATAGCCCATTCTTCCAAAATTCTGGGAACTATGAGTTCCATCAGTGTATAACTTGCAGCCTTCTGCTTATGGAAGCACAAGATACCTTATTTGTACGTGATCCCTGCACAGGGAGGAAAAGAGAGAGAGTTTCTTTGAATCCTCTTCTGTGGTCTTGGGTACTCATGTCAAATACTTTTTGGAATGCATGGTACTGTATTTTCTTGCGTGCGACACATCCGAAAATATAATACACACCTTGTTTTTTTTAGAAGGCAGAATGAAGAAAAAAATATTTTCCCAGAGTTATGGCTGCATAGAGCAGAGACAGAGCCTAATCTTCATCTGATTCGCCCTCCTTTTCCTGCTTAGGCTGTGAAATTAGGAGGAGAGAAACCAGGAGCAGCTAGGAGGCAGCAAAATTGCTTTAAGAAAGGTTAGCTCATTTAGTGGAACATCAAGAGCATTAAAAAGAAGAGAGGTTGTTGCCACTTGTAGAGTTAAGTCATTTGACTCCTCCAGCTGCCTGGATATTAATAATGCAGCTGCTGCACTGTGGAACAGGAGTCAAAGCAGGGTGTTTCTGTCCCAGTCAGAAAGTCAGCTTCCCCACTTAATACATGCACCCCAACTTGGGGGGTGGAATTTTTATGCAAGAAAATGCTGTATATGCATTTTAAGTGCATGATACCACCTAGCTAACTGGATGGTGGGATACAATAGTTGTAGCTGGGATTTGACATAGTAATTAAAGTTGTGCTTGCTGGACAAATTGCATATGGAATCAGCATAATTTTAGGAAAATGGAACCTGAGTTAACACTAATCATTTAGATACTATTAGGAAACAGGCATAGTAAAAACTGAAGGATTTAGTCTGGGAAGGATCACACTATACTATGATTTTTGATGCTAGCATTAATTTTGTACAAATCATTTGTGCTGTGGAGGGTAGGTGTAGCTCTTTACTCTTCACACCAAAATAAAGTACATCTTTTGTTTTTAAAGATGCTACAGTTCATGCAAATGGAGAAAGCAAGTGGTCATTCCTGTTCAGTTTGACAGATCTAAAGTCAGTCAAGCAAAATAAAGAAGGCATGGGATGGTCTTATTTGGTGTTCTGTTTAAAGGATGACATCATACTCCCAGCTCTTCACTTCCATCATGGAGATAGCAAACTGTTGATTAAATGCCTTGAAAAATATGTGGTGCTGTGTGAGTAAGTATCAAAGAATTCTGTTTGAAATCTGAAATATTGCCACAATTTTGAATTCTGGTTGCAAGTTTTCCAATATGAAAGCATTTGATTTTAAAAATTTAACCCTGATTTAACACAAGGATATAATCCTTTCCCTTTATTATTGTCTTACTATTTTGTTAACTTCAGCCATTTCTAACAATTGATTCAGTAAATTATGCCCTTTCTCTGCAAGGCTCGAAATACTAAAATTATGTTGGAGTCAGCCATTAATTGGAAAGAATTGTGATGATTTCACAGTACGTCAGTAGTACCTTGTAGTGGTTATAAAGACGAGGAGATAAGATGACCAGGGTTCTTTTGTTGGTGAATATTATCAGGCTGTGTTACTTTGAGCTTTGCCTCACTAGACAAGTTTTCTCACCTGTAAAATAGGGAAAGTAATAATAACTTACCCGTGTAATGCACTTTGAGGTCCTCAAATGACTATGTGCAAAGTAATTATTAACGTTGACATAAATGAGTCAAGGACTTAAGTAGATGTAGCTCTGTCATTCAGATCTATTTATATATAAATGTTTCCTCCAAAAAGATCTTCAGAATTCTAAGGCTTGCTTTTTCATCTCAAATTTAACTTTTCAGCATTCAATTCATTACATATATTGTACACACAGCCAAGACAATTGAACATGGTTTTTTTTGTTGTCCTTGATCTGGAACATTATCTGTTGCTGTAACCCAGAACTGACAGATCTGATGTAAATCCTGAACTTTGATAGTTCTTCTGCTATGATATCTCTTTTGATAGTATGTTATGCTTTATTATTAGACTTACTTTTTTGCTTAAAAAAATGACAATGTAGACAAAACCCCAAGACAGACAAACAAACAAACAAACAAACACAACACCACAGGGCTGCTTGTTTTCTCCTGGACTTTTTGTCTGGTAGAAGCAAACATTTTTTCCATTTTTCTTGTTTATTTATCCTTCTTGTCTCATGGCTAGTAGAACCAGTTTTTAGACCGTATACCAAACTGGTTTGTCTTAATCCTCCAGTAGCTGTTGTTTGGTATTTTAATTATTTGCTGTGTGATTGAGAGAGAGAGAGAGATAGATATATGTATATACATGCATGCATGCGCACACTTTTTTTTTGTCATTGGCTAAGAGACCATTGTTCTAGGTTGGTGTGCTCAACTTCCTGCCTGCAGGCCAGATCTGCCCAAGAGGCCATCCAGCCTGTGGTCCTACAGGTCCAGAAATTTGGCAGTGATGGAGCACTGGCTGCAGACTGACCCTGTGCCACTTGTCTGGTTTATGGGGCTGGAAGGTTGAGTACTGCTGTTCTAGGCATTGTATAGACATATTGGGGGGGGGGCAGACGATTTCTGCTCCCAGCACGTTTATAACCTACCTATAACATAAGTGACAACAGGTGAATGCAGCCAGGATAGGAGCAAAGAATAAGATTATATTAGTTAGCCAATAAGTGTACCAGGTATTTAATAATTTCAGGGTTTCTCTTTGGGTATTATTTGCAAATGAGCGTAGAGATGGATTTGATGCCAAGCAACAACGTGGCTTTGTGAATGGGAGGAAAATGTAAGGTGAAAGCTGGCATCACTGGCAGAGTAGAGGAAGAAAATTACACCTGAGCAAGTGTACAGAGATTAGAGGTAGAGTTGCATTATTCTATAAAGCTTGTATATGAGATAAAGGAGACAGCCAGAGTGAGTACTTGGAGAAGAATGACATGGTCAAATTGAGAATTTCAGCTATGTGGATGGAGATGAAAGACTGTATCATAGAGATGTCATACAAGAAGAATTGGCAAGATGTTCAGGGACTCCCTGAAAGATTGTATTAAGTTCTACTTACATTAAAGTTTTCATATTTCCTCTCAAAGCCATCATTGGACAAACTGTGGAGAGAATCAAGAGCAGAGGAACAAGAATAAGAGGTGAAGAGGATATGACCTATTAGGAGAGGTTAAAGGAATTAGGTTTGGTTTAGAAAATAGAAGGCTAAGAGGGGGGCATGACAAAAGAGATTACAGCATGTAAAAAGGTTGTTATAAGGAGGCCAGTGATCAATTGTTTTCTGTATTCCCTGGGAAGAAGACAAGAAGTTGGTTTAATTTTCAGCAAAGGTGATTTAGGTTAGATATTGGGAAAAGCTTTTTAACTTAAAGCACAGAAACAAATTATTTAGTGGTGCACAGAATTTCATTTATTGGATGTTTTAAAGAACAGGCTAGACCAGGGTTGTCCAACTTCAGACCAGCAAGGGGCTGCATGCTACATAGATCATGGACCTGGGTTGTGTGCCAGGGGGCCTGCATGAGCTCCTTGGGACCTCTGCTGTGTGCAGCCTCCTGCCAGTGAGCAGTGCAAGGCCCTCCTCTTGCTGCCTCCCAACTCTGCTGCCACTACCATGCAGGCAGTTTTCACTGTCCCTCTTTTCCCTTCTTGATGCTATGAGAGACCCCAGCCACCAGTACTGGAACAATGTTGGGAGTAATGGTCAGACAGGAGCTCATGGGCCTCAGGTTAACTCCCTCTTGTATAAAATATTCTATTAAAATATTGAAAATTAAGACCTTGGTATTGCAAAATGCTTATTTATAACTGTTCTCTCATTACTTTAAATGTATACAGCTGTACTCAATTAAAGTGTATGCATATTAATTCATTTTATTGGATCAGAATTGTATTTTCATTAGAATTTCTTGTAACGGCATAAAACCTTTATCACTTCCAAAGAAAATATAGTGCTTCACTGTTTCATTTATCTGGACAAACCTGGTCAAATTTAAAAAATAGGAATCTAAAGTTTGTCCCCTACATGTGGAATTAACACCCCCCACCCAATCATATAGGACTTTGAACTTCAGGCTCTTACAGATGAGCTTGTAGTAGGGAGCAAGCTTAAATTGTGCAGCCCTTTTAGTTGTGCTAATGGCATCAGCCACTTGTCAAATTCCATTTTTGTCATTCGTGAAGGTACTGCCTAAGCCAGTGCTATAGTTGCTGCTGTTATCACCTTTCAATATAATGACCTTCCACAAATCAGGAAAAGCTCTACATTTAAGTGCTCCTGCCAATTCATGTGGCAACAAGCCTGTGCTCAGCTTTTTACACATCTTTACATTGTAACTCCTAGCCTGGGCTTAGCCTGTGTTTGCACCCCATTATTTCATTGCACTGCTCAAAAAACCTTGCTCCAGCCTTGAAATGGACAGGCCGTACCTGGTCTTATAGCTGTTCATGGAACACTGCTGAAAATGCTGGAGTTGGATTGGATGCTTTTAAGGTAGGGACATACTTAACATCTGAAGCGCTTCAAGTGCAGCAGCACTCTGAAGTGGTTCCGAAACATGCCTCCACTGGGGACAAACATTTGTATGCCACAAGCCCTAGCACCTATACTGTTTTAAAATTGCCGTGGCTGCATGTAGTGGTATGTACTCAGCTGGGGGCATGATAGGGTGCTGCTGTATTCTCCAGTTCCCCTCTCAGTCCCTTCCCTCTGCCAGAGGCAGGAG
>NW_005842185.1:1208708-1209840 GCF_000455745.1 Alligator sinensis | reverse complement strand
TGAAACTCAGAGACCAGATGTGGAGAGGCTTGCAGGAATTCCTGCTCTCCAGTCTCCCAGTTCTGGTGTCTTTCTTACAGTCTGCTGTGCTCCCCATTTACTTAAAAAAAACTACTCCAGAGTTTGGCCCTTAAATAGAGGATATTCAAGTGTTATGGCAGAGGAACAGAGCATTCCAGGATGCTGAAAGATCTAAAGAGTTGCAGATGTAATGGTTCAAAATGAAACGCTTCCAAATAGTTACTGTTTCTTCAGGGGTATTTTTTGGAGCATTTCTGCCATTTTCAGAGTATTACAAAGGATGTGTACCTCTGTGTTTTTCTTCTAAGTAGTTTCTCTGCCTTTGTAGAGAAAAATATATCTTTTAGCACCTTAATAAGACTCTTACACAGAAGAATCTTGAATCGCTGTATCTGAAAAATAGTTCAAAACACTACCTCAAATCAGCCAACAGCCCTTGCCCTTTGAAGAGCTTCAAATGTTAAGTCTGTTTACACTCTCACCAACCTGACCCAAATTCCAGGTAATCTTTTGAGTGCCAAATAAGCCTGCTTTGTGTGACTTCAATTGATGGATACGCGAGTGTCTGGGAGCATGGGTGCATGGTACAGTCATTGTAAGGGGATTAAGGATGGTATCATTTTAAAGGTGTGTTTTGGACTGTCAGGTGAATCATAGTGATCGCAAAACAAGTTTGTAGAGGTGTGGGGAAGGGGGGCAGGCACACATTAATTCCCTTCCCTCCCTCCATACTCTGTAACCTTTTTTTGCATTATTACAGATTTTTCTTTCTTCAGTTTTCAGTTTTTAACTGTACTTAATATGATAGTATAAAAATGCTAATACTTTAAAATATTTGCTAGTCTCATAGTGTGACTTATTTCATCTGATTAAAATGCAATGCCAAATGCTCATGAGTTATGTATATTGCAGTTTGCTAACATAAATTGAATTACATTGAAAGTATAGAGATGGGACTGTGAACCTGATTTATTTACAAGGGTATATTTTTTTTTTTTAATTTTAACTCACCAATTCATATATGTGAAATGTTTCCTAGTTCTGTATCCCATAACTTTTATCCCCTCCTCTGCTGATCCTTTTCTTCCATTGATTCTACAGTGTCTTCATT
>NW_005842185.1:1204104-1208677 GCF_000455745.1 Alligator sinensis | reverse complement strand
TTCCTGCTCCAAGCACTATTAATGTATTTTATATGAAAGAGTCATCGGGTAAAATGTTAGTGAAGTGCTTGGAGCCGGGACCAGAAGTTAGGTCTCCTGCTGGTCTCGGGTGAATGCTCTGATTCCTAGATTACAGATTTTGCTCCATCTCTCTAGCCCAGATCATCTTGAACTTGTTTCCAGTAGAGTGGTATAGCTTCTACAGAAGGGATAGGAAACAGAAGGAATAGCTTGTAGCTTGATGGTTCTGGCCCTTTACTAAATGGTGAAATGTGTGATTTTGATCCCTCAGGCAGAAGAGGGAATTGAACCCAAATCTCCCATCTTCCCTGGATGGTGGCAGCTTCCCATAGGCTAGACGACTTGTAAATAGTGGCATTAACCCTCTCAACTGCCAGAGCTACTGTTTCACTGCTGCATGCAAACTCACCCTTCCTTTTCCCCTTTTGCCTATTTTAGTCACCAGGGGTGACTGAAACCCATGATTTTGGTGGTGGAAAAGGCAAGTGGCGTTAACTCACTGGATTCTGGAGCTGTACTGAAACATCAGCTCTTACAACTGCAGGGATTAACGCTGTTTCTGCATGGGCTCTCCAGCAGCTGTGGTGCTGAGGTTGAGACTGGTGGGCTGAATCTGGTTGTCTGGTTAGCTGAATCTGGATCTCCTTTGTATGTTTGACACCTCTGTAGTAGATTATTTTATATTAAGGGAGGGACACCATCACCACCATGCACTCTTCCAGTTGTCCTGTAGCAGAAAATAGTTTCTCTACCATTGCATTTTGGGGGAGGAGGAATCCAATCCTGTAGAACAGGGGTTTTCAACCTTTTTAGGTCATTGTACCCTGAGCGGCTGGTCAAGAAGGCAGGAGTCCACTGGCAGCCAGACAAGCGGGGGCCATTCCCCAGCAGCTGATTGGTGAGCGTGCCAGTGGCACAGCAGCAGCACAAGTGTCAACGGCATAATTGGCGGCGGCGCCCACTGCCTAGTACCCCCTGAGGCCATCAGAAATACCTCCAGGGGTATGCGGACCCCCAGTTGAAAACCCCTGCTGTAGAATATCTGTCACCTGTGCCCTGAGAACAAGTGCTGTCTCAACACTTTCTGGGTGATAGGGGAAAGAATTCCTAGTTTTTGGATCACAGTTGAGCTTGAGCATGAGAAAGGTGCTGACTTGGCAGTGTCAGGATGGTCACTTCTGAGCAGCAAGTGATTTGTAACAAGGATTGTCATCCTTCAGACTTAAGAAATAAGGTGCCTGGGAAATGTGTAGGTTAAAAGCTGAGGCACCTTAGTGCCTTTAAGTTAAATGGCAGCTGAGCATGGGCTTTTAAGATTGCAGTTTTGGATTTGGGTGTTTAAATTCCAATTAAATCTTCTTTTGCACCAGGCCTAAATAAGTGTAACATCATGGCATACAGCTTGTGAAAACAATCAATTTCCAACTTTATTTTCACAAAGAAGGCAGAACAGGGTGGTATCTTAGAGACCAACTGGTTCAGGGAGGTGTAAATTTTGATAGGCTACAATCCACTTCATCAGGTTATTTTCTGCCTTTGCCATGCTAAATAATATTTTGTTTGATTTTATGACAGGTTACCTTAGTTAAAATGCCTTCTAGGGGGAGAAACTGGCTTTATTCTCTCTGAAGAATCGTAGTTGTTAAATGTTAAATTGTACAGTCACTTTGCTTCATTCTTTTATGTCTTGTATTATCAGATCCTTGGTTCTCATTTAGGGTTGTTTAACTGTTTTCTAAATATTAGATGACTTGATATCAAAGTAGAGACAAGTCAGATCTAATAATATTTTTGCTTCCATCTAGCAGTGTTCTTCTATCAAAATATGTCACTGCTAATGGTAGCATGGAGTAAATATTTAAGTGAGTTGTTCATGTGGAAGATACTGTACTTTTTAGTTTGACTGTGTATCTCCAGTTTCATTGAGAGGAACTGTGGTGCTATGCTTTCAAAGTTGGAATATTATGAATAGGTGCTCACTAAGAGTACTTAAGCCCACATATTGTATTGAACATTACCCAAGTATCTGCCCATAGAGAGAGAGAGTTTAATTAAAATGGAAATTTCTTACACGGGTTTTCATTTTCATGTCTTGGCAAAACATATAATGCATGACTCAACCTTTGCCCTTTGTGCTGCTTTTAACAAAACCCAGTTGAGGTTTATTAACTGCCATTACTTCAGAACTATGACTGCAGTCTCTGGCTGCCTGAAAATGAGATCTCTTGTCGGATTTCATATCCTTTAGTATTAACACTATATCCTGTCCTGTTGGAATTGAAAAGAGATAACGGTTATTAAAGTTCTTATCTTAGGCTTTAATAACAAGGTAGGTGATCTAGGTTATAGTAAAATAAAAACGTTGTTTTTCATCAAAAACTAGAAATAGTGGATTTAACCAACTGATTTATTAACTAGTATACTATACAGATGTACAGTGGTGTGACCAGTATTACCACCAAAATAAAAGATTACTCAAATGCATTGAATTCACTCAGCTGCTTTATCAGGGTTAAAAGGTAGATTTAGCATTTTGGGTTCTGAACAGGAAAATAACTGGCATGGCTGTAATATGGTAGTTTCAGAATACGTTGGCCACACTGTTTAGAAGTTACATTTGTGTGAGTTTGAATGTATTTTGGCTGCAAGTAGGTGTTATATAATTGTAGTATTGCTGTTTTGAGGGGAAATCATAAAATCAAGAAACTTGCATTTCTATAGTGACGTGTGGTTTGTTGTTACTGGTAACTTCTTATCATTGAAATATTTTTACTGGGTACCTAAGCGTGAAGTTTGTCTATTATTGAAGACCATTCCGATAATGTATATGAAAACATAAGGACTCTATTCAATTCCTTTCTTATAACATATTGAGTGTGCGCAAGCATTAGCTTGTGGGTGCTTGCATCTCCTAGAGTTTCTTCTACATCAGCTGATTTATAAAGTACATAATAAGTCAGAACTTTTTAAAGCACTTCACACTTGAGAAGCTGAAACCATTGTCTTAGTGATGGTGTGTAACTTTGAATGTTAATCAGACCTGATGAGTAAATAATGTAAGTGATTTAAAAATATTTTAAAAAATGCTTATATTTGTTGAGCTCAAGAGACTAAAAATAACTTTTTTAAAATTATTATTATTATTATTTTTTTTTTTGCTGGAAACTACACAAGCACAAACTACAATTTACAAACTAACATTTGAAAAACATTTGCAGAAAAACTGTCTGTATCACAGGGTACCAATGTATTGATTTTATTACAGATCTCCACAGGATAAAAGAATACTCCTTGTGAATTGCCAGAACAAGAGTCTTTCACAATCTTTTGAAAATCTCCTTGATGAACCATCATATGGCTTACTACAAGTATGTTCTATGTATTAAATCTGCTTTTCCTTTGATATTACAAAGAGTTTTAAAAGCATCCCCAGCCCCTTAAATGAGTTCTTCAAGCAGTTGCCATGGTCTCAAAGCCATTATTTTACTTTCTGTAAGAAAAGAACATTGCTTTTTATTTATTATGTATATGTTCATAAATTCCATTTATTTTCATTACTTAAAGCTCCATGTTGTACAGGCTTTATTTCAATAAGGAAACTATTCAACTCAATTCATCTTGGGACAGACATCCAGTTAGTTTAGGTTACTAATATATACATTTTTAAATATGCTCTTCAGCTTCTGCATGGCAGTGGGGACAGAGAAAGAAAGAGCAGGTGTTACATATATGTTAAGTAATCTTTCTTGACATGTGTTTTGATTTATTGTTTATCCTAATGTGCTTTCAGCTAAGAAGACAGTGTCAGAAATATAGTTTTTCAGGGCACAGTACTGTTTAAAGGAAACTCTCTGTCTTTATAACTGCCAAACTAGGTAACATCTTGCCTTATGGAAGTTGTTGCCAAAATTCCTAGGGACTTTGGTAGGGCCAGAATTTCACCCTGTGGATTGATTTAAGGTAGAGTGATTTGAACTGTTTTATCCAGCTACAGTGATCAAAGATGCTCTTCTGTGTAACAGCTCTTCCAGGGTGCTAAAAGATATATTTTTCTCTACAAAGGTAGGGAAACTACATAGAAGAAAAACATTTGGGGTCATTCATCACTGGAAAGTAAGCACTACTTGTGAAATGTTATTCAAATATTATTTGGTTAGATTTAGCCAGTGATGGGCTGACTAATCACTCAAATCAGTAGTAGCAATTTTTATCTGTCATGATCTCTCATTTTCCTTATCTTGTTAGAATGGTGCTATACAAAATTACTGTTATATAAACCTCTGATAACTTTTAATATATGTAGAAAATTGCTGTTTTTGTTATGATTTCAAGTTCTGTTAGGGATTTGCTCACATGAATTTTAGGTTCAGTGTTGACTTTTGTTTTCCCTTTCTGCTATTACACAGAAATTGAAGAGGGATCCTTATACAGCAACTATGGGAAGATTTTCCAAAGTGACCAACTATATTTTTGATAGTTTTCGATTAAGTGACCAGTCAACGCAACGGCGGCCACCATCAGAAATGGTAGACTTCCTTAGTGATGCTATTCC
>NW_005842185.1:1183556-1204094 GCF_000455745.1 Alligator sinensis | reverse complement strand
GCAGGAAGAACCGGGATTTGAAGTCATTACACGAGTGAGTGTGTAGATAAAATTCTAAGCATGATGGAGACATAAAGCTCCTTTTTTTTTTCTCTCTCACGTACCCTGTCTTCAGAAGCATGTTTTCTGATTTTAAAATTGTTGAAGCATGCTGCATTCTTCCTTGGAGACTGTTGTGGTCTCTTTTTTTATAAACCATGTGGTAGTATAGTATCATCAGTTTCTGCTTTAGAATATATACCACTTATCATTTCCAACAGATGGTCAGAAATTAAACCATATTTGAATGTAGTGAAGGGGGAACTTCTAATTGTTAACATGGGATCCAAACATGGGATGCCAGTGGAATATTAAGATGCTCATTATCTTGCAGTGTCATCCTCATATAAACTAAACTGATTGAGTACATGCTTGGTTTCTTTCTCATGACTTGGCTAGAGAATATATTAAGAAAAATTGGGGACATATAGGCCATCCACTCCTTATTTGTTTGATTTTACTCTTATCATTACAGTAGTCATTTTACAATCTCAGTTTACATTTAAACCAGTCTATATGAATGAAAACAAATAATTGGATGATTAGTTGTAGATGTGTTATGTAATGAATTGGTATTCTAGGGATAGCAAATAATTCCATGTAATGTATTTGGATATTGAATCATTTACTGTGGGTGCTATGAGTATCACAGTGAGTTTGACAGCACTGAGATTCAAGGGATTGATAATACCGAGGTTTTTTAAGCAGCCCAAGTGCTTTTGGGACTTCTAAATGTATAAAAAGCTCTGCACAATAACTTTTTAATATACAAATTTTCCTTAATAGCCCCCAAAAAACAAAATTGTCAGTAAATTTGGCCGAGATCTCTATAAATACTTACTGTGTTTACTCAGATGTAAGACAAAGGGTTTTTTTACCCAAGCATCATGGGGAAAAAAGCCCCTCGTCTTCTGTTTGCATACAGGAAAACCTCATTAAATACATTGTCTATCATTAAACTGCTGCCAGAAGGAGTATGTGCTCAGTTATGGAAACTATGAAGTTGACTGAATGTGCCAACCCCCACGGAAGGAAGATGTGCTAGCACTCTCCCTGCACAACACTGAGCAATTTTGTAAAATATAGGGTCCATATTGTGCAAACATACTAATGGGAACCTACCACAAGGCTAGGTTAATGCAGCCCATCTGAATAAGATATAGTACCCATTGTGCTCAGTCCCCCTCAGCGCTGACTGGAAAAAGTCATAGTGAACTACTGCATTTAATATATTTTGACTTCCACTTCACTCCCACTGCTAAGCAGTGCCTTTCTATCCTGTTTCCAGTGATTCCTGCTTCTTTACCAGCCTTAAATGTTAGGCCAGAATCTTCAAACACTAATCCCTAATCATCTACACCAAACCTCTGTGTAGGTGAGAAGCTCTGTCAGCGTGTTGCATGTGACTGGTATGGCCCCACACTCCATGGGGTGCAGCTAGATCAGGTAGCCCTGTGCTCCATCTGTATATAAATTTTTGGAGGATCCTAGGACTTGTGACAAGAACACCTGCTTCCATTTGCAACGGGGGAGCTGATTAGCCCATGGATTCTTTATGAAGGGGGTGGGGGTATCTGGAGTACAGACACATAAGCTAGGGATAGACATTCAAAAAGCTTGAGCCTGAGTTGATTCAATCTTTGCAGGTTAGTCTAACCTGGCTAGGCTGAACGAGTTTGTAACTGAACAGGCATCCCCTCTAGACTGAAGAAATGCAGGCATATGCCTGCAGTGGCTCAGGCTAGAAGTCAGGGGGTGCTAGAGCAGCCCTCCCTTCTTTTCTACAGTGCTGAGCTGAGGTGGGGCGTGGCCACACCCTGGCAGGATGCTTTGATTAGGGAGGGGGGTCCCACCCCTCCTGACCAGCAAGGGAGATAGCAGGGAGTTGATAACAGCATTTCATTACACAGCAGGGAGTTGTTAGCATTTGTCAGTCCATCAAACAAAACAAAAGTCTCTCTCACTAGTTCAAGCTCTTAAACAACTTTTTCCCAGGAAGGAACACAGCGACATTATGAGCTACCTGTTGATTAGCTCCAAACAGCCCTAAGCTGACACTGTTCTGTCTGTCTTTGTCCTGTCTCCCACAGCACGGCCCATAGCCAGCGTGTGGTATATTAGCTAATGCTGAGAGGTGTCTGTGTAAGGCAAAGGGGAGGGGGGGAAACCCTGTTTGAGCAGGGAATGGGGTGGGGGGGGTAGAAAGCACAAGGAAGCTAGGCAGATGCTGCTGTACCTACAGTACCTGCTGGAGCCGCAGCCAGGGAGCAGAGGGGTGGGGTGGGGTGGGGCCAGTCCTGCTGGGCTGGAGCAGAGAGCAGAGCTCTGCCCAGGGTTGCAAAGGATCTGGGATGCTGGGGAGGACTCTGGTTTAACTTAAACCAGGAAGGGGTCTGGGATGGACATTGCATAAGCTGATTAGACCCAAATCAGTTAAATCTGATACTACATTCTGCTAAGTTTATCTCAAACTAGTTTAAGCCATTTTCAAACTGGTTTAAACCAGTTTGTGATAACTTAAACTGGTTTATGTGTAATGTCTGTCAGCCATACCGAGCTGTGCTGAGCTGTGGGGTCACCATGACTTGAAGCACTGCCCAATGAACTGTATGGTGGTTAATCAAGAGCCTTTTGCCTTTGGATTAATATAATTCATACTTACCTGACAGGGGAAATACCATGATCACCAGGCCTCTTGTGGGCTAAGAGGTGGTTTTCCCAAGGTGAAGCCTATCTCTTGTACTCTGGGCCTGTTGACCCCTGTGAGTTTCCCCAAATGCAGGGTATTCAACTGCAGAATTTTGTGGCAATGTGGGACTGCTTTCTTGCTTTCCCCCTGATCCCTGGTCTTTTGACTAAGAGCAAGTGAAACTAGGGGGCATCTGAACTTCAGGGTCCCTGGGCTCTGGGCTTGCATGTAGGATTTGGGGAGATTTGGGGAGTATCTGAAGCCCCAGACTGAGGCTGGGAAGAAATTTATCTGGTGGTAGAACCATGCAGATTTGAATGATTGAGCTCAGTCGAAACTTGGAACTTGACTTGGAGGTGTCAAGACTTTGCCCAATAGAATTCAGAACTGATTTAGCCCTTGAAAGTTAAATTGTACTATGTCTAAGTAGGTACAAAAGTACTGCTCAAAAGTGTGTTTGTACATTCAAAAAAAACTTTTGGAACTTGCAGTAGTTGGCAAAAAAGGTAAAACGCATTGCTTCTGAAGGTACTCGTAACCTGTATATACGAAAATTACTATGGGTATGTTTATTTCAAAGTCAGTGTTTTTTGGTTTCTTGTGTTTCAGATTAACACGATTTTCCCGCACAGAGCAGAAAGGGGAGGCGGGGGGGGTCTGTGCAAGTAGATGCTGCGGCTCGGATTGGCCCTGAGTATGTCCTTGGGCTCTGAGTCTCTGCTTGCCCTCTGCAGCATCTGCCCCCCTCCTGCCTGCCCCTTGCCCCACTTTTTATTTCCATGTACTGTATTCAGGCAAGGAACAGAGAACAAGCAGAGTCTGATAGTAAGCAAGGAATGGGAGGGGGGAAGATACAGAGACCGAGGGGGGAAGGGACAGAGGTTGTGGGGCTTGAGGGGGAAGGATAGAGGCTGTGAGGAGCTTGGGCAGTGTGGTGGGGGGGCAGCAAGGCTTCAGAGGAAAGAAGTTGGGTGGTCAGAGGGCAAGAGGGCCACCTCACCTCCCCACCCAGGCCACCCGGTCTCCACAAGTCACTATTTGCTCTGCTGTACCAATGGGAGAAAGATGAATTCAAGGAAAACCTCCTATTAATTATGTTCTGTACTTAGTTATAACAGATTTATACATTTTCCATGTATAGACTCTAATTATTGGAGGGGGGGTTGTTTAAAATCCAAGGCCATCTTAGATTCGAGTAAATACAGTATATCCTAGAAATTGCTGCTTTGTGTTTGTTCAGTAACTGGACGTTAAGGAAAGTCTATATCTGATAAATCTTATTAATTTAGAAATAATGCTAGTGATGTGGCTTGACATGCTGAAGAATGTGGCTCCTAAATAGTTGAAAAGCAAATTGAAAGTTGACTTGGCTTTTGCCATGAATGAACCTTTATAGAAATTACAGCCCAAAACTTGGATTCCTCTCAGTGCTCAGATATGCAGGTTGGGGACTGAGGAGTCTTTTGGCTATGGTGCTCTTTTGTGCTTTCAAAACTGTCTTTGCCTTAGTTTTTGTTAGAGGGAATCGCCATTTTTATTCACACAGGAACTGCTCTGTTAGTCTCACCTTCAAATCCATACTGTGCTATTATGTGTAAAGAGCCCCCATGGAGTCCTGAAATCCTTCTCAACTCTGTCTTCTCCACTGTTCCTTTGAACTCCCTATCCACAGTGGGATTGATATGTTCAGGGCCCAAGGGCTTATGGAGGAGGGAATAGGGTTTAAAGTTCATGTATGTGTGTTAAAAACAGTGGGTCCATGCAACCAGGTTTGTAACAACTTCTTAATATTTTTAGATTTATCTAGGAAAACGACCTGAAGTTAACAGAAGAGAGCCAGTGTCAGTTGAGGAATGGACAAAGAACATGGATTCAGAAGGAAGACTGATACATGTTGACTCCATAAAGCAAATGATATTCAAAGGGGTAACTTTAATGTTCGTCAATAAAGCCACTGTTAGGTTTTAAGTCAGCTAGTCTGATGTCTTGTCTCCTTTCAGTGGTCCCCGAAGTCTCTTGTTGCACTAGCTAAGTTACACTTGAAGTATCCCAAAGACCCCATGGCTCTTCAGCAGTATTCAGGTTCATGTTAAACTGTACCAGTTGCATAGTCCTGAAATAACATAACAAAAGAAATGGTGTCACAAGAAATGGATAATTTAGACTGGTTAAAAGGATTTGGAAGTAAATGACAGACTGGGTCTTGGGCAATTCAGCAGCAGCAACAGCAAAATTACTTTTGAGAAAAGTAATGAAGAGAATGGCTTGGAGTGTGGTGCAAGATTGTGGTACCTCTTCCACCTGTGCTGGTCATTTAAAGCCCCTGCCAGGTGGTTCAGGAGCCTGTTGCAGGCACTTGTGATATCCATTGAAAACTGCTTTCCTCATATTGCTGGCTTATTGGCCAACTAGCATTTACATGGCAGCCTAAGTTGCATTTAATCTTGTTTTTATACTGTAAACCTATGCTAAGAAGGCCAGTGTGTTTTTAGTGTCCTGAGTACCCAGAATCCCAGTAAGTGAACACTTGAGGCCACTTCTGAATGCAAGTTGCAGCTTGCTGTCTTTGTATGGGGTCAGGATTTAAAAACTATCAAAACCATTTGGGGCAGTTAAGAGGCCAGAAGGACTCTCCTTACTAGAATTGGTGGTAAGGCCAAGTGATGCAGCAAATGGTACTTATTGGTGTATGATTTCCCCAACTTTAGTCCAGTGGAGGAATGAGGAAATAATGGAATACACCTTTACTATAGTAAATCTTAGTGGGCTATTAAATGGTGACAGTGACAATTAAGAAAGTATTATTGTCTTTTTCTTCTGATACAGTGCATATGCTTGCTCATAGCAAGTACAAGGGCTGTTCTTGTGTGAAGCAGGGGTGATGGTAAGGTAGAAGTAATGATTTAATGAGAGAAATACAGTAGGATGTGCTACTTAGACTGTGAAAAAGTTGTTGAGATGTCAGTTTCTTGACTGGTTGTGATTTATATGTAAGATTGTCTGCATGCTGTTTACATGCTGTAGTTTCTAATTGTGACTTTCCTTTTCTTTTTTCAAATAGCAAAAAAACAAAAAAAAGAACATACCAGGCTACAAACTGAGATCTACAGCTACTGTAGAGTACAGCTACTTTATAAAATCTTGGAGGAGTCTCTGCACCGTCTCTTTCCGTTACAATTGTTGCTTTAGAAAATGTTCAGTTACTGTGGAACTGTTTCATAGCTAGTGTATTAATTTATCTGTGTATTTTATATGCATTTTTTCCTTAGGGGCTCTGCCATGCTTTGAGAAAAGAAGTATGGAAATTCCTTTTGGGTTATTTTCCTTGGCACAGCACCAGGGAGGAAAGAACTAACTTGCAAAAAAGAAAAACGTGAGTAGAGATTAACTTTATATTGTCAATGGGTATAAAGGGCTTTAGATTTTTTTTTTTCAAGCTTATGCTTAATTGTAGTGCTATGGAAAGCTTTCTGCAGACTTCAAAGACAAATATTTACAATTACTGGGCAGTGTTTGACAAATTTTAAAAAGGCCACTGTATGTAATTGAAGAATATATTGTAAATTGAGTTACTTGTACCCGCTTCATACTCCTTCTGTTTGGATCTCGTGTGTGTGTGTGTGTGTGTGTGTGTGTGTTCTTAGAGAGCTTGTGACAAATCATTTCACTTCTCATTATTTAACAGGTTTCATTTGCTTTCAAAATGATTTTTTTTTCCTTTAGAGATGAATATTTCAGGATGAAACTTCAGTGGAAGTCAGTCAGTGAGGAGCAAGAAAAACGCAATTCAAGATTAAGAGACTACCGGAGTCTTATAGGTAATTTTCTACTTACAAATTTAGAGTACAGCATATGCAGATGGGTTAAGTTTTGGTCAAAGTAAAAAGAGGTGCTTTTGCATTAGAAAATAAAGTCCATTGCTTTTCATATTCTGTGGCCAGGAACCTGCTGCCAGAATAGAGTACAGAATCTCAACTTTCTTGTTAATAATAATGTAAATGTGCAGTGAGTAAATATCATTGAAGTGTGGCTGTCCTGAGTTTGCAGGGAGACTAAAACAATAGTTTCAAACAGTTTCAATCATTTTGTTCCTCAGAGTCAAATCTCTGTTTTTGTAGCTGATTCTGTAGAATTTGGCACCTCTCTTATGGATGGGTTCCTTACTGCAGCAAAACAATCAATATTTTATTTTCAGTTTTTACAATTTGATATGAAGTAGAAGAACTTTAGCCTTTTCGTTAAAAAAGCATTGAAAATAAAGTTTCTATGTTGATATAGTAGAAGCGTCATTAAAACTTTAAAAAAAAGTCCAATATAATCAGAAAACGGAGACAATTATTTTAAAACTCTGGAAATACTTTTTAGTCACCAATAGGAAAACCTTTTTACTTCATGTTGCTTCATTATGAGATACCTTTTCCTTGTATGTGTAATTGAGATGGCAGATCAACAATGAGAGAAACCACAAGTAATACACATTCTGTTTTGAAAATTCTTTTGCAAGGGACCATTTTTTAAAAAGAGATTTTGAAGTCTTCAGTAGTTGTGGGAACTAGCCAGTTTATGGGATTGGTTGCTAAACAGTTCTCTCTGAAGGTGAATTAAATTTGTTTGGACTTCCTCAGTTTGACTAAACTTTTTGCAAAAAGGTGCACATTGTGGACAGAATGCCTGTGGTCTCGCTCATCAGGCAGACTGATGTTGAGAAAGAATTGAATATAGTGCACAGTCTTTCTTAAAACAGATATGCATGCTTCCTGTTAATTCAAGAGAAGGCTATATTAAAGGATTACATTAGCTTGTGTCCATGGTGTGGATGTTAATGTTAGTAGAAAGCTGAGGATCCTGAGACTAGATCACATAGTCTCTGAAACTATAAAACATCTATTTAATTTTTTTTTTAAATAAGCAATCCTTTATGAGTGTAACCTCAGTCTTGGCAATATGAACTCCATATTGTATATTGAAGCAATGTGTAAAATATGTAGAAAAACTAGCCTGCGGTTTGAGTTCAGTGGTGATTACACTAGCCTGGCAGAGTTCATAATACTTGCTATAATGTACAAAGTAATTACAAATATAACAGTCCCTCTCTAGATTAACCTTTATTGTAGAGTAACTTTTCCATTATTTTTTGATTATGCTAAATATTGCATATATTCACAAGTGGTATATTACAGTTAACTCATTTGAAATAGTCCTCAGGGTTGCTGTATATTCAGTGAAAATATTTGCATATAATCATGAGGTTTCCATAAGAAGGTTGTAACATTTGAAGTTTAAGATCTGCTTATAAGTAAATCATTTTAGTCCAGACAGGAGGATTTTTTCTTTTAAGTACTTTCTCTTAAAAACTTCTTTAATGTATTTTAAAATGACATTCAGTGAATGTAGTTGTCTTAGTAAACGCATCAAAGCTCTGCCACAGTGTTTGGAGAAAAAACAGTAATTCAAAGAGCTTTTCTGCATTTGTTAGATATAGGCTTAGTAAAAAATGTTTTGAAAATGCTTAAAATCTGTGGATTTTTCCCTCAGAAAAAGATGTAAACAGAACAGATCGCACAAACAAGTTTTATGAAGGTCAAGATAATCCAGGATTGATTTTACTTCATGATATTTTGATGACTTATTGTATGTATGACTTTGATTTAGGTAAGAACTTTTCTGAATTTGAAAAAAAAATGTTATTTAAAAACTAACCTGTAATCTCTAGTTCTTATTTTTCTCAAAGTAAGATCTAGCACTAAGCTTGAGCTTGGCTTATTACTCTCTCTCAATGGCAAGATTTGTATTTTAATGGTGTAGATAACTTTTTGTTTAGTGTTTTATCCTGTCTTCCTCCTTTCTTCTGTCTAGTGCTTATCACAGGCATACACACACAGCAGTTGAAAGAGGAATGTGAATTTAATGCTGACTTGCCTTTAGCTGTGTCTCTGCCCTTGCCTGCCTTGAGCTACTGTTGAAGTATTAAGCTAATATTGAGCTACTATTCGAAGCAGCTGATGTATCATTTACACAGTTTGTCTGTTATATCCATTCTTAAAAGCCTGATGCTATTGCTGTAATTAAAAATACAAAACCAACTATCATGGCTGTAATTTAAACTTCATTTTAGCAGGTTGAACCAACTCTTGTCAAATATGCAAGTTTTTGTGAACATTACTAAACTTGCATGTTAAGAGATGCATTAAATAATGGTCTGCACCATCCAGGTTGCTGCTTTTGGTTTATGCATCTGTGGAGTGAGAACTTACTTGAATATGTCTGAGAAGACTCATTTTATCTTTTGGGTGTTTTAGTGATGTTCCTCATTAATGACGTTCTATATTTCTTAAGATATCTAAAATGGGGCTGTATGTACCAGAAAATTACAATATTGTGTTGTTCCATGGTAGTTTACCACATTTGTCTCATGTGACCTTTTGCCTTTCCACCCCACAGAAAGCAGAGTCATAATGTGTATTTTGACACCTTAGAACAGATAGGTAGGATCTGAACTGTGGTACTGGGAGGCTGCCAACAATAAAATCCTTCCTAGAAATAGGATGTATATGATGGACCTTTAAAGTTCTGGCATCTTTTACAGTATTGGGGATGACTGGCTTGCGTGCACATAATTTGAAAATATAAAAGAATGTGTATAGCAAGTTGCCTAGTCTTATTTGCAGCTGCTGGAAGAGGCTGTGACTCCTATGAACAGTAATTCTGTGAAACTAAAACTCTGCTAGCAAGGCTTGTTTGCTGGTGCTCTATCCCTTTGCTGCCATTAGACGGGTCCTCTTCCTTTCCTGGAATGCTTTTGTTGAGGAAAAGGAGTAGGTGAGGCTGAAGTGTTTATAGCAGCTACTGAGAGAAAAAAAGAAACCACATCCACATAAATATTAGTAGTAGGCTAGTGAAAGATGCTATACTCTACAAGTGGCTTGGGATTCTGTATTGCCTCCAACCACTGCAGTAAGCGGTATTTGTTTGCCAGGACTTTCCTTTTCCTCTGGATGTTAATTAATTGGCTGTTTCTACTTGTTGCCTTACATTTTTCCCCAGTCTTCTCATTGAAAAAAGGATACTGGGACTCAAGAGGGATCTCTTCTATAAAACCTTGAGGGAAGGCAATGTCTTGAATCTCTAGCAAGGGTGCAGCATAGCAGCGGTACCTGACAGCATTTGTCTTTTTTCCTCAAATCCAAGTTGTTCTCATGCAGTACTTTCCTTTACATCTGGAGACAACAAATACTGATAGGGAGGAAAAACAAAAACTGACTGAGGACTCTTCAGGGATTATGATGTGTTTTACTCACTATTAGTACGTAGTGTCAGGTCTAATTGAAATAAAATATGGTGTACAGGTTTCCCTCGCTTTATGCGGGTTCTGTATGTGTGAATTCACTCTTATGAGATGGTCCTTTTTATACCAAAAATTCATTATATGTGAGGTAAATTCACTCTTATGCGATCAGTGTGTTGGAAGCCTGCAGTCAGCTGCTGTGTGTAGTGCATTGTGGGAGTGATGCGCACCAAAATATAATCTCCTGTGTGGATCTGTGTTCCTCGCTCGTTGTCTGAGACGCATGTTTCTGTAGTTGTCATCCCCATTATGGTAACATTTACCACCACCCTGTGCCTTGTGTCTACTGTCTGCTATTGGTGAGTACCAAAATTATCTTGTAAAAGTGGTAGAAATGGGTCTGGGAGTCAGTACAGTCAAGGTCTTGGAACATATCCCTATTTGTTACATTGTAAAGCAGGTTCCCTTTATGTGAATACATGTTATGCACCGTTTTCCAGGAATGCATGTACAGCATAAAGCAAGGGAAACATGTACATCTTTTGAAATACTTTAAAAAAAATCTTCTTTAAATTATTTGTTTTTATTGTAACATGTTTTGACTCCCTCTGTTTTACAGACAGGGGAAGAATCATAGAACAATAGGGCAGGAAGGGACCTCAGGGGAGGTCATGTAGTCCAACCCCCTGCTCCAAGCAGGACCATTGAAGAAAAATGAAAGCAGTCTATATCTTGCATAATTGTATCCTTCCAAGGATTCTTAATTTCTGTTTTAGACTGTTTGTTTCTCAGGCCACAGACATGTACAGACATTGTTTCCTGCAGGAGAGTTGCTTCTCTTCCAGAAGAAATCACAAGTGTTAGAGGTGTTCAGGTTCTTTCTTCCAGAGCAAAAAGGGGTGCTCCAGAAGAAAAATAACTGGGAATAACCTGAGTTGAATCCTGGGAGAGTATGTCCTAGGTGAGCAAAAGTCTACACATTCTTTTCTGAGAAAAGTCACAATGTAGTTCTCCATCATCCTAAGGTGCTTTAGAGAACTGGGAGCCACATATGTGCATTCCAGTCATCCAGGACAACTCTCCCAGGTTTGTTTTCTTGAGAGTTAGTTTCAAACAAAACAGCAAAGAGTCTGCAGTACAGATGCTGGGCAGCCAGGGGACCCTAGAGCATGCAGCCCAGCAGTAAGCTTTGCAGGCTCTTTTTTTTTCCAGAGAATGTAGGCAGGGATTGTTAGGGTCAGGGAAGGTGGGGACAGGGCCTGTGCCATGCACAGAAGAGTCCTCTAGCAATCTTTCTTTTCCCCTATGCTGTGTTTTAGCCCAGCTAAGACAGGGTGGGGAGTATGCTTGTATGCTTCCTTGCACCCAAGTGCTGCAGTGCAATTCAGGGATATATGTAGCCATGTTGGTCTAAGGACATATTCAGACAAGATTCTTTGGGTAAATCTGTTATCTTTTATTAGACCAACTCATATAGTTGGAAAAAATCTTCTTTGCAAGCTTTCGGTACAAATACCCTTTGTCAGGCTGAGGAAGGATCTGCAGTTGGTCTGTGCTCTTCTGGATGGATTAGTAAAAAAACGCCAGAAGCCAGTATGCATGTGAGAGAGCCAGTCAGTGAAAATGTAAATTGAGATGGTTAATAGGTAAGAGAGAGGTGGGAGGGGGGTAAGAAGGATGAATATAGCTGGTAAATGGTAGAGAGGTTACCTGGGGAATCAGATGTTAGGCAGGTTATAATGTGTCATAAATCCAGTGTCTATATTTAGTTCATGATTTTTTGTATCCAGTAGGTTGATGAAATTAAGTTCATAGGCTCGTCTGTGAAAGGTGTCTTATAAATTCTCTTTGAGGTTTAGAACTGAGAGATTGGAGAGAGAGTGGTTTTCTTGTGAGAAGTGTGCCCCCACAAGTAATTTTGTATTCTTGTCTTTGATAGTTTTTCGAAGTGCGTTCAGCCTGGTATGCAGTTGTTGTTTGGTTTCTCCTACATATTTTCTGTTACAGCAGTTGGTGGACTGGATGAGCTGTATAACACTTCTGGAGGTGCAGGTGTAAGATCTAGGAATGGTGATGGTTCTGTTGTGGGGTGTAGTTATTGTGGGGGTGGTGGAGATAGGTTGGCAGGTTTTACATTTCTTGTCATGGCATGGTTTGGATCCAGTTGGTGTGTTTTGGACTGTAGGAAGTTTGCTTCTGGTGATGAAGTTGTTACAGTTCAGTGCTTGTTTAAAGCCTAGAATGGGTAGTTCTGGAAAGATGTATTTAAGAATTGGGTCTTCTTCTAATATGGCTTGCAATTGTTTGAAATTTTCTATGTAGGTTCCAGGGAGGGGTGACATGTCATAACCAGTGGTGTGCGTTTCATGGGGTTTTCCTTCTGCAGCAATTCTTTACACGGTTTCCTGGTGGCTTTTTCAAAAGTGCGATCTGTCTCTCTGCAGCAGTGTCCTTGTTGAATGAAAGCCCTCTGAGATTTGTGAGGTGATGATCATGGGTGTTCTTGGTGCAGATTCGGTGGTATCAGAAGGCTCGGCTGTATATTAAATGGCTTCAGAATTAGGTATACTTGAAGCTTTCTGTTTGGCCAGTAATGAAATAATATGCATTTATATCTATTTCCTGTTATAGTAGAATTCCTAAAGGCTGCAGATGATACTGAAGTCACTAGTGATTAGGCTGGATTTTTTTTTTTAACTTTTCCAGAAGATTTACACCTTCTGCTAGGTGACCGTGTCATTTAATGCTAAAAGTAGTGTCTTAGGTTGTTTATATAGATCAGGCTTGTGTTCAGAGTACAGACAATACTGAGGCACAGTAACCTTAATTTAAAGCCTCTGTCCTAAATAATTCTTCCTGGCCACACTTTTAGGTATATATTTACACTATATAACATGCATGCTTGAAGTGTAAATGTTATGTTTTGTAAAAGAGAGATTAGTCTTTGTGCTTGAACTAGTGGTGCCCAACTCATCTGCTCATGCGGGCCAGATCCAGCATGCAGGATTGGCAGTGGGACGAACCATGGCAATTAACAGTGCTACTACTCCACAGCTGGAAAATTTCCAGACCTTTGGGAACACTGATGACATGGGTCTGTGGGACTGTATCTTGATCACTCCTAGCTTAGACAGATAGCATTAATGAGAACCATTCATGATTACAGTGCTGTGTAGAACCAAGTTTTTAATAAGCAACAGATATTTATTACATGATTCTAAAATCATAAATTCTGTGTATGGTCTTGAATGTATTTCAATAAATTTCTGAAAAATATGGGTTATAAAGTTTATTCTTTAGTGACAGCTATAGATTTTAAATAAAGTAGTTTTAAAGCATGTACAATAGAAGACAAAATAAGTTATATATTTTTTTAATTTACTTAATTTCATATGAAGATATTTCTGCTTTTCTAGGTGTGGGTCCAAATTCTGTAATTTTTTTAATAGAAGTTGAGTTGTTAAATAAAACTGAGAAGATATTTGTCTTTCAGTGCATAATGAAATCATCTAATTGGGTATTTTATTACTATTATTAAAAGCAATTTTTGATGGTTTTAACATTAAAAAAACAACTTTTCAGAAGGCTGTAAGTGTGGGGCTGCTCTGAAAAGTGATTGCAAAGGAGTCAACATTTTGTACAGACATCTGATATCCATATGTGTCTAAATAAATGATTATGGAAAGTGGTCCTTCATAGGTCTATTGAACTACTGTTGCTGCTAATTTTTTGGTTCCAGATTCTTGAGTATTATTGGTACATTTTCCCCAACTCTTAGTGGCTCTTCAGTTGAATTCAGATGGAAAGAAAATATCAGACTTCCGTAAAAATCACCAAACACAAGTGGAAAATAGAGTTTCACCAGTTTAATTTGAGGCATAATTTAGCTCTCAGAACTTTTACTATGGATAATATTCAAGGAAAAATTTAACGTTTTCCAGATTTCAGGTTGAGCTTATAGGGTTGGTTAATTAGAGACGTTAATACAGTATAACTTCAAAAATCTAGATATCAAAAATTCAAAATTTTCGAAAATCCAGCACTACTTAAGCTTCCCCTCTGCTCCCCTGGATGCAGAGAGGGAAGCTTGCACTCAACGCCTGTTGCCGCCATCCACCACTCCGTGTCTATTATCTGTGTGCGGCCGCTGCTCCGGAACTGCCTGCCACTCCTCCCTGCCCCTCCGGATGTGGAGGGGGAAACTTGCATGTGGCGGCTGCTGCTGCCATCCACCACCGCACTCCATTACTTGTAATATGATTGGAGTGTTGTTGTAGCTATGATAGTCAAAGAAATACATGAGAGGCAAGGTGGTTTTTGGGTTGGGGTTGGTAATATATGTATTTAGATCAGCTGTATAGTTGGGAGAGATTAGGGCTGCGCGAAGTTTCGGTCACTGATTTGATTCGACAACCGAATCTCCAATTCCATATCGAATCAGAAGACCCTTTAATTACTCCGAATTGAATTGGAACTCTCCGAATCAATTTGGAGAGATTCGGAAAGATTTGATGATTCGGACATAGACGCAGCTTTAAATGTCTTTTCTACATATACCTCAAGGTACCAGGTGGCCCGTGAATGCTGAGATGCTGGGGTGGATGGAGTGTTCCATGGGAGCACAGGGAGGGTACCCCGTGCACTCAGCAGTGGACCTGGAAGTGCACCAGAAGCACTTCCAGGCCACTTCCAGGTCCGCCGAGGAGTGTGTGGGGACCCCCCTCCCCACCCACCCAAGCTCGGCGACTGGTGTCTCCTGGGTCCGATTCTCCAAATCGGCATTGAATATTCAGATTCAGCCGAATCAAATCGGAACGGTGATCCGAATCAACAAATGGAACCACTGTCCCTGATTCAGGCTAAATCTGAATTGAATACAGTCCGTTTCACACACCCCTAGGAGAGATGTTGGATGAGGTTTTGGGCACAAATGTCCTTCTTCAGGCTTCTTACTTGCTACTAAATAATTGTAAAAAAAAAACCAAACGGTATTCAGTCTAGCATCTTAAGAAACAAAGAAGCAGCATCAGTTATCACAAGAGTGTTTTTCCCACAGAAATTCACTATTGCCTATCTTGTAAGTTAACAAACCACTTAAACTAAGTCAAATTCCTTTTTTAGGTTATGTTCAGGGAATGAGTGACTTGCTTTCGCCTGTCTTGTATGTCATGGAAAATGAAGTGGATGCCTTTTGGTGCTTTGTATCATACATGGATCAAATGGTAAAAAAACCCAAGCAAAGATTTTGTTTATTTTGAATTGTTCTTGCAGTGTTTATTTTGGCACATTCTAAAGTTAGAAGTAAAATATGTCATTTTATCTCTAATGCCTTAAATGCCTATATTTCCACTTGACATATACCCTGACTACAGGTTTTGAGCCATTTCCTCTCTAGTCTTCAGTAGAAAAAATGTTTCATATTTGCAAAGCAGAAAGAATCAATTTTTATGTCAGTTTTTGATATCTGCCTGTAGAACAGCTCAGGACCACACGTCATATTTTGAACCCAGTATATAGAGTATGCCCATCTAAGTAAGTGGCACTTGTTCTTTTCTGTTGTTCTTAAACAAGAGATGGTCAAGTGTCATTTGCTAATAGCTGTACAATATATATGGCCTGCAAGAAGTGCATTAATCCTATAACTGTTAAACTTCTCAGTCCTTTTTTCACCAGAAATGCTGCATATATTAATTTACCCGTGCTCTGACAACAGACAAATCAGATTTTTGATTCTTCCTGTTTTCTCCTTTATTTTTCTGCCTATTAATTTGTTCTTCACACAGCCTCTGGTTACTTTGGGCTGTTTTCATGGCACAAAGCAAGTAAAGAATTGCTATAACAAGCTGCCTAGAGATTTTCCTAACCTAAGAACAACTGTCAAGTAATGCAGAGCCAGCACAGCTCCCCATCAGCAGCTCTGCCTGTCTAAATTGCAGTTATGCTTAGGTGATGCCCAAGTATCAGAATAGTCTTTTGAGATGACTTGAAGCTTAAAGCAGCTCTGAAGCTGATCTAACTTGGGCCCATGGTCCAAACAAACCACCTGGCACTAGGATATAAACCAACTTTTTTTCAAATCTTTTTCCCCAGCTGGATTGAGCCCAGTGATACCACTGAATGTTTGGTCTGTAAAGCACAATTAAATGCAAATATCCTAGAACTTAAGAAATTAAGTGACCAGTTTTTACTTTAAGTTTCTAATTGAAGGTGTAAAATTTACCAATATGTTCTTAGTCCTTTCACTGTTTAGCATGTGGAACAGTTAAATGATCAGGTCTCCTTTTATCAGGGCAATGATTTTAAGATTTAAGTTCATCATAGTCTTGCAATTTTTATAGCTGTCTCTGACCTAGTGAAATATTTACCATTATCAATATTTTTTTTCTATTTAGCATCAGAATTTTGAGGAACAAATGCAGGGCATGAAGACACAGCTAATTCACCTGAGTACTTTGCTTCGCTTGCTAGACAGTGGGTTTTGCAATTACTTAGGTATGTGGATTAATTCAGACCATTTGTTAGTTTTTATAGATACATACATTGATACCCCAAAGAGCCCTAAAACACCATTCAAACATACTGTTGTTTATGCAGAACAGTGTTAGCCTATTCATTTGAAGTGGGTGTAGTCTTTTTGAAAGAAACAAAATAGAAGTTTTTTAGGTCCCAGGCTGAAGAGCCCTTACTGAGCTGTTTCGCATGCTGTTTTCCTGAACAGGCATTATTCATTCAAAACAAGCATAGTTGTTTTAAACATTGATGCTGTGATGATTTCCCTATAAGAGTCATAAGTTTTTTCTAATATTCTACCCAAGTTTGATTTTTCATAGAAGTTATTTTCTTTTTCCCTTTCTAGAATCTCAAGACTCAGGATACCTTTATTTTTGCTTCCGGTGGCTTCTGATCAGATTTAAAAGGGAATTTAGCTTTCAAGATATTCTTCGATTATGGGAGGTAAGAAACGTGGTACTGTCTTTCAGAAGAGAAGTTCTAGTTCTAGGGAGTTGATTGAAAGTCTAATCAAGGGCAGAGTAATAAAACAATTGGACAAATCTATTGTGATAAGGAAAAAGTAGCCCAGCTTCTATAAATATATATTATGTCTTTCTAACCTATTAGAAGACTGAAAGTTACAGTGTGTTCCTGGATAAAGGGGCTCTGATGGATATAATTTACTTGTTTTTCCAAAACTTTGGACAAGGTCCTTCAAAAAGACTCTTAAGAAACGTAAATAACCAGAGATGAAGAGGTAGTATTCTGTCAGGGATGAAAAACTGGTTAGTCCATAGGAAATGGAGCTAGAATAAATGGTTGTTTCTCAGAGTGGTGAGAAGTGGATAGTAGAATGTTCTTGGGATTGGTATTGGGTTTACTACTTTCATAAATGATATGTAGCTTAAGTGGGCAGTTAGACAAGGACATTTTCTTTCAACAGAAAGCTCTCCAAATTTAGTAAAAACTATCAAGAGGAGTATAGAATCTTTTGGAGGATCTTATCAGCTTAGGTTATTTGGCTGTACAATTCCAGAAGATCGCAACTAATAAAATGTAATACTTATTGAAAAGATGGAAATGCTTATGGAATCTGAATTAGTGGTATCTTGTTGATTGAAGTGGCCTAGAAATCGGCCTGAAAAACAAGCACAAGTCTAAAAGCTTTAACACTGATCAAAGTAAATGAAAATCTTGGGTACATTATTTAAGAAGTGATAAATAATACAACAGCATTAAATGACAAGATGGACTTCCCTGCAAGGCTTTGTTCAACTCATTTTAAAAACTAGTAGGATATCTCCAGGGAAAATAAAATGGGAGATGAAAGAAAGGAGACTGGCATATAGCAGGATACTGCCTGTATCGCGGTTAATTAGCCTGGAAAGGAAGGAAAGGTAGCTAGAGGTATATACAGCTGCTATTAGAATGAAAAATGGCCTGACACTTGTACTTTGCCCTGTAAATGAAGAAAACAGTTACTCTCAAGCTGCCAAAAAGAAATCATTTTTAGCTATTGTGTAGTCAGCCTCTGGAATTTAGTGCCATAGGAGGTTATTGAAACAAAGAGTTTAAGAGGACTAGATAACTTTATGAACAAAATTTATTAAACGTCTGAACCAGAACTCTCAAATACAAAAGAATTTAGCCTCTGTTCCATGGCGTAAATTGACCAGGATTTTTTCACACCTTCTTCCTTCTTTACAAGCAACTGCTTAGGTTAGGGGTCAGCAACCTACAGCCCAGGGGTCAGATCTGGCTCTCAGAGCTATTGGATTCAGCCTGCGGACATGGGGCTTTGGTGACTTGCGGTGGTGGTGGGCTTTGGCTGTAGGCACTCTCTACATCACTGTGGGGAGAAACACCAGCTGTGGGCATCTGGTTCTGACCTAAGGTGAGTCATTCCATCCTGTAGTCAGAAAAGATTGTTGACTGCTTGCCTAAACTGTTTGGCAGGTGAGGTGTACCAGCAACTGATTGTGAGGTAGTGGTGCCTATGTTTCTCTTGTATTTGCTTTCTCAGTAAGTTGTTCAGTGTTAGCACAATCCTTCAGCTGCTTGTTGTGTAGAACCCTCCACTTCCTTCAGTGTTAGCACTTTATACAAAGAGGCTGCAAAATCAGCCCCTCTCTTTAATAGGAGGAAAATTTGTTCCTGTATCATGCCATTTTTGCAGTACTGTTGCAGTCAGAGTTCATAAATTGTACAATTAAAATAAGCTCTCAAGGAATCTGAAATGTATAGAGTTCATATTAATGAGGTTTGAGATCTTGTGTTAGAGATTTTATAGCACTCCTACCAGAGTACCTTAAATGTAGAGCATCTGTTCATGCACATTTCCTGTCTCTGCATTCTACTTTTTTAAAACCCTTTAGGTATCTTTTATTCATTATTTAAACACAGTAGTATGGAGTCCTACTAAATAAATATGATGGATCTGTTTGGATCCTCTAATTGCATCTTAATAAATGAACACTCAAAGTACTCAGTTTCTTTGCTGTAAGGAGCTGGAAAAAAAACACATTTTTCATTTTTAAAAACACTGTGGCATTTCTTCGGTTTGACAGCACATTCTTTGTCAGGCTTGTGTTGCTCCAGTTTTATACTTGTGCAACTTCATTGATGTTAATGGAGTGCTGTCAAATAAATGCCTGTGGTAAAAAACAAGCAAAACACTCCCCCTCCCCACCCCCAAGAAATAGAGAGTGGGTTCCCCCCCCACCCCCTTTGTACTTTTTAATTGTCAATGATTATAGAGGTTACTTGTATCTTCCATGAAGTGTAACATTTTCAGCAGAGGCATGCTTACACCATAGGATATATGGGTATTTGTAGAATCTTGTAATACATAGTTACAGAACTGATTTACCACTTTGCTATTCTAGTGTTACAGGGTTACACCTTGGATACCATAACATTGGAAAGGCAGTGTATTGTGTCCTTGCTTATATACTAGAAGCTGTTACAGATTCTCACAGATGCACGGGTGGGACACAATTAACCTGCTAAATGTTAACTGGTATCTGAACAAAGTTAGAAGCAAAAGAAAGTATATCTGGTTTCTCTGTAGCATTTGTTTTAGTTTTTTTAAAGTATGATTTTGGACCTAATGAAATAACATTGTTGGTCCCTTTTGATAATTCCTGTGTGGAGCCTGGATATTTTTTCACAAAGCTTACCATTGCACCCAAGTGTGCGGGCTGCCTCCCGATCTCGTCCATGTCGCCATATGCGAGCCGGGAGCGATATGCGGACCCGTCTTTGTGCACGCGGGCTGTGGCCAGCAGCCCGGGCACGCGGGGTCGAAGAAGACCGGTGGCGAGCTAGAATTAGTTACCGACGCGTAATGGTTGATTAAAAGATTGTTTACTTACACCAAAGATGGTCGTGGTGTAGGCTGGACAGTTTTCCAGGCTCAGCTCCGCTTAAATCCTCGCTAGAGGACTCCGACAATTGACCCCGGAGTGGTTGAAGCTCCGCGGGTTCGGCTCGGTAATTGGCCCCGGAGTGGTTGAAGCTCCGCGGGTTCGGTAGTTTCAAAGGAAAGGGATACGTCTTAGGATTGCACTCGGCGACGGGGAGAGGCTAGAGGCCGTTTGCCCCCGGAGTGGTTGAAGCTCCGTGGGTTCGGTAAATAGGCCCCCGGAGTTGTTAAGACTCCGTGGGTTCGGTAAATCGGCCCTCTATTGCCCTCTTAAGGAGAAAAAAAAAGCTGGGTTCGAAGGGATTAGCAGCGCTTAGAAAGCTTCACGCTCTTTCTCCCAAACTCCAATTGCTTTCTCTCTCTCTCTCTCCAACTTGGGCGGAAACCACCCAAACTCTTTATACGGCTAGCAAGCCAATCGCTAGACGCCACGTGTGTCTATATTAAGATCGGCCAATAATGTGGCGCAAATCTCAATACAAATGGCGGGAACTCCTTTGCACCGTGCATCACTATGATGCAAAAGAAATGCACCATGCAAAGAAGGATATAAACGGCGGGAAATACTCTTTTGCACGCGGGTTCTCCTATTGCAAAAGAAAACTCCAC
>NW_005842185.1:1176794-1180903 GCF_000455745.1 Alligator sinensis | reverse complement strand
TCTCTCTCTCTCTCTCTCTCTCTCTCTCTCTCCAACTTGGGCGGAAACCACCCAAACTCTTTATATGGCTAGCAAGCCAATCGCTAGCCGCCACGTGTGCCTATATTAAGATCGGCCAATAACGTGGCGCAAATCTCAATACAAATGGCGGGAACTCCTTTGCACCGTGCATCACTATGATGCAAAAGAAATGCACCATGCAAAGAAGGCTATAAACGGCAGGAAATACTCTTTTGCACGCGGGTTCTCCTATTGCAAAAGAAAACTCCACCGTGTAAAGAAGCTGCAATTTGGTGGGAACATAATTTAGCGGTGCCGAAGCACACAAAAACAAAAAACCACAACTTTGGGTTGTGACACCAAGTAAGACCTGTTTGGCTATATGGTAGTCGAATTAAATGCAGCAGATCTTTGGAACAGAGGGGAACAGCATGCTTATAATTTCATATTGTCCAATTGAATGTGGCTGCTTCTTGGGGGATGGGCAGATGGCTATTTAAAGCCTCTCAGACATTTGTTGTGCAGGTTCCCCGGGACTGCAGAGCACAGAAGAGAATACTTTCCCACTTGTCTGGTGTGTTGGGAGGGAAGAAGTACAGTGTGGTATGCTGGGACCACTAGAGAGTGCAGATATTTCAGGATGTGCATCAAAGGTGGTTTTATTCTTCTCTTAGGATTTTTCAAAGCATTTCTTTGGGTGTGACCATCTGTACCTTTGCTGTTTGGGTGCTTCAAATAGCATGTCTGTGCATGGCCTTACTTCATATGTTGCAATAATGACTTATGGCTAGGGAATGCACCTGTTCCTCTGCTTCTCTAAGGAGAACCTATCGATACTTGAATGAAGGATACCATTTGTATTGACTTAGTTCTCATCATGGAATAGTATTGTGCAAAAAATGTTTTAGCTTGGAAAGAGTCTAATATTAGATTAATGTGAAAGGCATTCAAAATAAATTTTGCTGTATAATTGTCATAAATAAGCAACTTCCTCAGATGGAGCTAGAAGTAAGTTCTCATATTTCATTAGAACATTTGGAGGTTGGATGGGCCTAATGTTACTTTTTCATGTTGACTCATGTCTGTTGTATAGTAACATTGTTTGCATAATTGTGCATATGTTAGGTTATCCTTGAATATATAATCTCAGTATTTGCCAGTACAGTATAGTTCACTTTTCGTAGCCATACAGTATGGAAATGTTCTAACAAGTTCTGGATACATTATATGTCTCAGCCTTTGCAAGTGGTGTTTGTTTGATAAAAATGTGGTCAGTTTACCTTTTTTTTCAGTTTTGTACGCTACTTTCAAAATGTTAGGTGTATCATGTTATACCTATAATGCTGGGTGTAGGGCTTGGGCTCGGAATAGTTAGTAATTCAGACATTTTCTGCCCCTTTGATTCTTCATTTCCCATGACTAACTACTTTATTGGTATAGTGCCACCTGCATTAATTTAGATAGAATACATGGTGACATGATGAGGTGTAAATTTTTATGAAAATTAGTTTGGAGTAACTTTCTTATCATTTGGGATGTTCTGAGTCATTAAACAAGTCATTCTAGTGAGTGAAAGTCAAATATTTTGTGTTAAACCACATAAGGGTATAAACTGAACATTTTCCAGGAAAAACCTCAGAAATATTTGAGAACTTGACAAAAATAGTGCCAAAATATGTGCTTTCCTTTATTTATGAAGCATAGTGTATTGTGGTACTTTGTCCTATCAGTTCTGGTCTTGAAAGACAAGGAAAAATATAGTTAATATATTAATAGGGCTACTAATGATCAATGATTATTTTAATCAAAACATTTGTTTTGATATCTTTCTCTCAGAGCAAAGGGGAAAAATAATTTAGAAAAAATTATAAAAATGAAGAGCTAGATTCTACCCCAAGGAATCATCTAGTCCAGTGGTTCTCAGTGTTTTTAAGACTCAAACCACTTCTCTAACTTCTGTGAATTGAGTGGCACCCCATTTAAAAAAATGGTTTAGTACAGTGCTTACGCTCTTGCATTGGGGATTTGGGGGGAGTGGCCAGGCAGGGACTAGTCTGAGTCTGTGCTTATCTTCTCACACCTTATGGCACCCTCCAAAGGATCTTGCAACACCCTGGGTGAGCATCACCAATCTAGTCCAAACCTGCACTAAGGCATGGTCGACAACCTAAACCGTTCCTAACAGATGTTTGTCTAACATGTTCCTAAACCCTCCAATGTAAGTTATTCCACAGGTCCAGGGATCCATTTGACTGTCTCATTACTGTAACAGTTACATTTGCCTAATATCCGACTTAAATTTTGTCACTGCATCTGATTTATTTTTGTCCTTCTCCCAGTGTCCACATAGGCAATTGATTACTGCCCCTTTTATAATAAAGAACATAGGACTGGAAGGGATCATATGGGTGAAAGTCTAGTCCCTCACAATTGCAGGTAACCATGTAGTAAGTACTAGGTCTAAAAGAGTTCGCAAGACATCCACTCAACTCACTTCTGTAAGTCACAAACCTCAAAGCACCCCCTAATATTCTGTAACAAACTTAGAATTTTAGCAGGATCTTGTATTCTGTTGTAAACAGGAAATTCCCAGTGCTCCAATACTATATATAAATTATCCACTTCCAGCACTGGTAGGTGACTAAATATGAAACTGTAAACTTTCGATGCTGGGGAAGTGTCTTGGTATTTGGTTTAGTATAATGCAGTGGGGAAATTCCACTTTTGCAGGAAAAAGTGAAACTGTGCTCTTAGCAGTCTTTTTAAAGTCAGTTGTGTTAAGTTGCTTAGGAACTTGGGACCTAACGAGCAGTTTCAGCAAAGATGGATTATTGGACAGAAAATTGTTGGCAGACTAACATATTGCATGATAAATTACATGGTTCTGATACTTATCACATGGCTTGTGATATTGTATAATTATTTTATGTAGTTTAAATGAGCATATTATTAAATAGTTGAAGTATTTGAAACCTTGGGATGTTAGTAACTTGTCATCTGCTGAGTTTTTTACCACCACTTCCTGGCGATTTATCAGAGTGGCAAGGCTGGTAGCAGTAAGATGTTCTGGTCCCTGTATGGGTAAACACAGCTGTAAATCATCAGGACATTCCAAAGGTTATAGATTGCTTATATTCTTGGTCTCTTCTGTTGCGTTACTTGATGTAATCTTCCATGTAGGAGAAACCTGAAGAGGGGTGTAAAGCAGCTGCTTTGTTGCAGATAAGAGCAATTGTGATTTGGAAATAAGCGGGACTAACTGACACAAGCTATGTATGAGCCTCTTTCCTGAGATGTGAACATAATACTTATGCTCCAATGCAAACTGTGTAGTCCAGATCTGGCACTGTGGTAGGCAGAGAAGCTATGGTTCCCAGTGAGCTGCATGTATAACTTTATCCTTCAGGTAAACAACTTCTGTGATAGCAGAACTTTGGAATAGGTTTTATGATGTTTTTTTTTTCCCTTTGGATATAAAAACCACCAGAACTAAAACCTAACATTTGAAATCCTTAAACATTAAACACACTTAAACATTAAACCCACTTTAATCTTTCTGACTGTAGAAATGCGATGGCCTTCTCCACCTAATTGCTTGTGAGAGGATTTCTGAAAAACAGAAGCTGTCTGTTTTCAAACTGAATTTGCCCCTTTCTCTAATTCCTGCATCCCACTGGGCCCTAAGTTTTTGTGTGAAGAAAGAAAAGGGGATATTGGGTTTCTAAAGGTGGGGGAGAGGAATGGAATCTAAATGGATCAGAAGAGTTCTTCTGTGAGAGGTCAGAATTACTGCTCTCCAAAGAATGAAGAAGTTTCTGGGATGAGAAGTTGGTCACAGTGTGAAATTCAGTGCAAGAAGAATGATCAAAACTACAAGATGGGTGACAACTGGCTGGATGGCAGTACTGTGGAGAAGGATCTGGGAGTTTTGGTGGACCACAGTCTCATACTGAGTCTGCAGTGTGATGCAGCCACTCAAAAGGGGAATGAGCTTTTGAGCTGCATCAGTAGGCGCATTAGGTACAAGACATCGAGGGCGATAGTGCCGCTTGCCCTGGGGGGTGGGGGGAGGATGTGGGCGTGGCAGAAGGCGCTGGTAGCAGGGGCTA
>NW_005842185.1:1175588-1176516 GCF_000455745.1 Alligator sinensis | reverse complement strand
CAGCAGCAGGGCATAACCTCCACTCCGAGTGCTGCCACGTCCACATCCCTCACCCGCCTCCCCAAATCTCGCACCCCCTGCCCCGGCTGGGCAGCTTGTCTAAGCCCCAGACCCAGTCCTTCCCTCTCCCCTTTGCCCATCACAACAGACTTACCAGTTGGAGGCAGCTGTGTCCAGTGTGGTGAGGACTGCTGCCTGTTTAATCCATGGCTGAATCTCCGAAGTGGTGCCAAATCTTTTCTGACTCAATTCAGAGGCTTCCGATTCAATTCGGACCTTTAATTGGTCTCCTGATTTGATTTGAATTCGGAGATTCAGTCACCGAATCAGGCTGAATCTCCTCCGAATCTAATTGGCTACCGAAGCATCACACAGCCCTACCAGGGATGGAAGTGGAACTCACTGGTCAGTTTTGGAGCCTTTCTGAAGATGGGTGTTGTGCTGGCAGCCTGCCAGTCCTCTGGCATAGAGGCTGTTTGGTTGCATACTATTGCCATCAGTTCTGCAATTTCACTTTTGAGTTCATGAATACTATCAGGTCCTGGCAACTTACTAATATTTAATTTTATAATTTGTTCTAAAACTTCTTCTGTTGTCACTTCATTGTGGTCCAACTCTTCAGACTTATCCTCTAGGAAGGATTAATCTGGTGTGGGAATTTGCCTGGTATCTTCTTCAGTAAAAAAGATGCAAAGAATTGATTTAGCTTCTGTGTGTGCTGGCCGGGAGCGACCCGAGCCCTTTTCGCGCTGCACGCGGGCTGTGGCCAGCAGCCCGGGCACGCCGGGGCGGAGAGGGAAGGCCATCGAGCTGGAATTAGGCACGGACGCGTAGCGGTAGTTTTAAAGATTATTTACTTACACCGAGATGGCAGTGGTGTAGGCTGGAAAGCTTGCTTAAGTTGCAGTTACAGACAGGAAACACAGAC
>NW_005842185.1:1114864-1175437 GCF_000455745.1 Alligator sinensis | reverse complement strand
TGATCAGACCTCTGTTGCCTGCTTTAAATGCACTGGGTCTGTAAGGATCCGCAGCGCTTAGAGATCTTCACACAGCGTGAAGTCTCCTCCTCCCTTGTTCGTGGAGTCCTCCAACTTGGGCGGAAACCACTCCAGCCTCTTATACAGCTAGCAAGCCAATCACTAGCCGCCACGTGTGAATAATTTAGAACTGGCCAATAATGGGACCCGAATTAGCATACAAATGGCGGGAACTCTTTGCAACGAGCATTTCTGTGCTGCAACAAAGAAATGCACCCTGCAAAGAAAGCTTCAAATTAGCGGGAAATTCTCCCTTGCACCGGGGTTCTCTTTTGCAGCAGAAAACTCCACCGTGCAAAGAAGCTGCAATTTAGCGGGGACAATTTAGCAGTGACGAAGCACACACAAACAAAAATCACACCCTTTGGGTTGTGACACTGTGCCATGGCCTTATCATCCTTGAGTGCAAGCCATACTCCTCAGTCACTAATGGACTCATCGATTCTCTCACTGACTTCCTGATTCTGATGTATTTAAAGATTTTATTTTTAACTGTAGCATCTTTTGCTAGTTGCTCCTCAGTTTTTTTTTGGCTCGCCTTATTTTGCTTTTACACCTGACCTGCCAGAGTTTGTGAGCTTTCCTGTTTTCCTCATTTGGGCATGCCTTCCATTTGTGAAGGATGTCTTTTTGCCTTGAATGGCTGCTTTAAGTTAGCTATTAGGCTATGCAAGGGTTTTATTGGACTGCTTGGCACCCCTTTTGATTTATATGGTATACACTTTTCCTGAGCCTCTAATATAGTATTTTTAAGCAGCTTCCAGGCTGTCTGCAGGCCTGTTACATTTTTGACTGCTCCTTTTAACTACTTTCTAATTTCCTCATTTCTTTGTAATTTCCCTTCCTAGATTTGTATATCAGCATAGTGTTTTTTTGTGGCTTTTTCCTATTAGGATGTTGAATGTAATTGTTGTGGCTGCTATGACAGAGCAGCTCACCTGCAGGTGCCTTTTAAACCAAGTCCTGTACATTAATCAGGATTAGGTCTAGATTTGCTTCTCCTTTTGTGGGTTCTCAGATGAGTTGTTCTAGAAAAGTCATTTCTTACATCCAGAAATGTTAGCTCTTTGTCTTGCCCTGATGAGATGTTTACCCAGTTTATGGGAAGACAATTTGAGGCTGCCTTTGTTTTGAGTTATACTGAATTTGGCTCTTGATTGTTGCTGAGAATATTGCTTTTTATATCAAAATCAGGGTGGCAAGGATATGTCCTATGGGCCACAGCTGACCTGTGGAGCTACTGAAAAGGCTGGGAATTTGGGGGGAAGGGTAGGTGGAGTCATGGCCCACCACCAAGTTCCAGAGTATGGAGCCTCACTGGGGACATCCATTGGTGTCATAGGGGTGAATGATGGGTGTGTTAATCCCTGAAGCTCCCCGATACTGCTTGCTCAGCTGCTGGAGATGGATCTGGACATGACCTGACAGGAGTCCCATAGTCTGGTTTTAAGGGTTGGGGGGGAAAAGCAGGGGGAGGGGAACCAGGAAGTTTTGACACCACCGATTCAAATTAAAAAAAAAAATCTACTTCCTGAGGGAAGATCTCAAAAAATGCCAAAGGACAGTACTTTTTTGAGTTTTTTAGCTATTCAAAGTAACATAGTAAAGAAACAAAATCACTCGTTTTTCTTTAATGCAACACAAATCTACCTTTTAAGTATGTGGTTCTTTTTATATGAGATACCTAATGGAATATATAGGACACCAGAGTAGTGTAAAGATACAAATGCCAGATACTTGCTAGAGTCTGGGCAGAGCAACAACAGGAAACTGATATTTCAGTAATTTACTGTGACATTGCTCCAAGATGAAAATATCTTAATGGGAAATATGAAAAAGTTGAACACGAGTTTGAAACTGATGTTTGTTGGGTTCTCTAAAGGGTTCGATTGATGGAGACTTTACTCTATAAAATGAGTCATCTTTTCTAGAAAATGTAGACATGTTCTAGCTCTTGACAGTTTTCTTGACCGTCCTGTTAAATCAGTTAATGATTTGAAAGAAACAGGGTTGGGACTTCTATAACATCTGTACACAACTGTGAAGCTAGGTTTGCTGCTTGACTTTGGGCTAGTCACTTAATCTCACTGTAATTATTTAAAATGGAGAGGATGATTTTCCAGTTGTCTTGTTTATTTAATCTGTAAACTCTTATGATCAGGTACTATATCTTAATATGGATGTAGAGTGCCTAGCGTAATGGCACCATGATCCCAGGTGGAGTCATGAGGCACTACATTAATGGAGGTAGCTAGTCAGGGAGGAGCCGAAGGTATCTGATAAACCATTGCAGTAGAATATTTCTGAAAAATATTCAGTTAAAAGTATGCAAGTTGGAAAATGTCCTTACAGTAAATATTCAGTTAAGAATGCAACATGGCATATATAAGAGAATGTATTTAATATTGAATTTGATACTCTAGGACAGGGATGGCCAACCTGCAGCATACATGCCTTAAGTGGAATGAATAGCCTCTGTGTGTGGCATGTGGTAGATTGGGCACAGGAAGCACAATGGCAGATAGGGCAGAGAGCAGAAAGCAGAGCAGCAGATTGGGAAGGGGATCAAAGTGGAAGGGTACCAGTCTAATTTTGTGGCATGCTTGCCAAAACAGTGGCCCCCATTGCTTTAGAACAGGGCTGCCCAACTTTCAGCAGCTGGGGTCACTGGCCTTCCAGGTTGTGTTATCTTGTCCCCCAGGGCAGGAGACATACACTCCCTTCTCCAGCTTGTGCACGCCTGAGTATCACAGGAGCAGGAAGAGCAATGGGGGGAGGGTATGTAAATGGCATCTGGGCAGGGACAGCAGGCCTCAAATGGTTAACAGAGAATTTTACTCTTTTTCAGCATAAGAAAGAAAGTTTGATAAGTGTTTGGCTCACAGGCTGCCAGTAGGACAGTCCTGCTCTAGAAAATACCCACAAAGCTGGCTTATGTGTGTTTAAAAAAATGCTGTTCAGTTTCCTCTCTCAAATGCAGCTCCATTTTATTTCCCCATGGTAACCCACACTTTCCCTGTCAGTGTTAGAAAATGAAATACTATTTTTCATAAATATGTACCTTCTAGACCAGAACCACTTTTATTTTGTGTATAACTGCCTTCTCCTTTTCTTGATGTCCTCTTTCATTTCAACATGTCTTAATATATCCAGTCAAAACCAGATTCTCCAGGACCTTATTCTTGTTAGTAGTCTTTGCTTATTGGAGTAATTCTATTGAATTCTTTGCTGCAGTTAATATGCATGAAGATTATTTATGCAAATAGCATTTTTCAGTATTGGTCCTTTATTTTTTCTCTCTCCTTCCCCACCTCTCCTTCAAGCATTTGTTATACTCTTCTCTTTGCATAAATCAAACTTTCATCCCTAATACTAGCACTGAATTTCAGCTTACATTTGCAATTTAACATGTTCATGAGTGCTAAGTCTTGAACTCACTGAGCTTTTTCTGTTGAATTTAGCTGCATCAAGAATTGGTCCAAAGCCATTATTATGCATATAAATACATACTTTGATGCCAGGTATATGATAGTGAGGGTGGGGATGGGGGCAATTTTTGGCAGCTGAGAGCCTTTGGGATGGATTTGAGAGCACAACAGCTGAATCTAATAGACCCTCTAAACTTTGTACTGTGTAAAACCTTTAAAATTCACAAGTGTGTGTGACACTCACTTACCTAACCTTCTTATGCTGAAAGAGTAAAATTTGAATCCAAGACAAATAGACTGTGAAAGTATATCATATAGAATCTATATCTATATCGTATAGAATCAAAGGATGCAAAAGTCTTGAGGAACTGTACATGTAACCAATTTGGTTTTATTTATCACTAATTATTTAACAGATTTTGGTCAATAATAGAAATTGGTGGTATCAATGGCAGCTTATTGTTAATTAAGCAATTAGGTTTAGAGGATTATTGAAGCTGCGTTACATTATCATTCTTCAAAATCTTTCTTGTTCTTTAAAAAAAGATATATAAGGTCTTATTTCCAGTTTCAAAAAGTGTTTTAATGTTTTAACAGGTAATGTGGACAGAATTGCCATGCCAGAATTTTCATCTCCTCATCTGTTGCGCTATCTTGGAATCTGAAAAGCAGCAAATAATGGACAAGCATTATGGCTTTAATGAAATACTAAAGGTATCTTACTGTTACGTAGTCTTGAGTTAGCTTAAGTTAGCACTTTGTGAGCGCATCTACATGAGACATTTAGTGCAGTTGCCTAATTAGCTCTGCAGTAAATGTCTCATGTCTACATGTGCAGTGCTGTTAGGGTGGAGGAAACTAACTGCATCAGGTTAGTACTTGTAAATACAAATATAATCCTGCTGCAGGGTTTTTTTTAGTTCACAGCAGCACATGTGTAGATGCTGGAGGGGCTGGCTGGGGTATGAGAGTGCTTTAGTGTGGGGGCTGCCAGCTGGCTAGCCCTGCATTGTAGCACCCTTATGCCTTAGCCAGCCCTGTCACAGCACATTTGAGCTGGGTCAGAGCAGCCCTGGGTTGGCAGGCTGACCCCTGGCCCCCCTGCCAGCTGGGGCTGCTCTGACCTGTTACAACATGCTGTGGTCCTGGGCACATATGCAAACGGTGTGCCCAGGAGCAATAAAATCTTGCACATAATGTGCCGGAGTTTATTGCTTGCATTAATTGCACGTGTAGACATGCCCTGCGTAAGCTTTTGGAGTTCTGTATTGAATAAAGGGCATAGATACATGGCATGTCTTCTGGAGGGTTAAATTTAGTTTACTTTTTGCCAATCCTGTTTAATTCCAGAGCTCTTTAAACAATAGGGCAGCTGGATAGATGAGTAATTATTGATCATGTACTCGTGCTAAGAAGTTAAAACCTATTGATGAGCTAATAATATTTTCAACACAGTAATAAGTAGAAAAATAGCATTGTATGTTTTTATCCATCTTAAGTGTTTTCATTTTAATTCTGTTAATGCACCCTCTCTAAATTCATTTATCAGTACCGCTTTGAAAATGGCAGTTGAATTTGCCTGGTATACACTAAAATGTTGCATTAAATTTGATTAAGGAATACTGCTATGGACTTTTAAAGGGCTGGGCACCTGCTATGAATGGTTGAGCACTTTCAGTGTTCATTAATTGATAAAAGTGGAGTGCATTCAGTGCATTGCAGTTTGGTTCCCTTAATTTCCAGTGTGATACTTACAGAAATATAGTAGAGGAAAATTATTTTTTAATGCAATAGCGTATTTTTCTAGCAGACCATTTGTCACTTTTATATTGTTTGTGAATATATTTTTAGCATGTCAATGAACTGTCTATGAAAATTGATGTGGAAGATATACTCTGCAAAGCAGAAGCAATTTCTATGCAGATGATGAGTTGCAAGGTAAAATTATTTTAACTATGTCTGCTATGAGCATTTCAGACAGTAAAAAGAAAAATATATGGTTGGCCGTAGTCATATAAATGTATAGCTGTTGAAATGGTTCAGTTTTTAGATAAGATGTTATGCTTTCATTCTTTGATTGGATGTTGACAAAGCCTCATGCACCTGCATAGGTTTGAATTCTATGTTTCATATCAAAAGTATGCTGCTGATGGGGAAAAAATTAAGTTTTGCTCTGTTTGATCATTGTTATTTAGTTTTTAGATTAGCTGTGTGTAGATGACCTTTGGTATGTGGGGAAGGGTCATAGTGAGGACCTGAGTTAGTCACCTATAGAACCGCAAGCAACGTAAGACCATAGTTTGTTGTGGGTTTAACAGTTGAATATTGATTTTTTTTTTTCCTGAGCATTTGAAAAAAAATCTGAAAAAACTTTGTAATGTTTGATTCAGATTTTATTCTGATCAGGGCAAAGATACCATTGTTAATCAGATGCAGATTGCATGAATCTGAATCATCTTTCAAGTCTTTTCTGAAAACAGATAGTTTTAGAACATATTTAAGAATCTTAAGTACAAATCAGAGTTTGTTCTTAAATGTTTTTTTCAATTTTAATCTGTAACTTTTATAACACAAGTACTTTGGTGGTTTTTTGCTCCTCATAGGAATTACCTCAGGCAGTCTGTGAGATCCTGGGGATGGAGAACAGCTCTGCAACAACACCAGATTCAGACACTGGAGAGGAGGAGGGTGATGTGATGAGTCATCCTAAATCAACATATCAGAATATCTCAATGCCTCTAACTGCTGCCAATGGAACAAAAGATAATGCTCAACAGATGGCTGAAGTGCATAGATTGACACCTGCATAATTGTACTTAGCTAAATTGAAGAGAGACTTTATTGAGCTAATTTTTCAAGCACTTGAGAGGTCACTATTTAAAATTTGGCGCTGATTAAGCTTTAAGGTTTTGGAAGGAAATTCTGTACTGTAATGCTGTTGCATTAAAGCTTTACAACATGACCTGACTTAATTATTTTTGTAGTTACTTCTACCAAAATAGCCTTTTGTTTTCAATAACATTCCTTAATATTTTTGTAGCCAAGTGCATTTTCTTTTTTGTTGATGAACTGGACATGGATTATGCTTCAGAAGTGACTGACTTGGAAATGATGCATCTGCTGAGCTTTTGGTTGCATTATTCTGAGCTTGGGTGGTTCTTCTGTTTGGTTAAATCAAAATGGGCAAACTAGAGCTCGTGTACACCATTTCCAAGCTGAAAAAATTCTGATTTTCCTAAAGAAGGAATACTTTGTAAATGAATGGGGGTTCTCATTCTTAAGTGTTTACAAAAATACTTCTAAGTATTTGCTGGTTGAATGTAGATTTGAAATGGACTTTTTCACCTATTGCAGTTTAATGTCCAAGTACTAAATTTTGTGTAACCAGGAGTGGATGAACAGTATATTTTTTGCATTTAACATTTCTTCACGTATATATGCACACCCACACATACTTATTTGTGAATACTAAAAAAGATAGTCATATTTTCAATATTTGAGTCAACTTGACTGTTCATTCATATGCAAGTCAGTTTGACCAGATTAATATACAACTTGGACTGTTTTTGAAACTATTTTCTAAAAATAAAGGTAACTATTTCATGTGGATATATTAAGTTCTACATTTGGTGTAATTTTACATATAGTTTCTTGCAAACTTTAACTTTACTAATAATGTTTATCTTTGCTAATCTTATATAAACTGATCAATAAACTCCTACTTACACTATTTTTTATGTCAGACTATTTGGAGAATTTAAAAACAGGTGAAAAATGCAAAATGGTAATCGGAGATCTTAATAATTAATTATTTTGTATATGCAAAAGGCAGTGAGAGTTTATTCTATGCCATGCTCTGACCTTTATAAGTTATGTGAAATTTAACATAACTGATTCAGTGTATTCATTGTTATTTGGTAACTATTGTACATATAAAATAAAATTCAAAGCTTATTTAGTGCTTTTAATTAAATTGTATTTAGAGAAAATCCTTAATTGTCCAGTGGCTCGTATATGAAGGAAAGCAAAAGAGGGAACATAGCTAATGCCAGTTTTCAAGACATAAATCATATTTTGAGTGGGTAATGGAGAGCAATGGGAGATTCTGTCTTCGCTCAGTGGAACATTTCATTCATCATCTAAAGGCAAGTTTAGGTATTAAGTATGAAGTAAGTATTTTCCTCTCTTTTTTGGAGCAGTTTACTATTGGAAATGGTACTTTTACTGTCCAAAACAAATAAATGTGACATAAAAGTCTTCAGTAGATAAATTAAATCATCGCAATAACTTGAGACCTGATTAAACGTCTTACATCAGTAGTGAACAAACACAGCAAAGGGTTAGTTGAATCAATACAGATTTTGTTTTTAATATTGTCAACATGTTATCTCCCATCAGTTAATAAGTGAGAAACCCGGTGAACAAAAATCGGTGATAATTCAGCATCTCCTCAGTCTTTCATTTCCTTTCTTGCAGGAAATTACTTTGAAGCTTTATGATGCTTTTGTTCCTTTTTGAACATTGGGCTAATAGGTGATTCATTTTACATGAAATAAAACATGTTGCTTGTATTTATGTTATATTTGAGCTCAGTGTGTCAGTTACTTGAATGAGTTTTGCTTTAGTATGTTCTAGGACAGAATGTCTTGTTTCATTGAGAGCTTGAAAGTATTTCTAAAATATTTGCATGCGTGACAAAAAAGGTTAAGTGGGCTGATTTCTAGCCTTAATTTCTAATGTGGAGCATTTTGGGGGCTCAATGTGAGCATGCTTTACTTTAAAGTTCCTGTAAAAAGCTTCATAATCAGGATACTTGTATGTATTTTCCACCCTGGGAACATGTGGTAGTTTAGACCTGATAGGCCTTGGGGACTTCTGATTGGTTCCCCATGACTTTGTTCATTGGGTGAGTGGTATACGCAGGTTAAAACTAGAATTTTGTAACAATTTTGTGGGGAGTACAGCTGACTGCCTGAGGAGAAAGAGGGATGTTTTGACAGAACTGGAGAGAGAAAAGAGTAGTCCTAAAGATGCCAGAGTAGGGAGAGAAAAGGGGAGTCCCAGGAAGAGCAGAGGGAACTGCAGTGCCATAGAAAGACTGTCTGGACCTGAGCAGTCTGATGTGCTGTTTGGGACATTGGCATTCTGACTCTTTGCCCCCTAAAAGAAAATACCCACTCTTCTCAGGTGCTGATCAGAAAAACCCACACTCTTCAGGGTGGGGATGTTACAGATCACCTAGGGAGCCAGGGACAGAGGAGAACCAGTCTTGAGCCAGTGGCTTTCCTCTTCTGAAATCATGGCAAGTGGTCCTTCAGGAGCAGGAGACTAAATGAGGCTGCTTTTTGGGGAGTCCTAGGGCTGAGCTTTCTCTGAAAGGGTTGTAAACTGTTACAGCATGAAAAAAACAGGTTAAAAGATTACAGAGAATCTGGCTAAATGGGTAAAAAATGGGAAATTTTAGAAAAACTCATGCTAAGTTTTGCAGTTCTAATGTATCATCTCATGTATTCTGCATCATCAGAATCCCCCCAGAATGTACAAACATAGTATGTACTGTTACTTTTCTTTTAAATTCTGCCAAATCTTTCTTAAAAGAATAAAGAAAGCCCAGTTGGTCAACTAACTCCTGACCCCACTCCCATCCCGGCCCCCGGGCTGGTAAAATCTTTTATTAAAAAGGAGGTTGTGCGGTTTATCTTGTAGGCATGATTATTTTTCAACACTAAAGAAACAGCTGTTTTTCAGTGTTATAAAATTTACCATTCTGTTAATTAAAATGCAAGAATACAATTCCCCAGCCTGATAATTTGGTAGTACCTTCACTTTTGTCTGCCTTCAAATTACCTACACGTTTTGCCAATTCGGTCTCCTTTTAATGCCTATTTTAAGTACAAAAGTTGAGCCCAAAGCAATCTGAATGAGCTAAAACATGTCCCATTGATGCTGAACTGGAACTGTAGAGCTGTTAATGCGTTAAAGTTTTGTGTTCAGCTTTTCCTTTCTTGGAATTTGATTGCAAAGAATCGTTGACAATGTCCTTTAGGACTCCATTAGGTGTTTAATATTTGTTCAAGAAGATTAGAATAATGTGCCCACCATAAGTATGTTGGAAGTCTAAATAGAGTTACATCCAGTTTGAATTCCTTATTTCTATGAAACATGAAGATGCTATTTTTTATAAACAAATCCATAATTTTCTTATCCAGTTCAACTCACTGGCCTTTCAGTTTTTATAGTGATATAGTCAGTGATTTTTTTTCTTTGTTCTTTTTGGGTGTTGAGCTTAGAAAGACCTACCAAATGAATGACAAAATACTGCTTGACAGCTGGGAATCCGATAGATAAGAAAATATATCTTCCTTGCAAGTTCACTCATTAGTAGGTCCCTCTTTCTCTTCTGTAGACAGTTTCATTTTGTGGTACAGGTGAGGAGGAAAAAAAACACTTGTTTTTCTTTTTTAAAGGATGCATTGATCTAATGTGAGACTAAAAACTCTATAAAAGGCTGTCACTATCCTCACTCATGGCAGTTAAATGCTACTGGTTTAGGAAAAGTTAGTGTTGGAACATGCTTTTAGTACAAGGCAGCTGAATTCTGAATATCTACATTTTGTAATGCCTTTCTATTTGGGGGGTAATCAAATCATCTCTTCCCTGCCCCCCTTTAAGCTTTTGTTACTTGCACCACTCCAAAGACTTTTTAAAATAGATCTTGAGAATAAATATATTTTTCTCTAAGATAAAATCTTGTGTATCTGATTCTATGTGTATCTGATTCTATCCATATTATGCAGTATTTTCATTGCGTCTGCCCAGATGAAAAAAATTTATATATATAAATTTATATATACAACAAAACATTAAGAGAATAAACATTATACATAGATATATCTCTCTCTATAGATATAGCTAGATAGATGTATATTCTTTAAATGTTTTTGTTGTTTGTATTGTTTTACTTTGCCTTGGACAAGAGGGGAGCTGCAGGGAGTACAAGAAAAAAAAGCTTTTTGAAATGTGGACATAGTCAAGTGTTCTTAAAATACACGTGGTGGTTGACAGCAAAGCAAAGTTTGATTATTAGGAAGGGTACCGTGCCATATTTATTTGCCCACAGTAAAAATTATTAAGTTCGTTAAATGCAACCGGAATAAAGATGATTTGTGTCTGTCATAGACATTTTAAAGAGATTGTATTCAAATCCATAGGGGTGTTGGAGTTGTGGAGTAAATATAATGAAATATGTTGTTGCAAAAGCTCATGCCTCTCTGAACCAATTAGACAGCACTGTAGAAACTACCTTTTGCCCATCTGTTAACAGAATGCTACATCTTTGCTATTACAAAAATGTTATGGTTGCTTTAGGAACCATAATATGGAATATCTGATTTATCTACTATTAGCATTATTTCCACTGAACTCTTAATTAGAATGACGAGTATAGGAAGAAGGCTAAAGAAAGTGCCTCTTGTTTTTGACTTTGCCTATGGATAAAAAGGTCTTCCTTATCTACAACTGACATTTGTCAGTCAACAAATGTAATCACTAATATTGTATCATTGGTTCTGATCTAATTCTATTTGTATTGTACTCTTGCATTTCTTTTCGTACCTTGTCTTGGACCCCAAGTAAGTAAAGTACTTGAGTATCCCTTTTGTTGAGGCCTAGATATGTGTTCTTAATTGCTGAGTTAGGGCTCTAGTGCTGGAGTCTCACTCTAAAAGCAGTCACTCTTATATAATTCTAACTAAAAGGTTTAATTTCAATTAAGTTTGGGCAAAGATTTTTCCCTCCTCCTTTTTCGAACCAGTTTAACTTCAGCAAAGTGTCTCTTCCCAGCTGCTTTTATTGTAAAGTGCCTTGCCATTCTCAACTAGAGAAACAAAGAGCTTTGGCTCAACTAACTGAAAAAGTTCTGCAGATTTAGAGCAACTCTTGCTTCTTCCAGCATGATGCAAGTGAGACTCCATCAAGTTAGTGAGTGAACTTTTCTTTCAGAGAAAGAAATACTATTTTACAGGTAAGAGAATTCCTCCCCATCCCTCTTCCCCCCCTCCCCCTAACCCCCACACTGCTCCTTGTCAGCTTGCAAAATTTCACTTTTAAAATGGAAAACAGCATCAATGCAAAAATACATAAGAGCTTGTCTGCAAAAAGAAATTGACTGGAAAAACTAATCTGCAGTAGCTCTCTGTGTGGACAGTGGTCCAGATTAAAAATGGCTCTGTTACAATATTATTGCACCATTCTAGAAGTGCACTCTGTTATTCCAAAACAAAATGACTCTTATCCTGGAACAGCATCTAATAGGGTGCCATTCAGGGCTAACTATTCTGCTCCATTTCCCTGAGTAGATGAGACATAGGTAACACTGACATTCCCCAGGTGTGGGCTGTGGTACATGGTGTTTGATTCATCTGCTCATTTGCATTAAATAACCTTAAATACATTTAAGTATTTTCCTTATTGTGTCTCATGTAAACCATGATTGTATTGGTCTCTTAGCTCTATCCATGGATGGCAGAGAAGTTCAGTGCAGTTAAAATGGGAGAGGCTGTACTATCATGAATGGGATGGGAGATAGGTTCTACCAGACCATCTATGCTTTAAAATAGAAAGTCCTGATTGACCATGAAGTCATATTTTGTTAAAGAGGAGACTGACTTTATGTATATATAATTATGTAGTTGCTTTTTGATAAATACTATGATTTCACATGCAAACTGAGTGATAGGCTGTACAGATAGCCTAATTGAGTATATAAAGACAGTTGTAGGCACAATCACTTATTCCTTTGGTTAAGACCTCAAGATCCTGGTAAATATGTATTTCACGTGAGTTTAAAAAAAAAAGATTATTCAGAACATGTTTTCTATGATTGACTCTGTAATAATGTGTCTAATGTCCTCAGGCACACTGTATTATGCTGGTACTGGCCACGTTTCAGTGTTAAGAGTGAGATGCACCTTGGAATGAAAGCAAGGATTCATCTTCTTTGTTTTGGGAAATACAGCACATACCCCCCAAAACTATAATACCATTTGCTCTTTTGTACAAACTTTTTTGAGAATTTATGAGCAAATCTGTTAATTGGTTGAGTTAAAGTTAATTGAAAACTGAATCGCAAGAAATTTAGCATCTGTGTCGCTCTTTTTGTCTCAAATGAGCTTTACAATGGAACAAAACAGACTCTTCAAACCTTCCATATAGTGGAAGTTAATTGAAATCTTTTGCATGGACTATGTTTGAAGGAAGTGGGTGGTAATTAAATTCATTGTTATATCTAATTGCTCTGTTTGCATGGGCTACAGACAGTCTCAAATTAACAGATCAGGTAACTCAGGCTGTGCTTTCATTAGGAAAACAGGTTTGTTCTCAGCTAACTAAAGTTCTATATAAAGGAGCATAGTTTTCACACCAGTGAGCAGGATAAGGGAATGACTGTTTTTTTGCTTGACTTCCTAATGTGTGAAAACTAAGAACTGGCATCTTCACTAGCGAGCTCTCTCAAAGTAATAATTTTTCCTTGTGGAGGGAATGCCTGCAGGGGTCTGCTGAGAAATCCAAAGTAAACATGTTCCATCCTCTGCAGCCAACTTGCATGCGACTGTTCTGTTGTTTGTAATGTTTTTTCTTAACAAGTGTTCTCCTTGGTAAATGAATTGGCCCACCTGTTCTTTAATGAATTCACAACTACGTGCCAGCTTGAGAATGTCTTGAAAGATTTCACATGGCACACGGAGACAGAGGGTGCAAGGAAATCCTTAAATCACTTAAACAGGGATTTAGACTAGGTTTACCCCGCCTCTACTTTAAGGAGCCACTGGTCTTCTTGACACACCTCTCTAAGCCTATGTGTCAGTTGCAGCTGAAAGGTCATGTTCCAGGGTATGCTTCAGTGATCTGAAAGCTGTAAACTCATGTTAAATTTTCTGATGCTTTCTAGCTGTGGTGACTTACCAATGAAATTTGTCCTTGCATATTGTTATCAAATGTAAAGGATCTGAGGTTCATACTGCACCACATTCAAAACTTTAGAAATGTACAATGATGGTAGGCTATCATATCTGAGTTTCTAAGATAAAATATGTTAGGGTATAGTTAAGGTAGTGTTAACAATTTTTTTCTTATTTGCAAGCTCAGGATAAGAACTTCAGAGTTGAAGAATCTGCAACATGAACACTACCTTATGATGTAACAATGGGGAAAATTATATGAAAAAAATAAAATACATTCCTTTTTATTTTAGGACCATTAAAAATAACTTAATCATTATACTCAGTGTCAAGACTTTCTTATTCTGAGCACAAACAACATCTTCCAGAGTGTGAAAAGTATATCCAAAAGTGGCTAATGCAAAAATACTATTCTAGAATAATTACTCCTGAATACTTTTCCAGTACATTTCCAATTAGTAAACTATCCCTTTTGCATAATTTTTGGTCTGAGAATTTATATTAAGAATATTTACTCAAAGATTTTCATTTTTGCCTATAATACTATAAATTGAAGGTAAGCAGTTTTGTCCGAGCTTTGAATTACTTCTATAACATAAGCAGTGGTGTTCCTAGAACACTAGGTACACTGAGAAATGAAATAAGCTTTTCTTATTCCAGTAAATGTTTCTGTCCCTCAGCATGTTATGGAAGAGTCCAACTGTTAAAATGAAACACACAACAGAACTATTTGCTTTACAGCATGAGGTATTCTCTATGATTTTTAGGGATAGAATTATTAAAGCAGTTGAATAATCTGATAGCCTCATCATTCCTAAATGTTTTATTGGATGTACTTGCACAGTACATCTTTATGCACTGCACTTTCATCAGTTGTGCTAAAAAGGGGTGACAAGCCTGAAGGGAAAATGCTTTCTGGTACATGCCAATTACTAAGCTGAGCTGTGATACATTAGGAGTGCTATTGCACTGGGATAATAAGGCCATCTTAGACGTGTGCTGTCCTGCCTGGAAAACTAGAATCTAACAGCAGACATAGCTCTCCCCTGTCATTCCAAGAAAAGAAAAGGCTGTACAGCAGAGGTGGTTTTAGTCACCAGAACATTTCGGACGGTGTCAGGCAATCTTACTTGCATAAATTATGCATCCTTAGGAAATTTATCAAGATGTCTCAGATATAGCAGTGTGGTATATCAAAGCCTGGAGAAATTGACTCATGTTCCTTCCATGAGCAATAATGAATAATGTCCAAGTGAATATCTTTGAGTAATCCTGAAGCAAAAACGTATTTGTAAATGCAGACGGGCTCCCCTGCCCAGAATGAGAAGGTAGGAGCAATACAATAAAAAATAATAGCAAAATCTATCTTAATATTGTTTTTTTAACCTGAAATGATGCAGTTATGTGCCAAATTATATTAGGACCCAATTGTGCTAGAGCCTCTGTGTATAGCAAGTGATTGTTCCCAGATATTTATCTAAATAAACTAGCAGATGATGGATAGGAGGAAGGTATTGTCCTACTCTACAGGTATGGAACTGAGGCACATGAAGGTTAAATTACTTGTTCAAGGTCACAGAAGAAGTCTATGGCAGACTTGAAAATTAAACCCCAATATCCCAAATCACAGTCCATATCCTTAAGTTCATCATTTCTCTTTTGAACCCAGCTGCCAAAGGAGTGTCCTAACCACTAGGCTGTAGGGCATTCAGATGTAGGATTTCCCATTCCCCTTTGTTTAAACAAATAATATTAATTTGGAAGAGAGATGGACATATGGATCTCATTAATTGCACACAAGTGTTCCAAGCACTAGGATACAGAATTATTTTTGATCCCCTTGACCCAATAATTATTTATTTTTGCTTTGGAGGAGGAACCAGGTCATTCCACACCACAGGTGGAAATATTTTGGTGTCCAATCCTGGAATATATGTACAGAAAAGACCCCTTGCATTGTTACAGAAGAGTTTGCTCTTCACAGAAGCAAATAAGATGATAAAATGGTTCGTAGGTGTTTTTTTTAAGACTGGAAGAGAACATTATGATTATTTACTGACTTCTTCCTTTTACTGGAAAACCAAAACTTGTACCCAATAATCAAGTACTTGTGGTTGAGCTGTAGTGAATATTTTAGAAAGATATCTACTTGTGGTTTAAAGGTTTGAACATTCACTTTACACACTGATAAATTGTTCCACTGATTTTGAATGCCTTCACTGTTGGGGGGTGGGAGGGGGAAACAAAAACGCCTTTTCTAGTCTGATTTGCTCTAATTTAAACTTTTAACCACTGGATCTTATTGTATTTTTGTCAGGTAGATTAAGGAGTCCAATACAATTAGGTATTCGCTTTTTCAACGGGGGTACTTATTGAGTATGATCAACTCCTTTGAAAGAGTAAATTAAGCCTTTCATGGGGGGGGGGAATGGTTTTGTCCTTTTGGTTCTCCTTCAAACCCTCTTAATAATTTTTCACACAAGAGTAAACTATGTAAACTGCTAGTTGTGCCTCCCCCCTTCCCCAACCTGCATCTAGATTCCTGGCATACAAATGGTCTCTGTAGAAAATCATTTTTATTCACAAAAGCTCCATGTGTAAGAATTTTTCTACATGAGTCTTGTCTTAAAAGTTGTTTTCCACGTGAGGGGCTTGATTGTATTGTTTTGTTTTTCACTGGGTTGGGGAGCATTCTCAGATGGTTTAATAACTCCAGGATTATTCCTTGTGGAATTCAGAAACTACATTGGCTTTGCAAGTTATTTTAATTGGAATTATTTAGCTTTAATGGAATCTACTCATTTTTCTGGATATATTTGCACAGTTCGTAGTCATTGAAATGTAGTTTTTGACATGTAGACTTTGTAAGAATCATCAAGGGTGTTAACTATGTATTCGTAAGGTAGGATTCAAATTGCTTTAGTATGTGTTTTAACATAAGCAAGGAAATCTAACTTTTTGAGTAAATGCCCCAGGAGGGAGATTGAGTGATGCAGTGAGGCAATTCCTACAGAATCAATGGTTAAACATCTAAGAGTAGTCATGTTTGTTGCCTGTGTCCTATACCGAAAATGGGAGTGACATGCACCTCCAAAGGGCAGTTCAAAAAACCGATAGATGCTGTGGTAGCCAATAGAAAATACTACAGTATGGATTTATTTCTGAACTCCTACTCTTCACAAGTTATTCCTTATGCTTCTCCCCTCAATTGTCAATCAGTAACTTGCCACATTGAAACACTATGAGTTTCTGAAGATGGATAATTCAGAAGATGGCAGAGCTTCCTAGAACTGTTTATGCACTTTGCATTTGATAGTCATTAGTTAAATAAATGTAACAAAGACTAGTAAAAGATATTCTATCCCAAGCATCTCCTCTCCCTGAAAGTGTCTTAACCTAACTTCTGAATGCCAGCCACCAGCATAAAGTCAGATTCCTTCTTTCGTTTTTTCTTTTTGGCCCAATGACTTCTATCCTTGCCTGTCTAGTGGCCCAGCTCAGTATGAAAACAAATAACTGTCCTCATGTATATTATTTAACAGTCTAGTAGTTGGAGTATTTTTTCTGGGAAATGGGAGATCTGAGTTTAAATTTCAGGGTGACAAGGCAGAGCACCCAACTCTTTGGGTGAATGCTGTAACCTTCATGCTATAAGTGGGCACAGTTTTGAGATGACTTTTGTGAGTTTTCTTGGCTTACCCTAGCCACTGTCTCCAGGGAGTTTATCAAAACTTGGTTGTCTCCTCTGGCCAACTTGAGCTGCTTCAGAGCTTGGGGACAGTTATCTGCTGAAACACATGCTTCACATCAGGTCAGCACAGATGCACATAAAATCTCCTCCTGTCCCAAATGGAAATGTTTAATGAATTTTTAGAGTGCTGACACCACTACCACCAATTTGAATTGCTCCTTAGGAGATAGGTATCTAACTCTCAGCAAAGTCCTAGTTAAACAGCTACTGAAGCAATTTGACTCAATAGCTTATAAGTGCCTTAGGATGATCTCATAAACTTTGAATATATCCGGTGTTGTTTATAAGACCATTTTACCTCTCTACTCAGGCCTGTGGATCTTGAAGGATCTCTAGTAGTAAACATTGTTGTAGAGAGTAAGACTGACATCATTGTATGGGATGGGCTGCATCCAAGGATCTTTTAAGTTCTACAAGGAACAGCCCAGGGATTTTGAAAATACCTTTATAGATGGTGAGGGGCTGTCAGGATGAGCTTTTGGTCTGGTTGTGTGAAAGCTCCCTAACATTAATTAATTGGAATAAATAACTCCGCATTGGCTGTGGAATGTACCAGTATTAGACTGTCTGACAGAACACTCTCTCTCTCTCTCTCTCTCTCTCTCTCTCTCTCTCTCTCTCTCTCTCTCTAAAGGGTCTGATAACTTTCCGAGCCCTAACCTTCATGATTATTATTAGATAATTTTATAATTCATCTAATTTCCTATTTGATATATATATCTTTGTATAGATATATATAGATACAGATATCTCTTCAGGTTATAAAGAAATAGAATGAGTTAATATATTATCTTACATCTTGGATGTTAAAACTGGGAAAGTTCTGTCAGACCCTCCAGTACCTGTATCTGTCTGTCTATTGTGAGTAGGAAATAAGATAACTACCCCTTTTGTCTGCAGGTAATGCAGAAATGCCAATGCTGGCATGAGCAGAAGGGAAAACAAAATAAATGATGAGCATAGGAAATCCTTTCCCAAACTCAGATGTGTTGCTGTTTTCTTTAAAAGATCCTCCCTACCACTCTGAATGCAAGATGAACTATCAGACTGAATAGCTAATAGTCTGCTTGCTTTTCACTTTGGTTTCAAACAAACATGATGTGTTTTGGCATGATAGATACTGGCATAACTTAGTGAATAGGAAAAAGTAGTGTTTTGTGGGCGTCTGTGAAGTGTAAAGAACACAAGCAGAAAGAGTATTGGGGAAATGGTGCTTGACAGGCTGCCTGCGAGCATCTTGCTCTCAGAAAGCTTGTCGAGTAGAGGCAGGGATCTCTGCTCTTTCTAAAGTTACAAGGCGCACAGCTCCTGTCTGGATGTCCCTATATCACATGGGAAACAACACAGCCTGGTAAGCTCGCCAGCTCTAAAGGTCGAGGCTTTACCATAAAAAGCCAAGGATTTAATCTGCGATGTAAGGCCCTGGAGTAAGTGTAGGCTCGTTTCTGTCTTGAGGCTGGAGCTTGCACTAGCCTTTTTTTATCCCTCGGGGGAAGACCTTCTCTCTGCCCTCCCCCAAAAGTATTCCCCAACTAGGTCTGAAAACCCAGCTCTTTGTCTCAGGCTGCCTCCTTCCGTGGGCAGCGGGCTCAGGGCCAGCTCTCTCCTCTGCTGCAACCCAGGGGCTGACTCTTCCTGGGTTGGCTGATTTTTCTTTTCTTTTTTCTTTCTTTCTTCCTCCCCCCCCCCTTTCCTTTCCACTGAAACAACTCCCGACAGAGATAACCTGTGCATGCAGGGCTTCAATCTGCCCATGGTGAGGCAGAAATGAGTGTCCCCTAATCAGCCTTTCATCTGTCTCCAGACGCGTATAAAAGGAGCCCCCGAGAGGGGACTAGCCGGCAGGGCTCTGTCTTCAGCACTCGCGCCGTGGACAGCGCCCCGGGCAGGCTGCCTCGCCGCCGCTTCCCCCTGTCGTAGAGGAAGGACATTGCACGGCCCGGCATGCAGCCCGCGATGATGATGTTCTCCAGTAAGTACTGGGCAAGAAGAGGGCTCTCCCTGGACTCGGCAGTGCCTGATGAGCACCTAGTCAGCAATGTTACTGTAAGTACCCAGGACTCTCCTTAAATGTTCATAAACAGAACATTTATGTGCGTAGGGAGGAATGATCCGGTCAGGAACTTCTCATTAGCAAATCTCCTTTTGCAGGCACAAACATTGCAGTCTCTTTTTATTTGGAGTGTGTATCCGAGCACCCTCTCCTCGGAGAGGAGCTGTCTCACAGCATAACACCCTGTCAAAGAAGGATGTTTTGACACCACTTCGGCTGCAAGGTCCCAGTCTGTCCTGCAGTTTGTGCGTGCAACTGTTTTGATGTTTGTGGGTAAAAGTGAATATTTATTTTCCATTTTAAAATGCTTAGGTTTCCAGACTGACAACACGATGTGTCTGTTCTTGAAGCGCACACATTTTATTAAAAGATGCGATAGAAATGTACAGGAACAATATTGCATGACTCTTGGAATGTGTACTGTGTGCAGCTGCTAGCATCCTTACAGCTCCATTGAATTTGTTTCTGTGTTTAGGGCTTTCTGAGCTCTACTACTTAAATGCAAAATGTGGGGTCAAATACTGTACCTGCTTCTATTATGCCATTTCCAAAGCAAGCAACAAAAGTTAATGACAACTCCATTAAAGCAGAATTGCTGCTTTTTCTTTTTGTTGTTCTTTCAATGTTTCACTTCAGGAATGATAACGGCTAAAATCCTACACAGCAATAGCAGCACAAGTAATAAAGAAAGCAAACATGGAAAGAAATAGTACCACCCTATCACAAGCAGATCATATTTTTCTTTGAATATTATCTAAACAAAATGATTTTGTTTTCATAGGTGTAATGCTACGAATAGTTTACCAACCCATGGAATCCAGTGCAGGCTACTTCACTCTTTTGTTCTAATAATTTCAGAATAATTTATTTCTTTTTCAATATTATTTTAAAGAAATCAAATACAAGTAATTCGCTTTGGTACTAGGTTTGAAAACTCCCTTTTAGTTCTAAATGCACTAGCACTTTCTTCTCTTTTTATAACATACAACTACCCCGTTACACTGACATGCAAGGTTCACCATAAATACTTTTCTAATTAACATTAAATTAGTTTGGCCTCAATTCACTTAGTTGTTTAAGTGTGCACCTACTTTTGACCTTGTTAATACTTCTGTTAAAGGTAGCTGGACAACTCACAGGTTCAGTTTTAGGTATTTGATTAAGTGACTGGCTGAATCAGACTGAAAAAGAAAGTTATTGATATCAGTGGATGATCTTAGAAGAGACTTTGCTGGGCCAAATGGGATAAATTTGCTTTATTATCCATGTGTAACTTTCTTCATTGGTGGTCTACTTTAGCTCTTCCTGATTTCTTGAGTGTTTTCCCTTGCTCCAGACAATCAGTCATTATTATCATTAGGAAAGTGGCCATTATTTAATCACATTCTCTGGTAGCCTGCCTGACTAGTAAGTCTCACAACATCCTCAGACATTTGGTTATTGCCCTAGGTGATCTAGTTTTCATATGCAGTATAGTAGCTTTCAGATATCTCTTATGATATTATCTACTTGACACGATTAGAGACCCCCACAGGATTTGTTCCTGGAGGGTGTGAAGAGTGCCTCTTCACACTGAAGCCAATGGATGCTGAGCATTTTGTACACATAATTAAAATGCTTCTCTGGACTTGGCTATGAAAACTATGCATGTTCTGACAAGTGCAGAGGATATGCTATAAGGTTAAAAATAGCACTGTTGTTCTTTTGTAGATCCTTGATGTGTATGAAAGCTAGAAAGGGCTATCCCAAATAGTATTTCTTAAAAAAAAAGAAAAAAATTCTAAATATTATGAAAAATACACCCTCCCTCCCCCCAAAGTCTTAATTCAGTAAAACATGTTGAGTTAGGCATGTGCTTAAATGGTTTCCAGTTAGGAATCATCCAATATGGCACCAAACTAATGGGGTGATTTACTGTGTAAGTGCAGACCCACCTAGACACTGACTATACAAGGATTTTAACCATGATCGAAAAATTAATCTGAACTTAGGATATACTTGGTTCCAGATACCACTGAATTTAAGCATATGAAGATCAGCCAGGATGGGGGCAAGCAGGTCTAAGATCATTAGAACATACCACTGGCAACTCAAAGACATGGTCTTTGAACCATTTGTCCCATTTTATGCAGTTTGGGATAAACTGGATTCAAACAAGGTATTACCAGTCTACACCTGCTTTCTTACTAAGCCATGCATAGCATTGGAACACCTGTTCTTATTGGCCCTCAGGCAAGGTGTCACCAGTGAAATTAAAATGGTTGCTCCCTTAGGATGCTGTCCGCATATACAAACTCAGCCAGTTGGCTTAGCAAAGGTTAGAACAGACTGCAGAGTTGATAGATGAAGTTAACTTTTGTGTCAATTTACTTAGAAAGCTGAAAATGCTTCAACTAGTTGTCTTTTTATTTTCTTACCATGTACTGGAGCCATAAAAACACACCAGAATGAAAAGCTTCCAAGAGTTGAGCTGAGGCCTATGAGCTATTTGCACAGGGATAAAATGCAAACCAGTTTGACACATTTAGTGTGGATCCACTGAAAACACTCATCACTTTTAGCAAAGGGATTTTGTTTAAGAAAAGGTCTATTTAAGCTGATCCATTTTAAAGGTATCAGCTTCATTCCTTGCCTTGTCAGCACTGACAACTTGTTATTAAGTCTGGTTAGAAATGGTGTAGATACTTAGCTAGTAAAAATTGTCACAGATCTAGTCACAGGGGCAGTTGGAAATTATGTAATCTGCCCAAAGGTCCCTGTCTATTCTCAAGAAATAACTCCCTAGGACAATTTTAATGTGGGTTTTTGTCTGGCAATAACCAGGCAAACATTTTAAACTTTGTTAAACTTTTTTTTTTGTTAAACTTTTTAAAACTGTTAAATCGGTTGCTTGCCCATTTTCACCTTCTTTTTTGTCAGTGAACAATGAGACCAAGTGGTTTTGACTATTGAACTGAGATGCATATATAAGCCTGATTCTTAGAATGTGCAGCTCTCTGAGAATCCTACTGCTTTTTTGCACTGGATACTGAAATATGCTAGCCATTTTGGGAAATCTTGACCTGCATTACTAAAACTACTTGTATGTGTGGACAGCTTACTGACAGATCAAAAAGGCTTCCACTGATAATACTGTACTCCTTGAAAAGATCAAATGAACTTTAGCACAAATGAAAACTTGCTTAAAAGTTTAGGGAAACTCAGAAGTATCGACAATTTAACAGTAAAAATAGATAAGGAAATGCTCATTTGGAATATGTGGGCAGCTTTCAGACTCTAAGACTTATTTGGAAAAAAAATCAGATTCCTTTTATGGTAGATGGAAACTAAATATGCTTCTTATTGTCTAATCAATAAATAAACTTTAATTCATTAGAAGCAATGAAATCTATGTGGTTACATTAAATCTCCTGCACTGAAGCTGATGAGTGTTCTGCTCGTGATTTTATGGACAATTAAAAAATACTGGCCAGATTGTTGGTTCATTGTAATCAGCATAGGTCCATTGCAATTCATGGAACCACAGTGATTTATATCAGATGAGGATATGTTTCAACCAGGTTATAATAACATTGCTTTAACGTGTCAGGAAATGTATGTCATACTTCTTCATGGTATCCTTGTGTTCTTCTCTTAATAATCTTTGACACTTAGCTTTTAACCTGTGATTCTGATTTGTAATGTATGTTGCTTACCTTTTAGAGAAAAATCAGGATCAGTTTCCTTCGGGGATTTTTTGACGTAAGCTATCTGTGAGAAATGAATGTTTTATATTTTTTTAAAATGCACAGTCACATCTGAAATTGTTGTATCCTATATCCACTTGAAGCTAAACAGATCCACTTCTGGGAAAAATGATGAAAAGAAAGGAAATAAAGGAAATGGCAAAAGTGAATCAATTTCTGAGTGTGGAAAGACAGCTGTAGTGTTTTCCTTGAAAAATGAAGTTGGCGGATTGATAAAAGCTCTCAGACTTTTCCAGGTAAATATTACAAATCATGACAATAAAGAGTGGGGACCTTTGGATTAGATTCTCAGCTGGTGTAAACTGGTATGACCACTGAAGGCAAAGGCACTGCCCTTGTGGGAAGCCTCAACAGCTATGATTGCAGTGGAGGCTGCTTGCACCACTGAAATTGGCCCTGCAGCTACCGGTGCTGTCTTGGATGTTGCACAGCTGCCAGAGTATGGAACTGCCTAGCTAGACCTCTGGTGGCTAGGCTTCCCAGACAAGACTAGACAAGGCTAGATAGGCACCTTTGAATGGTCATTAAACCTGCACACTGAAGAAGTTCTGCTTAGAAGCAGCCAATAGAAAATTCTGAGCACAGTGGTATATCTGAAATCCCACCCCCCTCTAGAGGTTAGATGCTTGAACCAGGGCTTATATCAGTGTGTCCATTCATTCATGAATGAGCCAGAGCATGGCAGTTACCCAAGCAGTTTGCTTAAGGCGTAGTCAGGGTTGAGACATAAAAGGAGAGGCAAGAGTTCCACACTGTAAAGCATGTTTATTAAGGGAAAACACAATATATTAACAAGCTGTTTTATATAAAACAAGCTGTTTTATATAAGAAACAGTGCTGGGAGTGACCCGAACCCAGGGCTCCCCCATCTTATGTGAGAATCTGAACCAATATACTACAGAACTATGTTTCCTCCTCTCTTTCTGCCCCTCCTTCCCTCTGCCCCATGAATCTTGGGTTTCTTTTTTGTACCATGGCAAGCTGCCATAGAAGGGTCTTCCACAAAAGTGCCCACAGCTGGAATAGCCTATATGCAGGAGTGCAGGAACTTTCTGGGAGCTGGGAGAAGTAGGTTTTCATCCTGTTGAGTAAGGAAGGAATTAAACCTAGGTCTCCCACTTGCTGTATGAGTGCTGTAGCCACCAGGCTATATATAATAATTCTAATGCTACCATCTATGTTCTAAAAAGAAAATAGCTACAACTGCATTTTGTCCCATGTAGTATTGCATGCAATATTATAATTGTATCCAGTCCCATGTAGGAAGTATGCTCTGAGCAAATCTAGTACAGGCAGGCCTTCAGATGATTTAAGGATGGCTTTGCCTGGTTTCTGCATCCCAAAAAACCCCTCTACATGTTACACTTAAGGTGTGATTAACCAGTTAATCATGCCTTAAGTTGTGATCCAGCCACACATTCAACCAACTAATGGCATGCTAAAACAAGCAATCAGCTACTAAGTTATTTCACAAATAATGTGGAATAACTTTGTAGCTTGTTCTGATGGTCACAATTTGAATGTATGGTCAAGTGCTCTCCTGGGCTGGGAGCCTCATCAACTGAGGAGCTCCCAGCTACAGGGGTGCACCATCCACCATCAGGCCTGCAGCTGACAAGACTTGCAGTGGCAGTAGCATTCCCAGTGCTGCACCCATTGTGGGCCTTATCATCTTGGGGGGCTTGCAGTGGGGAGAATGCTGCTTCCCAGTGCAAACCTTGTAAGGTGGGAGTTCACAGTGAAATGCCAGAAGTGCTGCTGCCACTGCAAACCTCGTTGGCTGTGGGGCCAACACTCCTTCAGGGCTTGCACAGGGGCAATGGGGAGAATGCTGGTGCAGCTGCAGGGCTCATTAGGTATGGGGCTCACAGCAGCAGCAGCAGTGTGCCTGGCACATATGGCATGGCAGGTTGCATGATTGTGTGAATTATACATTAGATCCCATTGAGCCTTTACATGCACATGTAGAGGAGCCCTAAGGGACTTAGGCAGGGGATAGGTGCCCTATTGCTCATGCTGGTCCATTTCTGCACGGTCATGGACGAAGACCTGCAGATGCATAAAGAACTTTCAGATTAAAACAGTACGTTTAAAATACTAGCAAGTGTAGGCACCTGAAGAGTTAGGTGGCCATAGACCATGGACTTCTTAGGATCTGTTTTGGACTTAGGTGCCAAAGTTCATCCAAGTTCTGCTCTAGGTGCTGAAGTTCTGTTTTTGACTGCATCCCCCAGTGTCAAAGGTGAATACAAGAGTTGTCATCATTCATAAACTTCAGTATCTTACTGAGTTGGTAATTCAGAGAGGATTCGGAACAAACTTATGAGTGATGAAAGGACTTGAAAACATACACTGTAGTGAAAGATATAAACTGCTCAATATCTGTTTAACTTAAAGAAAAAAAGCTAAGAGGCAACTTAACCACAGTCTTTAAGTACCTGCCTGGGGAATGGAAATTTGCCAAGAGAGGTGTCTTCAGTGTAGCACACAAGTACAACAAGATCCAATGGCTGGAAACTAACTAGAGAATACTTATTAGGTATGTAAAGCACACATTTTTAACTAGGGGGAAAGTTATTAATTAGGACAATTTAGCAGGAACTCTGATTGATTTTCCATCATTGGAAATTTTAAAATCAAGATAGAATGTTTTTTCTAAAACATAAATTCTGTTTCATCTGCAATTAATACAGGGAAGGTCTATGGCCTATATTATATAGGAAGTCAAATGAGATGAGCATCCTGTTCCCTTCAGGTTTCACAACTGGTGAATGACTGAAGAAACAAATATTCAGAATGGAAATGTGCTAACTCTCTAGTCTAAGTAAAACAAATAGGTTAACTAATGGTGAAAATACTTCTCTGAAATGACAGCTAGGGGAAGGACTATGGTCAATATGGGACTCACCAGGTACAGCATCAGAATCTCATGCTGGCTGTCTGCCCTGGGTTGAATTTTGCCAATATGAAAATACATATGAGACTTCATGACCAAACAGACATGAGCATAGATCACTCCCCATTTGGAAAATCAATATTTTTTTCCCTTGACCTCTTAATAGGTAGAGAAGCAGGGATGTCAAGGGTAAGGCATTTCTTGACAGGTTGTTCTTAGTACAAAAGTTGAAATCATCATTGATGCTTTACAGCTGCTGTCTTGCATGCACTAACTGATTAGAGGTTGTGTTGGAAGAGAAGGCAGCATTGGTGTCAGGGCCATTTGCACACCCCTTTTCATTGTAGGGTTTAGATGTTTATTATGGCGGGGGAGGGAGGTCAGTGGGTCTGGCCTTTCACTTTGTCAAACTTATCGCTGCAGGTCATTTATAATTACTGCAAGAAAGACAGATGAGGAATGGAATATAATTATCTTCACAAATGAATGTTTTCTCTGTCAGCTTGTCAAGAGAGATTGAATAAGTGCAGCTTCTTGTAGTAACTTTGTTATTAGGTGAGAATACTAAAAGGCTCTGCAATTAACACTATTGATATGGGCACTAAATATTTTATATCTACTTTTGCTATATAGTTAACATGGCATTATCATCATTTAAATTACTAAAATAATATCCTTTCTAAGTTATTGTCTTTGTAAATCACATTTAAATCCCCTCAAAATATTATGATTTTTTTGTCATATAATAAAAAGGATAAAGTGTGCGTTGTTTGAAGCCTTTCTTTTTAATACACAATATAAATCACTAATCATGTACTTAGCTACAGGCTGAATGTTTCTATGACTTTTAAAATATATTCTACTGGAGCAGATGCCAACAATTGTATTATTTTACATGTTTACATATGGAGACCAATATTTCATTTTCCACAGGAGAAGCATGTGAGTATGGTTCACATTGAATCAAGAAAATCCAAGAGGAGGAACTCGGAGGTAGAGATTTTTGTGGACTGTGACTGCAGTAAGAAAGAATTTAATGAACTCATCCAGTTGCTAAAGTTTCAGACTAACATCGTATCTCTTAATCCACCAGAAAGTATCTGGACTGATGAGGAAGGCAAGATTACATTTTTCATTTGTCACTTTATTTAGCTATTGGCAAGCTGCTCATTTAGAAAGCACAACGTGCTGAAACTCCAGTCTTTTCAACTCATGCCATTCTCCCCCACAGAACTTGACAGCGTCCCTTGGTTCCCTAGGAAGATCTCTGAATTAGACAAATGCTCGCAGAGAGTTCTGATGTACGGCTCTGAGCTAGATGCAGATCACCCTGTAAGTATGAAATACAGCAACTATCGATCATGCTTGTATTTTAATTCTGAATTGCAGGGCTGCAACACAACTTAAAATAACTCTGTAAATAGTCATTTGTATGATTTAGCCACACAAATAATGAGCTTTATGGCAAAGATTTTAAGTCAACTTTTGGCACCCTTAAGGACCATGATTTTTAGAAAATGTGTGTCCAGCACTTTTATGACATTCTCATCTCTCTAATAGTCTTATTGAATAGAATTGCCCATTTCTCTAGTTCAACCACTAAAAATTGAAGCATTCCATACTTGCTAGTCATTTAAAAAAATCTTAGTCCTCTTAATGAAGCCAGGGTGGCCCAGGATTAGGGGAGCACACCCAAAACCTTTATTTCTGCTCTGCACTTTTTGGCCATAGCTTGTAGTTTCATAAAATCCAAAATCTATTGAATCAACTTCAGCTACAAACAATAACTTCAGTTCAAATAGAGGAATTTCACTTGTAATGAGGCAGTTTTAAACTGAAGCTGATGATTGTGATGGGGCATGTAATATTGTTTTGAGCTGGGTGCTTTCATTAAATACTTGAATGATCTGGAGAAAACCTGCCTTTAGTTTTATAGACAATGAAAAAAGACATTTGCATTACATGAATATATATTTTACACTTGGGGGAGCCCTTGTAAGCATAATTTATACCACATTTGTGATCATTCAAAGCTCAGAATAAGAGATGGAAAAAACTGACTGTTGATTATTTTTTAGAGAGATTCTGGTCTCTGCTCCATCCCCTGTATGTATGTGAGGCTGCTATCAGAGTTATGAAGGGCCTGTGTTGAGACAGCATACGGGTACTGTGAGCTCTTAGATCATTCCAGTATAAAGCCCACTGCATAATGGTCAATACTTTCATCCTGAAGTTTGCCACATTTGATGAACTGTTTAGTTATGACAAACAGTTATTCTGTTTTCTTTTCTGCCTTGGTGTGCAAAAATCATTTGTCTCTGTCATAAGAAGAGTAAGACTACTCCAGTCCACTTACCCACCCATTAATACAATGTTGGCAACTTTTTAATTCAATGTCTGTGCCACAAAGGTATTTAAACAATCAAGATAGCTGCACCAAGGATCAACAGCTTTATAAGAAACCTTTTCCAGTTAAGCACCGCACATTATCTGACATTGTCATCCTAAACTATTATTTTTTATGAGTGATTCAATCAAAGCCATATAAAGCCATATAAACAGAAGAACAAAAGGGAGGTGAGGGGGCTACTGTTTGGGGAATCTGTGACCTGTAAGGACCTAAAGAGATTCCAGCACTAGTTTTCCTGCTGGAGAAGTAGCTGGAGTCATGCTAACAAAACAAAGTGAGGATGTGTTCTCCAAGTATCTGAATAGTGTTGTAAGGCCCCTGCTGCCCTGAATACTGCTTGAGAGTGGGACATTTGAAGGTTTTCTAAAATACTTTTGTATTCTCCTCCACTCTACCCTCAACAGTTCAACACATACTTTTACATTTTTGCTGCTGCATGACACTCGGGCTATTCTGGAAACCTATGCAAGTCTCATGGGCTAATAGTAATTTTCCATCATTTTTTTTATTGTGCCTTTCAGTTGTGTTTGTTTCTGCACATGCACAGTGAAAGCTATTTTTTCTATCTATTCTACTGCGTAGTGGAGTGATAGGAGCTGCAATACCCTTTCTGGGATGCTATGAAATTAAATTAAGCTCACCTCAATGATTTCCTTTTCTCTGTCTCCCAAGTGATGGCAATCTTGCCTTGATATTGAGTTTGCCTTCTAAATCTGAAAAGTAAAGTATATCAAAATGTTTTGTGTTTTGTTACAGTGTTTTGAGTAACTGAAAGTAGGGTAACTCCCTGTGGAGTATGTGTTAGAGGGCTTTGGTGTGCTTGACCTAGAAAGGGCAAGATTCTTTCACAACCTCAGTATAGCCTTCCCTCTTTAACTCATGTTGCAGCCATTCATGGGTTTAGCTCTGGAGGTGCTGGTGTAGTTCCCCAGTGTGTTGGCCAAGATGCCAATTGTCATAGTACCATCTTTGTAACAGGCTTTTATGAATTGTGAGGCACTTTGATCTTCAAACCACAAAACAGGTGCTGACCATGAGTCAAGGCTTCTAATTTCTTACCTGCATGTGCCATTCCAGGCAAGTCAGGAAGATGGTGACTGGGTTGAAGTGGCAAGGACACAGTTTCCTCTCATTAAGGTTTTAATTGCACAATAGTGTTTTTGACTTTTTCCTTAGAATAATGATAGGGATCCACCCCCCTTATTGGCTCTAAATGCATATGCCAAACCTGGAAATAGGTTGTGGAGATGTTGCAGCGTCACCCTGGGGGCCACACTCAATCTTGGCAGACACTAAGTTTTTGAGAACTGCTGCTGGTGATGACCTTTGGAGCATCTTTGCTGGTCTGGCTTTTCGGCATCTGCTATATGAAAAGGGACAGAGAGATGGGGCATGCTTGTAGCCATCCAGTTGGGGCACACTGCTGCTGTGATGCCCTTGGTGAGAAACTGACACTAGATTATTTTTCCCCACAATGAAAAACATGATGGTAATGATAGTATGATATAATTAAGCCCTAAATAAAAACTTTATTGATTTTTTAAAAATGTCTTAAACTAATTTTCTTTCCCCTTGTTCTAAATGAATGTCTCCTTCCTTTCTTAAGGGATTTAAGGACAATGTCTATCGACAGAGAAGAAAGTATTTTGTGGATGTTGCCATGAGTTATAAATAGTAAGTACTGGTATAATTATTTCCTGTGCCGCTGACTAGTTAGAATTCATGTTCCACTTAATTCTGTTAGGATGATGTTTTGCAGTAGACAAAAGTGAGCCATTAAACTTTGACCATTTTAGTGTAGGCTATAAATGACAAACCTGAAGCAGAAGCTTGAAATCATATCATAATTGCAGTGTAATAACAGGCAAGTGTGGATTTTTGCGGCTAAGTGCTACACTTTCACTGTGATGTTCATACTTTACACAAAGTAAGAAGCTATTTTTCAAAGTATTTACATACTGTGTAATGTATTTCTGTGTTGCAGACATCCTTGGGTTAGAAACCTGGCTTTTTAACACCAAAACTTGTCTTTACTGCTTGAGCCAAAGAAGATTATCTTTTATAAGCAGAATGTTTATATATGTTCTGGAACATGCTGCATCACTAATGGTGAATGTATTATATGCTTTCTCTGCCCATTTTTGACAAAGCTCATTCCTATTACAAGAGTTCAAATCCTCTAATTCATTCAGCTTATGGGCTGCAAAAAACATGCAAATTATTGAGTGAATTGTACACTGCTTGTAGTTCAAGGGAGACTCATTGCTCAAAATGCTCCTTACAATGAGCAAGAGCCAACAGAGGTATCTTTTGGTGGTAGAAGTAGCTGATTCTATAATAGTGGCACCCAGTTGTTGGAGGAAAAAGTAAGAACTGAAGGAAAACCTGACATTGCACCTGTAACCAGTTAATGAGTCCTATATAGTCTGCTATAATTGGAGGAATCGGGCCTTGTGGGTGAACAGAGGAAATGAGAACATAAACCAAAGGTTGGGTGGGGCGGGGGGGAGTGTATGGGTATGAAACAGTATCCACAAATTCCTTTAAAAAACAGTAAGGTAAGATTCCAGAAACTCAATTGATCTGGTAATGAACTTAGAGAAAACTAATATGCAAATCAGTGAGGGCCACCTTTTCTGACAGATGTGCCACAACTAAGCCCTACATATTTCTGGAGTGCCCCATGGTTCTACTTTCCCTGTCTAATCTGCTGCTCTGCTTTCTGCTCCCTGCCCTTTTTGCTGCTGTTCTCCCTGCTCCCTCCTAGATCTGCTGCATGCCACGCACACAGGCTGCCCGTGCCATTTGTGGCACATGTGCTGTGAGGTTGCCACTCCTGATGTAAAAGTTATACTGCATTTTTACAGGTTAAAGTCCTAATAATCTGGGCAAAGGAAAAGTATGTGGCTGCTCACAGTAGCATGAGGTACATCAGAAGTATTTATAGTGCACATGAAAACTATACAACTGTGCATCTGAGACAGTCAGGCCCTTTATGACTTTTCCCTAGTAGGTGATAAGTAATAGGAGCATCTGTCGCTTAAAAAAAATAAATAAATTGTAGAACCACAGAATTTTGGTTCACGAAGAAATGTTTTTGTTGGCTTAGTCCTGCTCCTAATGGAGTTGATGAGTGTTTGTCATGAACCTCAATGGAGAGAAGAATTGGGCTTAGCTGTATACATATACCTTTCATTCTGCATTGTAATAGATCACTGGATGTATTTAAATCAGCTGGTCCTGACGATCTTCACCCCAGAGTGCTGAGGGAATTAGCAGAGGTCATTGCGGGACCCCTGGCATGGCTTTATGAGCATTCGTGGTGCTCTGGTGTGGTGCCAGAGGACTGGAAAAGGGCCAATGTGGTTCCCATTTTCAAAAAAGGGAGGAAGGAGGACCCAGGAAACTATAGGTCTTACCTCAATCCTGGGTATGCTTTTGAGAGAATTATCCTGGCACATGTCCGTGAGGGGCCAGCAGGGGAGGTTATGCTTAGGGGCAACCAACCTGGGTTCATTAGAGGCAGGTCCTGTCAGACCAACCTGGTGGCCTTCTATGACCAGGTCACAAAATCCTTAGATGCAGGGGTAGCAGTGGACGTAGTCTTTCTAGACTTTAGGAAGGCCTTTGACACTGTCTCCAACCCCATTCTCATTAAAAAACTAGGGGACTGTGGTGTCGACACCTACACAGTCAAATGGGTCACTTATTGGCTGGAGGGCCGCACCCAGAGAGTGGTGGTGGATGAGTCATTTTGCACCTGGAGGGATGTGGGCAGTGGGGTCCCCCAGGACTCAGTCCTTGAACCCGCACTGTTCAACATCTTTATCAGTGACTTGGATGAGGAGGTAAAAAGCACCCTGTTCAAATTTGCTGATGACACTAAAATGTGGGGGGATGTGGGCATGCTAGAAGGGAGGAATAGGCTACAATCGGACCTAGACAGGTTACAGAGGCGGGCGGATGAGAACAGGACAACACTGACAAGTGCAAGGTGCTGCACCTGGGGAGGAAGAACCAGCAGCATACCTACAGGCTGGGGAACTCCCTTCTTGTCAGTGCAGAGACAGAAAAGGATCTTGGAGTCATTATTGATGCCAAAATGAACACGGGCCAGCAGTGTGGGGACGTGGTCAGGAAGGCCAACCACAGATGCATCTTGAGCAGGTCCAAGGAGGTGATCCTCCCCCTCTATGCGGCACTGGTCAGGCTGCAGTTGGACTACTGCGTCCAGTTATGGGCGCCGCACTTCAGGAGGGATGTGGACAGCATTGAGAGGGTCCAGAGGAGGGCCACCCGCATGATCCGGGGGCAGCAGGGCAGGTCCTACGAGGAGAGGCTAAGGGACCTGAACCTGTTCAGTCTCCACAAGAGAAGGCTGAGGGGGGATCTAGTGTCCTGTTACAAACTAGTCAGAGGGGATCAGCAGGCATTGGGAGAGTCCCTGTTCCCCTGAGCACTGCCAGGAGTGACAAGAAATAATGGTAACAAGCTAGCAGTGGGTAGATTCAGACTAGACATCAGGAGTTGCTACTTCACAGTCAGGGAGGCTAGGATCTGGAACCAACTTCCAAGAGAAGTGGTGCTGGCTCCTACCCTGGGGGTCTTTGAGGAGGCTAGATGAACACCTTGCTGGCGTTGTTTGACCCCAGTACTTTTTCCTGCTATGGCAGGGGGTCGGACTTGATGACCTGCTCAGGTCCCTTCCGACCCTACCTACTATGAAACTATTTTAAAATGTCGCATTTTCCTTTTCACTTGCTGTTTTTCCCTTTGTACATTTTGGTGGTGTTTCTACTCCTCATTCTCTAGTACTGAAGCTAATGAGACAATACTAGGCATAACCATAGATGTTTTTAGATTCTCAGACACTCAACATGTGTCTTTTCTGTTCTGGATGTTGCTCAGTTAGCTTTTTGCAAATACTTTATTGTTGTGTCAACTTTGGGTAGGTGATATATTCAATAAGCAATTCCTCACCAACATGACATTTCTGAACAGATAAAATGCTTTGGATCTGTTAGAATTAAGTGTCTGTGATTAATATTTAGGTCACTAGCTAAGTTCCTGCAGGGATTCCCAAACTATGGTTCGGGATGGCTAGTCACATGATGCTGATGCTCTTTCTTATTTGTGGTGGTCACATCCAATTAAAAGAAGTCAATAATCCATGACCTGCTTTCATAATGTTTCTTTTCCATGGGGATATTGCCATAAGGGGAGAGTAGGCTGATCTATGCAGTCCTGAGTTGACTGGGTCAACAGAGCCAGTCTTTCAATTATTAGGATGTGTTGTGCACTATACGGGACTTTGAGCCCATGATCACCTGTGTAACACAGCTATTTTTATAATTGTCCTTGGCTCTGAGTTGGAGCACATTTGTGGATTAAGGATAAGATATTCAAAGGGGCCGAACAGTTGTTAGTATCCAAATCTCTTTGATTTTTTTTTTTTTTACTGGTCATTAATTCTAAGAGCATGTCAACACATGTAGGGGTGTGACTGTACATGTGCAGCAGCAAGTTTGTGCTGCTACTTTTTGCCACTGTGCAAACCCCTATTCATGTGCTTTGGTGCGGGGCAAAATGCCCCATTTCGGGGAAACTGCTGTTTCCCCATTCCTTCAGGTTCCTGGTAAGCTGAAGGAGCCAGGGAAGAACTAGAGGAGGAGAGACACTTGCACTGGCAGCCAGAGTGTCTCCTGGGAGGACCAAGCCTCTGTGTCTGCTGGTGCGTGCTCCTGTGCCGTGTGCCGCACCGTTTTGGTTTTTGCTGGATTTTTTTTTTTTTGCAGTGTTTTTATTTTGCTACCAGGATTTCCTGATAGCAAATTTTGCCCAAATGCTGCAAATTTACAGCACATGGCACATTTTAATGTGCCAGGTGTGCAGTTTGTAGTGCTACAAAGAGGTCTGTAATGCCACAAACTGCACGTGGCTGCATGTCTGGATCCGGCCTAAAGTGCTAATAGTTTTCCAGATTTACCGCTCAGTTTTCTAAAGGCTGAAGTGCTAGCCTTTTTATTTTCTTTGGGAATAGGTAAGTTGGCTAGCAAGGTTCACCTTTACTATCAATATTCCTTTCTTGGATGTTGCTCAGCTTTTTCCTGCTTTTTCTACCCTGAAGATTGCAAAGTGCCTTTATCAGTCTTACTAACACACCTCTGAGTTAGTGGCTTTCTCAGGAGTTAATGGGATCTGTTCCTTCACATACAAATACTCTTTCTTAATTTTGTCTTTCCAGATCCAGGCAGTGTCTTGAATTCATTATCATCCCCAGGAGTTAGTAAATTTTCTGCACTATCTACAAATACCGGCTGGGTTGTAATTTTCTTGTCACACAGGTTTCTAAGTCAAACTAATTTCAATTACATTCAGATTTTATTAGTAATAGGCCTAAGTCCTGGCACTTATGGGAAGGCACATACTAATTCCAAATTCTTTATAATTTTATGCATCCTTTTATGGATTTTCATTTTTCTTCTTTGTGGTTTATATTTACTTTTGTTAAAAAAAATAACAGACCAACATGTTTCTTTTTTTTTTTCTGCATAGAAAGACCAACTTGGCAGAAAAAGAAAACACTTTAAAACAATCAATATATTTTTTATAGAAAATAATAACTGGACAGTAAGAAGGTGAGAGAGAAATTATATATTATGATTATAGAATTGATTTCTCTCCTTCTTGCTCTCTTTCATTATTGCTTATTCACATTTTTACATGACCTACTGAATGATCTAAAACTATGGTCTGAACTAATTGTCTGGGCCTCCTTTCTGTGCCCAGTTCTTGGAGTTGTTATTGGCTGGAGTGTATTTGAAGTCAATGTTTGTGGGAAGCAGATTATAATACTTCTCACCTATCTAGGTAGATTTCCAGGCCTTTGCAAGAGTGTGTTGCTGGGTAGTTCCCTGGCTTTGGAACAAACTCCTACTCCCAATTCTGTTCTTGGACATTTTCAGGATGCAGTATACAGCATACCTTTTTCATTTATCCTTCTACTGATTGTGGTTGCAGGTTACTTGATACTGAATTAGTTTATCTTTATTAGTGTCTGTTTTAATTCTATAATGTTATCCACAGACTAAATGGATGAGGACAGGATAAATGTTGTAGTAATTCTCCCTTAATATTTCAGCAAGCCTATGGCCAAGCCCATTTGGCAATGACCTCATAATATCCTTGGCGCAGGCCCCAGCCACATATTTGCCAGCTGCTAAATTGTTGCAAATGTATTTCTTTTTGGTTTTTTCCAGCTGTTGAATTTCTGGAGAAAACTAAGCAGTTTGTTTTTTCTGGTTCTTTGGTCTTTTGTCACAACAATTTGAATACCAACAAAAACTCATCTTCAAGGAAGCACTCAGTGTGATCCTGTGGGTTCAGGTGGCAAAGAGAATAAAGGAGGGCAGATTTTTGCCTAATGAGATTTTTGCAGGCTGAATAACCAAAATTCCTCAGGCACACTCACTCCAATCAATATGAGGTGTCCTTGGAACTCTGCCCAGTATCAGATCTTGCATCTCATTACAGCTGTGTGGGAAAAGCTTTCCTGTCTCTCAAATATTTTGAACACCTCAAATTTCTTGCACTTTGCTTCAAAAGGAAGCTGACATCTTTCCAAACTTTTCACATGGAGAGACTCATAAAATAACTAATAGTCCTGTGGTTACTCACTTGGGATGTTGGAGAGCCACACTGAATTCTCTACATAACCTGAATCAGAATAATGACTTGAGTCTGATCTCCCATGTTCCTGGTGAGTGCCATAGGCACCAGTCTCTCGTGATCTTGCACTACATTAATATTTAATCATTTATACCTGGTAGAACAACTTCAAAAGGAGAGATTCAGGGAGCCCTCTGAAGGCCACACCATAACTTGGTGTTTAAGACACTCACCTGGAAGTGAATCAAGCAATACAAAAATCAGGTAATGCAGGTACTTGTAACCAAGTACCTATATCCCAGGTGAATGCCCTAATCACTGGGGCAGTGGCTTTTCTCTCTTGGGTCTTTCTTTGTTTTTGACCAGATATTCCATCCTTTCTCTTTTCATTGAAACTGATGCTAAAAGCTTTTGGCTTCTAGTAACTGGCATTTTTCTGACAAGAAATATTATGTTGAAAAAAATTCCACCCTGTTCCACATCTAGGAAATCCTGTTCTCCTGCACATGTAGTCTTTGAGCAGCTCTCAACAAGAATGAGATCAAGGTACTGAAAAATGATTCCAGGACAGTTCAGACTCAGCTTCTCAATTCAAGATAGATAAATCTAAAAAAAAAAAAAAATCTTAGCAATCAGTCAGAGGAGAGATCCTACTCTGAGAAGGGAAGTGAAAGTTCAGCAGTATGACATTCAGGTTAGGTCTATGCTGTTTACAGCACAGCTTGTTGATTCATACTACATCTCCACACATGGGCGACTGGTGCCACCTTAGTCGGGGGGGGAGGGGGGGCACATGCCCCACCCCAGTGACCAGTCAGACACTGGGGGGGCATCTCCACAAGGCCAATCTCACCAACCGGGGGGTGGGGGGTGTCCTCTCATGGCTGATCACACTGACTGGAAAGCAACCACAGTGCTCCCAGAAGCAGCCATGACGCTACATCCAGTGCTCCCACTCCCCAGCTGGTGCTTACAGGGATGGCACCGCTGCTCCCACCTGCCCCCTTGCCCATACCTAAGCGGGGAGCGTGGCCTGTCAGGGGGCGCACCAGTGCTCTCAAGGGGTGCACGTGCACCCCTGTGCACCACCTATGCACTACCACTGTCTCCACATATCTGTTGCAAGCAGCAAATGGACCTCAAAAGTCTGAGGTGAGAGTTGCTGGAGTGGATGAGTTCAGTGAGATGGAACTATTCCTAGCTATGGAATATGGAAATGTGGTGGAATAGGCCTTCTCAGACCAGGCTGCACAGACCTTCCAGGTGAAGAAGGTGGTTTCATGATGGTGTGGAAAGAGGATGAACAGCTTGCTTGGACAGAAGGTCCCCTCTGGTAAGGAATTCTAGGACAGTGGGCGCATCTATAGGCATGGCTAATCATAGAATTGAAGGACCAGAAGGGACCTGAAGATCATTGAGTCCAGTCCTCTGCCATGGGCAGGAAGTTATTGAGCTTAAACAAGGTCAACAAGGTGCTTATCTAGCCTCATCTTGAACACCTCCAAGGATGGTGACTGCACCAGCTCTGCTGGAAGTGTGTTCCAGATTCTGGTAATCCTTATGGAAAAAAAGGGTTTTTTCTTATGTCCAGCCTAAATTTTCCATCTATTAGCTTATACCCATTGGTCCTCATCCTCTCTTGAGGACCCTCTCTTAGCTGACCGCTAATATACTTGTAGGTGACTTTGGAGTTTATTGCTCTAGAATTTACTGCTCCCGGGCACGCTGTTTGAATATGTTCCCAGGACCACAGCACATGGAGCAGGGTCAGAGTAGCCCTGGCTGGCATGAGGCCCTGGGGGTCAGCCTGCCAGCCCAGGGCTGCTCCCGCACCCCAGCTCAGTGTGCTATGGAGGGGCTGGTTGGGGCATGAGAGTGCTCCAGTGTAGGGCTAGCCGGCAGGCAGCCCGTACACTGAAGCATCCTCATTCCCCAGCCAGCTGGGGCAGCATCTACTTGTGCTCTGCTGCTGAGTAAAAAAACTCCGCAGAAGGATGGTACTTATATTTAAATGGATAATTAATTTATTACACAGTAAACATCTCATGTAGGCGTGCCCAGTGAGACTTAATTCAGAACCAACTCGATTGTTCAGAACAGTAATTATTTTATAAAATACCCAGATGAACATCTCTCTTATTTTTGGCCCTCTGTGCACCTTTTTAGAGATACAAAAAAGTTCACTCTAGAAAAACCCTGGATATCAAAGATATAATAAAAGACTGTAAGAAGCCCTTATATGATCTGGTTTGGTAGCATTTGGTCTTCTCTGTAATGGGGAAGGTGTGGGTGATGTGGATCAAAAAAAATAGACTGTCTGAGTTCTAATGCTTTGAGAATGAGCTTCATTCCTTCTACAGGATATTCCTGATAGCATGCTTATGAACCTGAGGACTTAAAATATGTCTGCATGTTAAGGTGGGAACAATGAGCACTAAACTAGAGAGATTTTTAGCTGGGGGTGGGGGTGGGGGGTCTGTACTTCTAGATATCACATCTGTTTTGTAAAATGAATGATTCAACAATGTTATATAAATAAATAATATTTTATATGTACAAGAATATATAGATAGCCGGGTTACTTTATTAATAATGCAGACATGTTATTATTCACACAACCAAGTGGAAAGTGATAAATGCTCTCAAATTCTGAAATACACAGTTTATATAGTCTTGATGCCATAAAATAATTATCATTAATACTCTTGAAGAAAAAATAGTTCTGGAAGCATACCAGTAAAAGTTGTATTGCACTTTGATAGAAGGTTTATTATCAGTTTTTATTATAGATTTAGATAGGAATATAAATACACATAGTGATTTGTAAATAAATCCAATGACAAATGGAAATGTCTGCTCTGAAGAATTTACTAGATAAAATTTATCCAGAAACTGTCTTTAAGAATATTTATTTTTTTGTTTTGTTTTTGTAGTGGTCAGCCCATTCCCAGGGTGGAGTACACATCTGAAGAAATTAAAACTTGGGGAGTTGTGTTCAGGGAACTCACTAAACTCTATCCCACTCATGCTTGCCGTGAATATTTAAAAAATTTCCCTTTACTCACCAAGTACTGTGCTTATAGAGAAGATAATGTGCCTCAGCTGGAAGATGTTTCTATTTTTCTTAAAGGTAAGGTTCCTGTTTGGTTCTTTTACAGCTATGGTATTATGAGAACATTGTTCCCTCTTAACACCTGAATGAAAGCACATTGAATAGAACAATACCCATTAATGTCGATAGCATTTAGATCAGGCAAATCAAATTAACCTCTCTTGGAAATGTTTTCCATGGGAGAAAAATTGCTGGAGTTAATTAGTTGTTTGAATCTTCACGTATAAAGTTAAGAGGGATGATTTGGTACCACACCTGAATGAGTCTGCCATCCACATGCTGAAGGAAAGGTATCCTGGAATGGAGTGAGGTCTTGTAGTATGATAGACAGTGGAGAGCACAGCCAGCCACTCCACTGTAATGATCTCAGTATGGGAACTCCGTGCTTTTCCTGTAGCTCCTCTAAGAGCAGGAGAAGAAGAAAATGTTGAGACAATATTGTTTAAAGACAGCTTCAGGCTTAGTGATCTCTGATCTTTATGTTCAGTTTTTGCCTCTATTAAGCATGAGGCCTTCTTAAAGACCTTATGAAGAATCAAGCATGTATTTACAAAGGCTGAACACAAGAGGGCTGTAAGCGCACTTTGTCAAAGTGAAATAGTAACCGGAGAGAGAAATATGCAAACCAACCACCTACCTCGGTTTTATTTGGAGCATGACCCCTGGCTCGTCGTTCATCATGTTGCTTCTGTCCATGCAAAAGGTTACTAATAGTTGAAATGCACATATCCAGGTTTGTTTGCATATTCTCAAATGATCTTTTGCAGTATTTCCATACAATTTTGACGTTCCTGTTTTGGAGTTTCAGACCCATCTTATGTACACTTCCCAAGACCCCAGTCATCCAGTGAGCTCCAGGTGGATGGAACTCAGTAGGACTCCACAGGTGTAAAGGGGATCTCCCTGATGTTCAGCAAAGGATCAGTGCCTATATGATTATCTGATTTTGAAAAAGCCCATCACAATACTTCGCATGTCCTTGTCTGTTGGGTTAGGAGCAGCCAGTCACTGCATTTTCTCTTAATGTTCGTTCTCCTCAAAAGTCCCTTGAGATTTTCTGGTACATTAGCTTCTTGTGCTCTCTTGTCAAATCCTAGGAGCCCAAATTAGAATGTCACAAGAACATTAAGAAAAGGAATTCTTTTTGGTGCTTCAATTCCCAACAGGGGAAAACATTAAGAAAGTTGTCCTCAGTGTATAAGGGAGAGTTTTAACTACAAGAAATGTGTTTGGTATGAAAGATTAACTTATCTTATTCCCTTTTGCTCTGCTTCATCCTCACTTCTTGGTTATGATCACCTGCATTCAGCAATCATTAGCTTATTCTGAATTGGTCATACCTTTCTAAGTTGCTCATATATTGTAGTCTTGGTCTCTGAGGAATGATGCGAAGGTATTGGGATTCTTTTCTAACTAGAAGTTTAAAAAGGACGATAACAACAAAGAAGTCTGGATGGCTTCATAAATATATCTTCAGACCAAAGAATGGAAGCTAAACGTGGAACATTTTCCTGTAAACACCTTGGAAACAGCAACTAATAAGGAAAGAGAAAATGTAGTTAAGAACTGTCCTTTTCAAAGTTACTGCGCGTTTGAAATGACTCCCCACTGGGACTGATCTGACAAGGGGATGCTTTGTTAAATGCATAAACGAGCCTCTGTATTTTAATCCCACTGCATGTATATTAAAAAATTCACAGGATAGCTTTATTATATGTGAAAATAATCACACATTTATTTTAGGTCCAGTAAAGGTGATGTGCATCATCTTTCATAGAACTCAGCTTGTGTGTCGGACTCTTTTATCTTGTCCTTGTTTGGTATTGTAGATAAAAACAGATACTTCATGATGTTTTCGCACACTGTAACCTTGACTACTTTTCTAGTAGATTTTTAATTGAACTGTGAATTATTTCAAGCTGCTTTTATTAAGAGTATTTTAGCAGGGCGAAATACTTATCTATGCCCAGTGGACACAAATAGCATACAGTGATCCTCAGTCCATATTTTTAGTACTTGTTTTTGGTAGAATCAACAACTATAAAGCCGTACATGCCCTAAAGGACTGACAGTGAAATACAATGTGGCCTTTTCATTATCTTCTCTACTACAGAAAGGTCTGGCTTTGCAGTGAGACCAGTTGCTGGATACCTGTCTCCCCGAGATTTTTTAGCAGGATTAGCCTACAGAGTTTTTCACTGTACTCAGTATATACGACATGGCTCAGATCCTCTCTACACACCCGAACCGTAAGTTCCCCACTCGTTCTATTCCTTCAATATACACAACAATTGCAACTTTAAAAATGAAGGCAATTATGATGTTTGGGTCCTTTTAAGAATCAGTTTCGTTACCCAGGATCCATTGGCGTATCCTTGCACAAAGGGTTAAATCCTGACTCCACTACTGCTAATTGGTAAAACTGTTATTGATTTAAGTGGGGCTAGAATTTCACCCAGTAGCCTTTATTATGGATTTGTGTAGAATCCAAAAATTTGACACGCATCATTTTTTAACACTGCTAAGAAAAAGCATTGTCCAAACTTTTTGTCAATGGAAGATCCAATTTTCAATTGTACAGTTCTTTTCATAAGAAGTGTCTTTTGGGGCAAAATATTTTCTTTGGTTAGCATTTGGAATTTTTAGGGGGTAAACACTGATATATGAAATATTTTAATTGGAGTGTGTCACTATGGCACCTCTCAGGAGTCATATCCCCATTATTTTCATTGAGTTAGGCCCCACAACCACATTTCTTTTTTACCATACAATACAGCCATGAGAAGCCCAGGAGGAACTGTCCCCTCAATGAGAGAGGAGATTGCATTATGGGATACACAGTCTGACCAGAGGCTTGGACCATGGAGGAGAGTGGGAACATGACGAGCTGAAAACGTGATCGACATGAGGCAGCATGTCAGCATTTCCAAACTGAAATATTCTGGGATTAAACATTTCTGGTTTTGATTCCTTGATGAAAAGTCAACAGTTTTGGGGGAAGGAGTGGGGTGGGAACCAACACTCCAGCTGGTTCTAGGTATTCTGTGTTGTGCTCTGTGCAGTTTGCAATAGAACAGGGCCTGCCAGGCATTTTTCACACTGGATAGTCTATTAACGGTTCTACTGATTTCATAAACCACAAAAGCTTCAACAGCAGACTAGTCAAGAGATGACTAGAATGAACTGCTAGATTTGGTCTTATTTCTGCTATTTTGGTATAATTTTTTAAATCAAAACTTGCAGAGATGGTTTTATATATCTGTCTGTGATCTTTGAAACCATGCAGGACAGAACCACCGATGGCATAAGAAAACCTTTTAGGATGTTCATCTAATAACTGACCAACATCATTTTCATTTTGGTTAGATGCTATATATAAAAATATATTGTTATGGCAGATTTCTAGAAGGACTTTTTCTTCATATGCAAGCAGTGTGAACTGTTGGAAGAAATGCTGCAGTATTAGTTTGGCAATATATTTTCTTTTTGAGAAAGCTGTCAGACATCAAAGTCACTTATTCTCTGCTTTCAGCTCAGTAGTTGGAGTCAGTTCTTGAGCCAGCATTGCTGCAAATGCTTTGTTTGAGGCTCTTGAAAGATGATTTTGCCTGACTATAGTTTGACCACTTCTCTTCCAAAACAAGTGTATATGGTGTAAATATGAGCAATATTAGAAAAAATACAGACTGATTTCCCCCCTTGTGAGAAGCCAGGCTGCTGGGTTCCAGTATCTGCTAACAGTCAGCGGAGAAGTAATAATGGCTATGAAGTTAATAATGGTAACAAAATATAGGAGCATTATGTTATATAAAACAAGAAAATGTATGTTGTGTACAATCCCAGTAAGTGCAAAGGTCCCGATCTATCATGCCCTTCAGTCAGCCACATAACTAAGGAGATGGGGAGTGGAGAGGGAGTGAGCAGGGCACCAGCTTAGGGAGGAGTGCAAAATTGCACAGCTATGCCTCTGCCTTCAGCATGTACGTACCTTGGATTATCAGTTGTCCCTTTGGCATCGATGTTTCTAGTCTCTTTGTCTTTAGTTTGATACTGTTGATACTCAGAACTGTGCACTAGATCACCAGAATTATGTCATAGTATGCAATAACTTAAATTCTACTGATAAACTACCCATTCATGGTGTCATGAGAGTCACTATGATAACACTAGGGAAATTAGAATTACTACTTTTGTTTCTATACTGGGCTGAACTTAATTGGAAATCCTGGTTATTGTCTTTACAGCTCCCAGAGTTAGAGTTATATGAATTGTATAGATAGCCATGTGGAAAAACCCCCCAGCTGGGTTAATTTTTAAAAAGAACCTTATTCTTTTTGTGCAGACCTAGCTTTTCTCAAATCATGCATAAGAAACAATGTGGGGGCTAATTACAGAGAATATGTAGCAAACATTTTGATTTTCATAAGATTTTGCATGTAGTGGATATTATCAACGACATCATTAAAACCAGTGGTGGAACTCCTATTGACTTCAGTGGGGGCAGGACGTTTCCCTTAATATTTGCCTCATTGCAGTGCTCCCGTAACTACAGTAATCTGGTATCTCCTATATGATATATGAAATCATAATAAGGTTTGCTGCAGCTGCCTTGTGCTGTGAATGTTGTATTTCAGTGCTATAAACCTGATGAAAAGGCTTCCATTGACTTCAATGGGCTTTGGATCAGACTTTACAACCGTACTATAGAGCTAGATACAAATTAGAGAATTCACTTGACTTGATGTCTATCACCACTATATGCATTTTAAAGTATGCTCATTCCGATTCATTCTGTTTCTACTACATTCAGAGAATTACATGGATTTCCTCTCCTGACTAATTTACTCCTAGAAAAATCCTTTACTGTGAAAATTGTATTACTAAAATCTTATTTTCTCTGAGTGGTGCCTGTGAATAAATTAAAGCCACTTAATTATTTTCTGAATACAAGAAAACAAAAGAATCAAGCTGGTCATTAGGGAGAGTTATACTATTTTGACTGTCTATAAAGGACCAGACTTCTGGGAGGGCTATGAGACTAATATGACAGTTCCAAACACTGGGACATGATTCTGATGGCAAGGTATTTTTCTTTCAAGTGATCTTCCTATTCCCGCATGTACAAAAATTGGTATTTGTAGGCTGGAGATCATGGAACAATATGAAAAACAGACAGATAAAAGCTACCTTTTCCCCTACCTCTCGCTGCTAATTTAGTAATACTAATATAATTAGATTGTGTCTGCCCTTGGAAAGGGGTGGAAGATCTGTAAACTGCCTCTGCCTTGACCTGTAGCCCTACTAGGGTTGGTAACCATCTATCCTTGCATTCTCTGAGGCTGCCTATCCTCTGCCATAAGGATGTGTGACTGCAGCACGAGTAGAAGGCAAGGTAGAGATGCACCTTATAGACTAACTAAATTAGAGATGCATAAGCTTGTATGAGCCTGAGCTCCCTTCATCAGATACTGTGAAAGGACAAGCACAGAGCAGTCTACCAATAGAAAGAGTGATTTGAATTCAAAAGAGAGGGGTAGTTAGCCATGTCATAAAGGAGACAGCTTTGTTTTCTACCTTATAGACCAGGGACGGGCAATTATTTGGGCTGGAAGGTCACTTAAGGAGTTTTGGTGAGCTGTTTAGGGCTGGGGGGTGGGAGGCATGAAAGGGGTGCTGACACAGCTTTGGCACCCTGCCACAGTTGTTTACGCAGGGGAGGGAGGGGGCAGCAGGGAGATGCCAAGTGAACCTATTCAGCCTCAGGCCTGTCTGCCCCACACCCCCTGGAACCGCTGCCCACAGAACCAGTGCCCATCACTGGGACATGCAAGGAGCAGATCACAGTTCTGCCTTGGGCCCTGGTACTATCTTGTGGTCTTTCTTTTTGCCATACTATACAACTCAACAGTGTGCAGCTATATGGAGACCTTGATGCTTTTTTCTACTGTGTAAAAGAAAGGAAATATATCCAAGACAAGGAGCCTTGCAGTTATCAACCCACCACAGACCATGCCCATACACAGCACAAGAAGAACAGCTTTTGGACTCCACCTGAGGACTGCAGCCCCACTTTGGACATATATATACATTATTTTTGCCTTTGTCCCCACTCTGTGATTACTCAAGAAAACCAACAAGGCTTACATCACAACCTCAGTCCTGAGAAATGGAGAATCAGTCTCAGCCTTAATAACAACTCTGATATTATCATACAACAGCGCCACTGTTCTCATGCACAGAACAATGGACTTACAGGAAGACAAGAGACAACTTTCCAAACAGGAGTTTTACAAAATCCTGACAGAATCCCATGGCACAATACCAGGAGGAATTAAACAATGTCTTAATGACACTGCTTCTGGAAATACAGGAGAAAATTAATGCTTCCACCTCCCAGGAACCAAGACCAAGCAACCCAGCATGCCCATCTGGCATTGGCACCACCATGGGGGAAGTTTCTGACTAGAGTGACTCTGTCCTGTTCCCATATACCTCTGAAGCTGCAGGCTATTTAAAAGACACCACAGATTTCTTAAAGAAATGGCTTCATTGACAAGCTTCCAGCAAACACCGTATTAGCTACCATGAATTTCCCATCTCCATACACCCCACATCCCCCATGAGGGTATACTGCAAGCCATCCAAATATTATCCCCAATGAAGACACTACTTCTTTTTCCATCACATTTTCCTTCTGTGTCCTCACACACAAGTATTTTGGATTTGGGGACTCCCAAATAGCATTGCCATGGACACACACATGGCTCCACAATATGGCAATATATTTATGACAGATCTTGCAGTCCATCTCTGAGTGGCCTTCAGTTCATTCAGACCTTGAGACATTACACACTCGGCATGTCATTGCCATGGATTGGTGCTCTGTGTACAGTATGGCACTGCACACCCTTTGAATCTTGGCACTTCAGGGGCAGGACAGTACAGAATAGCCCTAGCATTTCATTAAGCCTCATTGTGTTTACACTGGGGGTTATTACAGATGCTTATGCTGCTGTGCTGCAGCTCAATTAATCTATTGTAGTTCAGCAAAATGTCAGCTTGGCCCCAGGACACCAGTGACAGGCTGATGTATCACATCTTCAGCATGACTTGGAAGTTCCTTGGAGCCTCAGTGGGGTGGCACCTCAGGAAGATTATAGAGACTTGATGCCTTCATGAAGACATGGTTCTTTGGCATCTTGTGATGGACTTAGCTCATCCTAGACTCTGGGACCTGATGCTTCAGCGGATGGCTGTATCAAGTATATGGATTTGAATCTGCGCATCCTTAAAAATCAGGTTTCTCAGCTGCTGAGGGGTGGCTAGGAGATTAACCTATTAATCCTTTTCTTGGAGAAGGGTTGTGGTGGGATATTGTCTGCCTTGATTTCTCAGTGCTGTCTCTCGGACATTGTGCTTTGGAGATTCTTGTTGGGCATTAGCCCCTCTGGCTGCTTATCACCCCCATCAGGTTTTCTTCTGGGTCTAAATGAAGTAAGGGCATACATTACATACCCATGCCCCCCCTACTGTTAGCTTGTACATACTGCAGCTATTATCTGGAAAATGCTTTGGTCAGACTTTGTTGCTTTTGCTATGCTGGTCTGAAGTACTCAAATGCTATGTATGCTGGACAGACTTACTATTTCAGGCAGTAACGCCCTCAAACATTCTGTGCTGCTGTGCATGAACTGCCTCATAAACCAGAAAATTCATAGAATCAGGGGGCTGGAAGGGACCTCAGAGGCCATTTAGCCCCCACTGCACAGATGCACAATCTGCTGTTGCTAAACCATGGAAGATAGATGCCTATCCAGGCTCTTATTGAAAACTTCCCTAAGCAGCTTGTTAGTGTGCTCTAGTTGTAACAATTAGGAAACTTTTCCTGAGATTTGATCTATATCTGCTTTGCTGTAAATTAAACCTATTGCTCCTCATCTTGCCTTTTGTGCCAAGGGAGAACAATTTTTCTCTTCCTTTGTATCTGAAAACCACAATCCTAGTCTCTCTTTTTTTCAAGTCAGTCTCCTAAGTACTTATAATAGATGACAGGAGACTTTCTTGCACCTGATACTGGGTTAATAAAGAAGGATTATTCAATTTGGATAGTTATTCAAACAAAGCAATTATCTCTTAGGTTTGAACTTAGGGGAAGGAAGGGGTGGAAATGAAGCTATGGCTTACTTTTGCAAGGCTGGTCAGAATATTGACTGACAAAGGAGGTTGGAGGTCATACTCATAACAAATTTGTCTCTTTGTCTATTAAGTGCAGTAGGGGAGGGGGCGCAAGGGGTTAAGAAAGAGACTCCACATTCCAGAGAAGCCACTTGGAAGAGGAGAGAGAGGAACAGCAGGTCATGGTTTCTTAATAGAGGGCCCCTTTTTAATTGAGGGAGAAATGGTAGAAGAAGAAAACTAGCCACAGAAAAAAGAAACCTAATGATTCAGAGGAGAAGCTATGTAGAGGAGGGGGCTAAGGGAGAACCTGGAGTCCTTGGAAGTCAATGATTTGAGCCTAAAGTACACTTTGAGGTTACTGAAGCAGGAATATGCATGCAGTTATTCTTTGTCTTCTTTAGTCTGCAGCTTTGTGTTTAATGTACTCACTGATGTGAACAACAGTTGTCTTTCACTATTGAGCACCCCAGGGCGCACAGTCCTACGGGACAAGGCCTGCTTAGAATTCTGAGTTGTTTTAAGGTCTTTGGTCCTCCCAGGAGGGAGGCCTGGGCCAGCTGGGCTGCAAAGGTATCACTTCCATAAAAGCATAACTGTCATAGAATCCTAGAGTCATAGAAAATTAGGGTTAGAAGGTACGTCAGGAGGTCATCCAACTCTGCCCCCTCTCAAAGCCGGACCATCCTCAACTATATCATCCCAGCCAAGACTTTGTCTACCCGGGTCTTAAAAACCTCCAAGGATGGAGATTCCGCAGCTCCTTTGGGTAACCTGTTTCAGTGCTTTACTATCCTTCTCATGAGAAAGTTTGTCCTAATATCAAACTTCCCTTGCTGTAAGTTGAGGCCATTGGTTCTTGTTCTGTCATCTGCCACCACTGAGAACAGTCTAGCTTCATCCTCTTTGGAGCCCCCGTTCAGGTAGCTGAAAATTGCTATTAAATCCATTTTTTTTCTCCAGACTAAACAAGCCCAGTTCCCTCAACCTCTCCTCATAAATCATGTTCTCCAGCCCCCTAACTATTTTTGTTGCTCTCTACTGGACTCTCTCCAACTTGTCCACATTCTTTCTGGGGGGGGGGGGGGGGGGAAGCCCCCTGCTTTGGGGGGGGGGGGGGGGGCGCAAAATGGGACACAGTGCTCCAGATGTGGCCTCACCAGTGCCAAATAAAGGGGAAGAATCATTTCCCTCCATTTGCTGGCAGGCAGCACTTCTAGTAATCTGATACCAGGCAGCACTTCTAGTAATGCAGCTCAGTATGCTGTTAGCCTTCTTTACAACACAGGTACCTCTTGGCGCACATTCAGCTTATTGTCCACTGTAACCTCCAGGGCCTTTTCTGCAGAGTAACTGCTTAGTCCCCAGCCTGTATGGGTGCACTGGATTGTTCTATCCCTAATCCATGCCCACAAACCATGATAGAGAGGCCAAAGAAAAAGGATTTTGCTGTAGAAGGGAATTTATGGATGTAGCTTAGTGGGACTAAAACTCAACTTTCTGAATGGGCAGTTTGATCAGGGCCTTGACAACCTCATTTTAAATTAGGATACTGATCTAATATTTCACTGGTTTTGGCCAGCTGTAGCTATTAAGTTACTATCTGGTTGCTGAGTATAGACCAAGTGTGTCCAAGTTCTCTACACAGTTGACCTCCAGACATGCTAAAGGATGGAAATCAACTTGCGTCACAATCAGGGTGCTGGGACATTGAGTTCATACTCATTTCCCCAGTGTCTGGTTTGTTCTATAGAAATCACTGTATTGCTAAGAGGAAAGGAATATTTTAAAGCAACATCCCCTACACAACTTTCCTGCAGAAGAAGAATTTGGATATCATTCCCTTGGCAGGGAGATCTCGCTGGTCTGTGGACAGGCTTTGGAAGAAGCAATAAGTGATGGCTCAGACTATGGATGTTGTTTGATATTAAGGGTACAAAAAGATTCATAATACCCACGGTGCATAGCCATATTGTTATTGCAAAACGTATGCAAATAAAATGTGAGAAAAATCAATATATTCTTTTGTATAAATATTTTACCATATATATTTGTAGTATTATATACAACAGCCTGCGATGATTGATTGTCAGATTATGAAAGAACAGTAGCGAGTGAGCCAAAGTCAATGTAACTTCACCAACTAAGATTATGGTGTTGTATCTGAGGATGTCTGGGATAATAATAGGGATATGTTTCTAACCCCCTGAAAATGCAGCTGGGTTTCATGAGCTTTTGAGGGGAGAGTGACAAAAATTTCAACAATTTTCATGAAAACTGGGAGTATGATTTACCGAAGGGCAGTTGACACACATTTCTTTGTGAAGAGTAGTAAGAATAAGAGACTTTAAATTATATGAAGGGTTTTTTGTGATTTAGCTGAGTTCTGTCATTTAGAACAAAAATATTTTATACAAGACAAATGGGATGATTTCTGATGGAACTAAAAAAAACTTGATGTTTTCTCACTTCCTTTAAAACATTTCTTTACAGCTCAAATAAAAAAGAAATGTCTTTGAAGGAGACAAAAGCAAAGGAAATGTCAGATTAGATTTTAAGGTGAATTTTACTATCAAGTCCATTATTTTTTTGAAGAAAATATAATAAACATTTTCAGAATTGTTTAAGAGCTTTTTTAGATGCTGTATGTGCACTCTCTATAACTTATATTTGCACTTTGTGATAACTAATAATGCATTTCCAGTTGTGGACTGAAAAAAAGTCATGATCAGTAAGCGACCAGGCCCTTTTGAAACAGATCAGAACCTCCCCTTGGCTAAACTTTGCCTGATGCATGATCAGACTGGGGTAGAAAAGTAACCGTAAACTTTATCGCCGTACTTCACAAGGTAGACCAGCCTGGAGCCATTTCAGCAGTTGGAACAAAATTCCTTCCCTCTTTTTGGAAGGCGGAATAGGAAGAACTGATATGGAATTTCTAGACTTTGCTGTCGATTCTCTAGGATGGGGGAGTCCTCAAGAACCAATAAACATAGGGTTGTCAGCTTTGTATCACTTTGGTCCCACAGCACCCTGGGGTACCACAAGATCCTCTTAAGGGTGTTGTGGTGTCCAGCCTCTGTGTAAGGAGGTAAGTTCTCCCTCACTGTCTGGCACCTCATACCCATCCCAGCTACTCCAGCAGTGCCTGTGACGGCTTTGCTGGGGACTGCCACTACTGCTGCCATCCCCTGCCATACAGCCACTGTGCTGGCCTCTCCCAACCCCTGCTCTGAGCAATACATTGTATTCTACTGCAGAAGGACAGGTAGACATCATCAGGGTTGGCAGAGGGGGTGGTGAGGACAGATGGCTCTAGTTCCTGGCATATGAGACCTAGAGCTTTGACAGTGGGGACTGCCCTTTCCCTTTTGGCTACTAGCTGGAGGCAGGGAGAAGGTAACTGGTGTGGAGAGAACAGATCATGTGGAGAAAGGTCCTGTCTCCACTGCCTTCACCTGACAGTAGTTAGTTCAGTGGTTCTCAAACATTTGCCTCAAAACACCCCTCCATAACTTTTCTGAATTTAGACTCAAATGCTAAGATTCTCAACTGGGGTAATGCTAAATTCAGAAAAGTTACGGAGGGGTACCTCAAAGCTAAAAAAGCTGAGAACCACTGCTCTAGTGGCATAAAGCAGCCAGTAATTTTGGCCCCTTATGAGTGATATCCTGCATTTTAGTGTAGCTTCTTTATTCTTGTACATGTAATCATTTGGGCCCATCAAGATGACTCATACTGAAACTGGGCCGCTGTGTACTTCAACCCTAAACAACAGCATGCAAGGCTGTAGTGCTGAATCCAAGGGAGTTGAGGGGTTTTATTTTTGTAGAACCTGATTCACCTGGTGAGGTGTGTGCAAAAGAGTTTGATTTCTTTTCCTTGGGACGTTCCTTTGTACACTTTCAAAAGGACAGCAAGGCTCTGACCTACAGAGTCAACTTGGTAGCAGTGATCAAGTTGAGGGGCAGACAGGGATATTTAAGACAATCTATTTAAAATGCATGCGTTTTGTCTTGATCAAATATATATATTTATATGGGTTGACATATTTGAATGTATGTATATTGTTAATTAGTAAGAATATTAATTCATTAGCATTGTATAAAATGACTTTTATTAGAGTTTTTAAATGATGTAATAGCTAGTGCTATTTCTAGGTATGTAACGTTCACTTCTCATTTCTATTCCTGTCAGAGATACGTGCCATGAACTCCTGGGGCATGTGCCTTTACTTGCTGATCCCAAGTTTGCCCAGTTTTCACAAGAGATAGGACTAGCCTCACTTGGAGCATCTGATGACGATGTTCAGAAACTAGCAACTGTGAGTCAATAATCTTTTCAATGCACGTTTTCTCTGACTCTAGAGTTTCTCCTTTGTTAAAACCTTGAAGGATATTGTATAAACACTTCTAAAATGCATTCTTCAGTTTGCAGATGACTGTGCTGTAACAGTTGCATGACCTTATTCTGGTCTTATTGCAGCATCTTTGGAGGCTTTTCTACTCTGTTTAAAGGGAACAGAATCAAGCATTACACACTTAACCCCTGGATGCTCTGTAAGACGCTCACAACTCTGTGTTGTACCATCCTATCTCAAAGTTTGGTTATGGTTGATTATTCAGTTTAAGGATGCAGGAAACAAAACAATTGAGAATTACTTCCTTTGTGTGTGTTTTTGGTTCCATGTTCCTTTAAACATGAGCTGTGTATATATGTAGAGACTGGCATGGCTCATAGCATCACCACTGTCTTTATCTCTGTTCTGTTTTGAAGGTGCTCAGTGTGGTATACTGTATGATAGACCAATGATTTTTTTATATCATAGCTGACACTCCCAGTTGGGTGGGAACAGATATAGCATCTGAAGTAGTTCAGATTACAGTTCCACTTTAAAAAATGCAGTGTTTCAGCTGTGGACTAACTTATAGTCTTTGCAATGCGTCCTCCAGCTGGGGTGCTTCAAAATCACCTCCAGTGTATGCAGTGGTGAACTCTACAGCATGGAGGTGGGGGGTAGGGGAAACTCAGTGCAGCTCTATACCCTCTGATCTCCCAGGGGCTGCTCCCTCACTTCTAAGCTAGGGGGAGGGGGGAAGGGGGGAACTAATGCCCGTGGGTGCTCTCCTGTCTGCCTCCACTGTCTTGAAGTGCCCCCAGCTCTCCCTGATGGAACCAGAAGACCACATGCCTTTTATCCCCCTGCTGGAGAGCAGAGTCAGAGAGGATAGGAGACAATGCCACTTCCCAGTGTGGAGCAGGGGGAAGAGAGGAACATTGTGGGATACTGGAGGTCCCAGAGCTCCCCTATCACACTCCAAAGAGCAAACATGTAAGAGGAAGTGCTGTATTCTGAAGCATTTCTTAATAGTACCTGCTTCCTTCAGGGTTAGTTTTAGAGCACTTCAAAAGGTGTGTACATCTATTCAGCTCGCCCTTTGAAGCGCTTCAAAGGCATTTGAAATGCTTCAAATATTATGTCTGTCTCCAACTTTAGAATGTGTAATAGCTAGGTGATTTGATACGTTTAAAAAACCTCAATGTTAAAGACAATATCATAGAAAATTAGGCCTGGAAAAAACCTCAGGAGGCTGTCTAGTTCAACTGCTTGCTGTACACCAGCCCTGAACCTGCCAGACAAATGTTTGTCTAATCTGCACTTAAAAACTTCTGAGAGTGGAGATTCCACAACCTTATTTCAATGTTTAACCACTCTCAGAGTTTATAATTTAAAAATCCTGGCATGATTGGACTAGGGTTATCATACATCCAGGCTTTCCCGTATGTGTCCTCTTTTTTGGATACCTGTGCTGTGTCCAGGTGAGTTTTTAAAATAACAGCAAATGTCCAGATTTTCTGCTCTCCCTGGCTGGCTGCTTCAAGCTGGGAGCAGTGGGCAAGGTGATTGGCTGCTGGGGGTCATGTGCTCCCCACACAGGCTCTGACAAGCCAGGTACAGAGAGAGAGAGAGAGAGAGAGAGGGCTCACTTGGGCAGCAGTGCCGGGGGGGCAGGGGTATGGGGGACAGGAGGTGTGACTGTGATGGTCTGCAGGGCACTGGCAGTGCTAGGGGTCTGGGGGTTGGGAGTGAGGGGCACGGGCAGGGCTGGGAGGGTGGGGGGCAGAGACTGCAGGTTGGGAGTGAGGGGCAGCACCAGCGCTGGGAGAGGGGCAGGGGGCTGTGGATCAGGACTGAGGGGCACGGAGGACAGGACAGGTGATTGTGGGTTGGGTGTGCACAGCACTAGCAGTGCCAGGGGGCTGTGGGTTGGGAGTGAGGGGCACCAGCAATGGGTGGGAGGCAGGGTACTTCTGTTTGGGAGTCAGGGGCACTAGGAGGGTTAGGGTTGGTGGGTCTGGAGTGAGGGGCAGCAGCAGGGCTTGGGGGTGTGTAGCTTGTCTGTGAGGGGCAACAGAATGGGCAGGGGCAGGGCACTGGCATGTCACTGCTCCCCTGCCACCATCATATTCCCTCTGCCCTCTCCCCCCACCCCAGTGATAGGTATCCTCTTTGTTGGACCTAGAAATAAGGTAACCCTATTGGTCCTGTAGGAGGAGTTAAGCAAAATATAGTTGCCCACATTAGAATTTAGTCAGGACATTGGGGTTACCACTCTTACTCATCATTTTAAGGGTCACACATGATCAACATTACTGACTTTAATTCTTTTTCAAAATGTGACTCACTGAACAGCAAAGTATGTCTTGACAATTGAGTCAGTACTGGTGCTACTGAATAACCAGTTCCACATTCTCATTACTTTCATTTTTTTCCTGGTAGCCTCCCATCAAAGGAAACGCCTCTCTTGTACCCTTTTCCCCGCATTCTCTACAGACACACTCCAAATAAAGGTAGAATCAGCAGGGTGGTAGAAAGTGTGGGCAAATTTTATTCCGGGACAGAAACATTCCTCTGAGTTTCCCGATGCGTGTTACCTTCTCCACCTGATGAGATTGTTTGTGTTTTGAGCAGCCTATTGTCCTGTTCTGTACATATACAGCCCTTGCAATATCCACACCCCAGTAGGGAGTGCTTTAAAATTACCACACTCTATAGCAATTAAAAAAAATAACTCAGAGTACAGACAGAAGTGCAGCCCCCCGCTGTAACGGAGAATGATTTGCCGGAAGCGTTCTGAGTCACAAGGACCCCCCTGACCAAATAGAGGTTCACTGTTGGTTCCAGGGGAGAGGGGAACCTAGCTGCTGGCTGCCAGCCTGCAGCTGGTTTCCCCTGGCAATGGCCCCTTCTTCCTCCCAGCCTGTCCCTGTTTTCAGAATGGGAGGGGGGAAAGGAGCAGAGGGAGCTCATTGTAGGGGTTCCCAAGCCAGTGCTGGAGGGTGGGGTTGGTGAACTGGAGTCCCCCCACCCCCACCTTGGAGGGACTCCAGTACACCCTCCCCACTCTCCCTCGGGGGCTGAAAAAACCCCAGACTGAACTCCTTCCACTCCCTTTCTCCCCTCCTATTCTGAAACCAGGTCGGAGGCTGGCAGCAGGGAGCCACAAATTACAGAAGATGCTCTGCTTGAAACATCTTCATTTGAACCTGAGCAGCCACCTTTGAAGCAGTCTACTGCCATGCACTCGTCCTGGGTCGCAGTTATTAGACCACTATCTGTGACCAGATCAGGTGAAAATTGTCACATTTGTCTGTCTCCTCATTGTTTTATTTTTTTAAACATACTTATGGCGATAAGTTGGCTGCACTTATACCAACTTACCATGCTGCTGGCATTTATCAGACAAACAAACTATCATCTGGAAGCAGGGCATCAATCTATTTGGCATGCAAGAGGATCTAAAATGCTAAAAACCAAGCTGATTTTCATGCATGTTGAATATTCCTACTGACTCCTTGTTAGACACTAACTTCCATACCAATAGTACTTATACTATAGGAAGTACCAAACCCATGTGGGCTTTGCCAGTGATATCCTGGAACTCTTCCCCTGATCTTGCAGGAACTAGAGGACAGAGCGTCAGCCCAGATGGAAAGAGATTGAGTAGCAATTCCTGACAGCTGAGTATATCAATCTTTTCTTCTGGCTTCAGCAGCGAAGGGGAGAAAATATCTTAGATCTGGCACAATTCGTTCTGAAGTTAATCACATAATAATATTTTTGTAAGAGGTCTCTGAAAAGGGAGTGAATTATTCCTGTTTGAACTGAGGCTATTGACAGATAAAACTGCAAACCGCTTTAAATGGGTAGAAGCTGGCACTGAAGAGCATGGGTCATCTGTAACTATTAGGTCCCTGTAGTCTTATAGCAATACAAATGAGCTAAACTGCTGTAATTTTAACCCTGAATGCAACAGGATTAAGGCAGGGGTGCAGGATTAAGGCTGCATTGGTTTTGTTAGACTTGTATATGGCTAAGGCATCAAACTTATCACAGAAGTTGTAACACTTTATATCAATACCATTTGGTACTGATACTTTGTTAAGTCTGTTTATGCCAGGGGTGGACAATTATTTGGGTCTGTGGGCCACATAGGGAGCTTTGAGTTGTTGTGGGCTGGGTCAGCACCCCACCCTGCGACAGCTCACCAAAACACCCTATGTGGTCCCTCTGCATGGCCAGGTGGCTGGGATGGGGCTGTAGGGAGTGGTGTTTGGGAGAAGGATGGCTGTATCCCATTTGCCATGATCCTGGATGCCAGCGAGCTCAGAGCTATTTGAGGTCACAAGCTGCTTCTCACGGGGTCTGTCCTGCCTTGACGTGGCTCTGGAGCCCACGTGGCGAGCACTGCTGCCATTCCTCCTTCCACTCCCCCACCCCTTCCAGCAGCTGAATTCAGCAGCAAGGGAAAGGAGGGGATGAGCAATGAGGGGACAAGCAGCAAGCAGTGGCAGCATTCAGTTCCTGCTTTGACACAGGTCCAGGGCTCAGGGGCTAAGTGTCACAATTGCTCATCCCCTCTTCTTCCCTGCTTATGAATTCAGGGAGGGGGAGGGATGAGGAAGAAAGGAAAATAGCAGGAGCACTTTTTCCCACACCCTCCTCCCTTCTACCCCCAGGCTCTGGAGCTGTGTGAAAGCAAGGGCTCTGCCAGAGTCCATGTTGACCAGCTGGTGAGCTAAGAGAGCTCACAGCACATGCTGGTGAGCTCTGAGCTTGCTGCATGTGCATAGCACAGTGAAAGGGTGGGGGCTGGAGGGATGACCATACCGCTACACACGCTGGATGCAGATGAAAGAAACGGATACTATCTACAACATTATCTACATTTTACTGTTGCAATTAGCAACACCAGTTTTAGACCAGCATCTTATTGCTCTGAGGGTTTTATAACACTGGACAAAGAGGGTCCCTACTCTAAAGGGTTTATAAACTATAGAGAGCCAACAGGAGAGCAGATGAAAAGAACAGGGCCTTCAGCCACTTCTCAGCAATCAGCCTGGGGAGCCATAGGCGAGTGAATTTTCTCCATGAAATGCCATCCAAGTTGCTCATAATTGACTTTTACAACCATGTTCTGTCCCATTTTCATCCTTGATTAACATGACGGAAACAAAATGAGCTGAAAAATGTCAGCCAAAAAGTCGAAGATCGAAAACAAACTGGGATTCCAACTAGGCGACTTCAAAGTAAATATTGAAACAAACGAACTGCCAAAGAGCATGTATTTTAATGAGCCCAGAACAAAATACCCAAGCAAGCGACCCATTAATGTAACCTGTTTAAAAAAAGATAGTGAGATTAACTCTGAGCCACCACTGAAAGGGTTTAAGAAAAGAGGGAAAATCCCCTAGGAATTTCAAGTACAAGTGGAGGACTGGTTATTTCCCATTCTTTTTACTTACATTAAATGAACTTAAATTGTAACTCTGTTCTGAGAAGCAGTTGTAAATCATGCAGAAGACCTGCTCTTTCTGCGTATTCAAACCTCTGGTGGCAAAAATACGTTAGCTGATGTTTTATTCCTACTAGGCCTGCAGAGCTCTCACAGCTGAACAAGAGCGCACCTGAGTCTATTCTCTGTCTCAGGAGAATTGTTTATTAGTTATACCTGTGAAAACCGAGTAAAGGCTCATGTGTGTGACTGGGGGAATATTTTAAAGATGATATTATTGTACAGGTGTACATGAGAAAGCGCTTTTGTATTGAGCCTTCATTATGGATGGTGGGGATATAAGAAGGGAAGGACTCCTTTTACCACTCAGATATCTATTTGAATTTGAAGCTATGATGCTAGGGGGAAGAAAGCATCTTTGTAATATATATAAGATGATCATATTAGTATTAGGAATCCTTGAGAGAAAATAAATACTGAAAGAGTCCCAAAGGCCATTTTTTACAGTCATTTTTTCAGAGTAGAGGTTCTCTTTAAGTGGTTCCAGGGAGGAGGGAGACCCATAATTTTCCAAAAATAGAGCAAAAAATATAGGAAGCAAGTGGCTAAGATGTAAACCACTGTAAAAAGGCAAAACAATAAAATTGCCAATTTGACTGTTTTCATGCTAGAGTAAGCGTGTGTGTGGGAGAGAGAGAACTGCTAGTGCTTTGGGAAGGAGAAGGTAGGAAGATGCACACAGGTGTAGCTTCCCTCCTCTTTTTGCCAGGCTCAATTTGCAACAAGCCTGTCTAGTCAAGACTGTGGCCATTACTGACTGAAGCTAATTATAGATATTATGGGTGCCTATACACATGCAGCGAGGCTGCTCCGACATTCTGTAATTACAAAGCATCAGAGCAGACTCGATTAATCAAGTCTGCTGGAGCGTGGTAATTACTGTGCTCCAGCAGACTCCAGTGTTGCATGTATCAGTGTCCCTGCTCTGAAAAATGGCAACAGGGGTACTCATTCGATGAGCTTTAGATAAAGCTCCTCTGCTGCCATTTTTCAGCACAGAGATGCTGATGCATGTGATGCTCTGGACGCTTTAATTAAAGCAGTCCAAGAGCCACTCTAATTAAAGTGCCTCCCCCCCACCCCTCCCCTGTGGAGCACCTTTATCAATGCCCTAAAAAAGCCCCCAGCAGAAGTACTCTACATATTGCACTTCAGCTAAAGTGCTGTAAGTTAGAGCTGGAATTAACTGAACAGACATTCGCTGTTTGGGTAGGGGGGAGCTCAGTGCTCAGGGGGGTCACTCCCACATGCCTCCCAGTAGGCTGCCAGACCAGCTCCTACCCCCCCCCCCCCCCCAGCTGGTGATGGTCAGCAGCAGCTGGGGAAGAAAGGGGGAATGAACAGAGCCCTCCTGCCACAAGGCAGCCCCTCCCCCCAGCTTGCTAGCTGAGATCTGGGTCTGGGCCAGGTCTGTGTGGCAGAGGAAGTCCTTCTCCCCTTCCCCCTGACCCAGCCTCTTCACAGCTGCAGCCAGGAGCTGCAGTGCAGAGCTGCTTAGCCGGGCTTTTCACCAAGCCAGGATCTGGGGCCAGGCGGAAAGAAGGCCCCATGCCACAAAGGGCTCCCCTCACAGCTTGCTGGCTGGGCTCTCAGGGGTGGGGGAGGAGGTCTGGGCCAGGTCTGTGCAGCATGAGGACTCCCTTCCCCCCCACCTTCCCTGGGCCCAGTTCCCAGTCCAGCAAAAGCTCCTGGCTATAGCTGTCAAGAGGTTGGGGCCAGGGGGAAGGGAGCCCCCACCGCACCATGCAGACCAGGCTTTGTAGTGGGGGGCTTCCTTCCCCCACCTCAACCCCTGCCCAAGTCTCCTGACAATGGCAGCCACAAGCTGCAGCATGGGGCTGTCTAGTCCCATCTTTTTGTCATGTCAGGAACTGGGCTGGGTGCGGGGGGGGGGGGCGTGTAGAACAGCATGAAAACTCTACCATGTGGACCCCAGCCAGCCCCCACCAAGACCTGAGCCCACAGGGTTGGGGGACATCTGTGCAGCAGACAGACTCTGTTTCCTCACCCCCCTGCCCCAACCCTGGCAGTACAGGAAGGAGACTGATCCTTTCCTCTCTTCTCTGTGACAGCCCAGGGGCAGGGCTGGGCTGGTGCTCACTTGGAGCAGACAAGCACTTGGCGAAGCTAGCAGTCATTCAGTGAGGGGCCCCCAGGATGGCAGCAGAATGCAACCTACATTGAAGCACAATGGATATGGTACAGACATTCAAAAAAGCACTCTAACCTGAAGTGTTTTAATCTATACTACATCCATCGAGGGTTAACTTAGAGCAGGATCCACCATCTTTAAAATGCTTTAATTGTACTGAACATCTGTTCTATTATGGCTTTAAAGTGCTTTCTGCATGCTTAAGGCATGTTAACTGTAATGTCTGTTCCTAGCCTGATTGGCCCTATTAAATGCTTTCCAACTATTTCTTACTTGAAGTGGTTTTTAAACCTTAAGGTCTCTAGAGATGGAAAACTGTGTCACCTTTCCCTCTGTCTTTGTAATATTTATTTTGACATTTTAATAGGGTAGGGTAGGGGAAACCAAACAATTTATCCTGTTTTTGCTGGTACAGAAAACTGCTACAGTAAATTATTCTGGAAATTGGAGGAATTGAATATAATGAGGTTTTGTAAATTAATTTCAAGCTTTGTTGCAATAAATGTAAATAATTATGCTGCAGTGGGAAATAAATGAAAACCATGAAGCATTTTTGAAGCTGACCATTATTTGTCTATATATGTGTTATACATGTATATAAGCTAAATTTTGTACCTATGCACATTGAGAGATAACTAAATGGTCCTTTGCATTAGTCCTCACTGGAGGTATGTGTTATCTGAATCTGTTGGCATTATCTTAATTCTCCTCTTTACTCCAAAGAGCGAGAACAATTCAGGACAATTATCTGCTGAGGGGATAGAAAACAGGAGAAACTGGGGTATCACAGGCAAGGACTGAGCAGAATTGTCTGCACTCTGGTAGCAGGCTTACAAAGTATCTGCCTCAAGTAGATGTAGGCAAAGCTCGCATTGTACCTCAAGTGTGTGTGCAGCAGATTAAAATTGTCAGAGGCTCTCCAGTGGTTCTGGTGTATAAACAGGAGTCAGAAGCTGGACAGGTCCTTTTTTTATTTTGTAAGTCAATGAACAAGGCTGAGTAAAAAAAGTTTTTCCTATCACATGAAACTTTTCGACATTACAAAAAAAAATCCATTTGGTACCTAGATTAAACTAAGACTTTTTGGAAGGTTCATCTTAAAAAAAACACCACAACCCACCCCCCTGCCCAGGTTAAGATCAGGACTTGCTCTAGAATAGCCATTAACTTAGTGATTAGGACACTGCCTGCTTAAGATCATGAGTTTTGACCTCGCATTTACAATCCATGTGAGTGAATTTACCAGCCATTCCCTCATTACAGTGGTCTTACTTGCAAAGCTGGTAATCAATGCTACAGTCCAGTG
>NW_005842185.1:1084139-1114854 GCF_000455745.1 Alligator sinensis | reverse complement strand
AAGACCTTGTTTCAAGTCCCTGTTCTTCCATTTCCCACATTCCATGTAAGTACTTTAACCACTAGAGTATTGCCAAGGAAGAGCACAGTGAGTATGTAGGACTAAATGACTAAATAAAGAGGCTTTTTACAGATGACTGCCTTCCAACTGCACTTATAATTAGTGAGTCAAGGAGCTGCAGCAAGAAGTCTGAATTGAATTTGACTCAGACAATACAGGTGGTATATATCTAGTGTGAGAGAGACTGCTGTCTTGCTAGAAAATGGGAGCATGCAGGCATTTGTGCAGTTTCTCCCTCAGGAAACATGTGGAGTGAGGAGAAAAATCTTCCATTTACAACAAGGGAGATCTCTCTTGTGTATGAGTTTCTTGCACAGGAAACAACACCCGTATGCTTCCTATGACTCCTCTCGGGGGCCAGGAAAAGTGGCGCAATGGGGAAATGCTCCCTGTGCCTCCTCCAGACTGGGGTTACCCTGGCCTGGGGGAGGCAGGGGAGAGGGGGCAGCTGCAAGCTGGAACGGCGGTATATGCCCCCTCTTGGGAACTTTTCTAGAGCTGCAGATTTCCTAGATATTTACAATGCTCAAAATGAACACCTGTCCATACTTTAGGTCTTACCACACTATATGAGGAAAGAAGTTGCAACCATGATCCCATCTGGCTATTGAAAAGTGCAAGACTACAGCATTCATTACCTAATGTCTTCCAAGCAGGCAGTCCTCTATCTGGATTTAGTTAAAAAATGTAAAATCTAACAGCCGATGCAGGAAACCGTGAAAAAGAATGAGTGAAAGCACATAAGAGTGCTGGTGACAACAAGGCTGGCACAGATTTATTGGATTTAAAAGAGACGGATTATCCCTTATTAGTTGATTACTATTATTTTTTGAAGTGAGTTGCTGCACTGCATGTTGAACAGCATTCTAATAATACATTGTAACTTGCAGTTTGCTCACCATAGTATTCCAAATGAGTTAATAACAGAAAACAGTCCTCAATTGGCAAATAGCTCATTTCAGCAATTCTTGGATAAATCAGTTGAAGCACATCATGGCAAGTCCTTCCTACACTATGCCCAATCAAATAGATTCAGAAAAGACTACCACCTGTATTGTCTGAGTCAATATTGAAAAAATGCTGATAGATTCAAAGGATCACCAGCAATCTTAGAATACAGCGTGCCTTGCAATGCTCTGTCAGGATCCATCAGGTCAGACACTCGCATGCAGAAGAACAAAATCTTAGTGGAGATACCCAACCAACTTTGTGAGTCAAAAATAATTAAGTTTGAATTAAGTACAAAACTAAAACATGTGGGGACAGCAGAAGAAATATTTTACTAAGTATTTGAAAAGTACTCTCAGTACATGTTAGGTAGGATGTTATACTTCAAATAGAAAACTGCCCAGAACGTTCTAAATTCCAGAGTTTGGATATTTCTGTATAATTATGGGCTCAGATAAAGGCATGTTGTAGGTTCAGAACTTAATAATGAAAGGGAAGCAAGAGAGAATTTAAGCTAACAAGGCAAGAGAATAGGTTATTTTGACCAAGCCAATCCCAGCCCTAAAATACAACTTTGGAATGGATCAAAATGTTGTTCAGGTGTCGGTTTTCATTGCATTCTGACAGATATTTAGTTTAGACTTGGCGTACCTCCATAATCTCTGGGCCAAATTCTGTTCTATCCTCTATGGTCATAGAGGGTCTCAAATGCAGTGGAGCAGGTGTGGTGTCACTACATGGGGAGGTGAGAAAAGTATTTCACATCCTACGCACAATTGGGAAGCAGACAGTCGGTCTTGTGGATCTATTTCTAAGTGGTTCTGCTCATTGCTGCTCCCTGTGGAGTGGGTTCCAGCAACTTTGGGGCAGTTGTAGAGCCACAGGGAGACATGGCTGCCTTGTACCTTGTTGCAGGAAGGGAGAAATGATTCCACTCTTGGGAAAATCACACGTGCCAAGCCTGACACCTGAGGTAGGAAACAGGGCTGTTGCTGTTGCTGCTGCTGCTGTTATTTTTAGAGCTGAGTGGTTGTTTTGCAAAACACTTAAGACAAGGTTTCTGCTTTAACTAGTTTATAAGCTAAGTAGGTCAGTTCTATTAGGACATGCTCTGCATCTGGAAATAAAACATTCATGCTTTTTAATGTAACATTCAAACCTTACTCATGCTCTTACCTTTTATCTGTTATTATGAAGATGCACTGTCAAGATATGGCTCAGCACTCCTGCAGTTATTCAGCCTAATCGCCTGATTGTTGAAGGGACCTCAGGTTGCCCTCCAGGTTTCAGGCACAGTTCTGCACCCACAAGACTGAGAGATGAGATAAAGCAAGGTACCATTTGTACCTTCGGCATCTTGAGCTCCAGCCATGCAATCAGTTCTATGGAGTTGTTGCAAAGGCAAAATTGTAAAATGAAAACATCCGTAAGAAATCTGTCAGGTAATTAGATGCAGAAGAAGATGTATTTAAATTAAGTTGTGGGTCACACCTGAAGGTTTCACTGCTTATGATTGTTAAGTGGCTGCTGCAAAATGGGCTATTGTCTATGAAAATCAAGGCCTTAAGTGAAAAACACAGAAGAAAAAAAATAAGCCCTCTAAAAGCATTGAAGATCTACCAAACTATGCAGTAGCTCCTCAGTGCTTAATAATCATACATCACACTTGTTTTATACCTGTGTTATAGTGCTACATTTCCAAAAGTGGTCAAATAATAAACATTGTCCACCCACTTACTGAACAGCAGATGCAAATTTGCATACACTAAATTAATATTTTTTGACACACAATGTAATAAGAAAACGGTACAAATCTGACAAAGCATTTGCATGCTCATTATATCTACTTATTTTCTGGAGAAACATCATTATCATTAAGAAATTGCAGATTCTGCAATCACGGTTTTTGCTGGCAGTTCAATAGCTCACTGTGTTACTGTGTGCTCTACCGGAGTGGTAATAAAAATAATACTTTCAAAAAATAGCTTAGTATGGAATTTAGGCACATACACAAATAGCAAATGTCTACCACTTTAGCGTTGGTTTTAGCTGACATAGGTTGAGGTTCAGATTATGTAGAAGAGGGTTATGAATTTTGATAGGTATTCTTTGTTTGCTTTTCAGCTATAAAGAATAGAAGGCATGCTAGCAAAGTAGAATAAACAGTGTCTTTTGTAGACCCATATAATTGTGCTGAAAAAGGTCACAGTAAGAGCCTATGGTAAAGAATAGTATCTATAGACATTTCAGACATTAGCCACAAAAATCATATAAGTTAAAGGGATAATGATTTAAATTAAGAGGAAAAAAGTGCAGAACCCTTTTTCTAGTTGAAAGGTTCTGAATCTGTTGCTCTTTCCAAAGCTGCCCTGGAAATCTGCTTTTTATAAATCTGAATCTGTTGTTCTGTATACATTTATTGACTGCAGGGTTGAAATGAAAAGCCCAAGGAAAGAGAGATTTAGAAAATTAAACTTTTTGTGCACATCATAATTAAATCCTCTCCTCGTAGCTACATAAGCAGCAGTATGCATTGGACTGAAGTTAGTGGGAGCTACAAGAGTATGCAACAGTGTAGAATTGATCCTTAATGTGAAGAACGGTATTTGACCAAGATCTTTTCCACTCGCATTGTCATCAAAATCATGGTAATTGTCATCAATCACAGAAGCAGTTTGAGGCCCCAGCTGAAACTGAGATCCCATTCTGATAGGCTCTATACTATCAAAAAATAAGGCCCCTGGCAGGTGTTATATTTAAGACACAATTAGTCTGTTAATTGCATCTTAAATAGTAACCTGGCCACACTTTGAGGGAATTAATGTCCCCATAAAAAGGGAAATGAGCCACAAAAGTAATACACAGAAGGGATCATGATCCTGGGCTTCCCCTGCACTAAGCATATACCATGCAACTGGGTTCTAATCCCCCATCCCAAAATCCTTCATCCTTCCATGGACATGTGGCATGGTAAGAGGTGTGATTGTTGGGTTTGGGGATCAGATCCCATCGTGCCTTTAAATGAACATCTATCAGGAGGATCAAACATAAGGCTGGGCTACTGGGGGGGCATGGTATTCAGGGATGAGGCTGGTGGCAGGCAGGGAATGCCACAGAATGTAGGGCCCTGCAAAGGACATGGCTTAGCAGCAGGGGCTTGCCCCACTGTTAGTGCCACCACCCCACTGACTCACCCCTCTAAGAAGCACCATAGTTCTGATCTGGTCCACAGCATGGTCTGAGTTTGACATCTCTGGTCTAAAGAATCAGAAACATCAACCTGGGGGAAGGTAGAGCAGCCAGAGAAGAGGGACTTGCTCAAGGTCACACAAAGTTAGTGGCAGAGCTGAAGTCAGAATTCATGGAAGATCAGGATGCTTCTTCCTGCCTACTGTACTACTTTGTGCAGCTTTTACAATATTGCTATGTACATCACCACTGTACAATGTATGAATTAGATCAGCAGTGTAGGAGTCACAAAAGCTGGGAGCACATACTCCACATCTGTAAAAATCAGTCCAGTTAATTATGATGAGGGAAATAAAAGCCAGATGATTATTTGCTGAGGGGAATATTAAACCTAACTGTCATTGATGGATGACTGGAACAAATAGACTCATTTTACCCTGCTGTCTGAATATGGCAAAGTTCAGGGGAAAATAGATTTCTGGCTAAAACAGTTTTTGGAAGCTGGAGCCCCTGGCTTACATTGGGCTTGACAATTTCTGATAAATTTGTGTACCATGCCCTGGTATACTAGGCTTTTGAGAAGACCATGACCATTACAGTGCTTTATATGCTGCAGTGAATTTCTTGAGGGTGACCTTTATGGAAATTTGGAGCCAGTGAAGCATATGACTTCTCCTATTCAAGTTAGGTAGTGGGATGCATTTCCTTTGCTGAAGCTTCCCTCCTTTGCTGGAGCTAACCTGGAGCTCACAAAGACATTGCTTGTACCTAAAAGGAGGGTCTGTAGAAAATTGACTATCTTGCATTACTGATCTTGAAGTGAAGGTAAGCAATGTATATTTTGTGATATGCTTTTTGTTTTTTTACTTCTTCATTCTACAAGATGGAGTAATTCACAATGATCATTAGCCTGAGTTATTCAGATGTACAAGATGCTGCAGTTGATGACCATGCATGAATAAGGTTTATAAGGTGAAGTGGGAGAGTTAAGGAGATAGCACCTTGCAATCCTGTTATCAAGTCAGTAGATGTTGTAGTCATTCTTAACCCACCTTCTCTATTTTTTAAAAAACCACAAAGATTATCTAACTGCAAATGTACCTTCGGATGCTTCACTCAAGCCAATCCATAGAAAATTGAGCCCTGATTTAGGAGATTATTTTGTTTAGGACTCGCTCCTGTTTCCTGGGCCTCATCTGTTCATCTGTAGAATGATGTCAGGAATTTCTGTTAAAAAGCATCCGTCAAACCAGTACAGTACTGTGCAAAGGAAAGGTCTGGCAACTATTCATTGCTATCTTTAATACCTGGAATCTTTCTGTAAATAATTGCTTCCAAAAGAATCATCATTGTTGTGTCTACTAAGCTAATAGCAAATATATATTTAGTGGGAAAAGTTTAAACACCCATATTCTTACACAACCAAATGGAAAATGTGCTCATTTCATTATTCATTATGATTGCACATTTAACTGGATTATTTTAATTACTGTCTAGTGGGACTAGACAAGTCAAAATGTGCTTAGCTTCTCACCAAGCTTATTGCTGGGCATCTCCTTTGTTTGTGTAGATAAAAGAAAATCAGTTAGTCAAAATATGGCTGATACCCTTAAAGAGCTAACTATGCCTAGGGCTTAATTACTTAGTGCGATACCTTTTGAAGTGGTTCTAATGCCTGTTGTCCTTAGTATCAAATGGCACCAAAGTGCTGGATGGAATGTGCTCTTATAAATTTTTAATTGAGATGTTTTTGGTTGATCTGCCATAATGGTTTTGTAAGAAGAGCTTAATTAAACATTTATGGGCCGCATACTGCCATCATGGTAATGAACTATGGTTTTCAACTGGCTTCAGTAGATGTGTGCCTCTGCTTACCTAAAAGTCAGTGTTACATGCACATAAACAAGGATGGAATTTGGCATTGTAAAATTAATGTTAATTCATTATCTACCAAAGACCGTTGCATAGGAGTATGGGTTCCTTCAGTGAATGAATGAACTGTACAGAAAGGGCAATGATATGCATTCATTTCTTTTTTAGCCAATACATGAGACATCCTCCTTCACTTCTTACCTGTCTTCTGTTGCATTTGCCTTTCCCTCAACCGGTATTATTCTTGTTGATTTTACTTTACTAGCCAATTAGCTAGTATTGAATCAGTAGAGACTGAAAGAGGAAAACCAAATCTACACGATTATTGGATGTGACAGTGTGAGAAATCCATTATCCATTGATTAAACCAATATGACTTACAAGCCCTTAGAAATGGATAATAGCTTTATTTTTTGTTCATTAATAATTGGGCAAATGTAGTTGAAGGTTGGACTGAAAACAAACATTTCTTGTATTCCTTCTGCATTTGTAAATTGAACAAGATTTTGGTTTGGGATAAATAAACCATTACAATTTAACAAAATACTTTTTCAACCATTTAAAAAAAATAAAAAATTAAAAAAATTAAAGGAAACTTCAAAATGAAAAGTTACTTTTAACTGAAAAAACAACATGCTTGGCCTCAAAAATATAAAACCAAAAGTTTTGCAGAGTTTTATTTTTTGTAAATAAACATTCAAATAAACTCATTTTGGTAAAGCAAACTCATTTAGAAAAAAGTTGGAAGTTGCAGAGTTGGACAGCAGATGTGCTTATGTAGCCCCTGGAAAAAGTTCTATGAAAAAAAAAATTGCCTCACCTGGCTTTATTTCTCTGAAGGCATTACAACTGCGTATAATGCATCATTGTAGCATTCAAAAAGTGGTCTTTATTAATGACTATAACTAAAACTGACATAATTTTATACAAAGGCATTTTAAACTTTTAGCACTTTAGTACTGTCCAACAATTGTATTTTCAATTTTGCATCAATATTTGTAATCTAGAAATAGATTCATGATCTATCTATTGATCAATCGATAGATAGATCATGAATCTATTAAGATATATATTCAGTTATTTTGAACAAATTACAAGAAAGCATTTTCATCTACCCATTTGTCTCCATGTTAAATAATAACTTCAGCATGGCTTTCATAAGAATAACTGCACACCACTGTTATCAGATCCCTTTTGTTCTAAATTTCTTTGGCTGCATGATGAATTGCTATGGCCTAAATGTTCAGAGGGTACTCTCTTAATAAAACTTTTTTTCACCTTGCTGAATATATTCAGATAATCTGTGAGATGTTTACAAACTTCTAGCAGGTAAGCCACTGGTGACTCACCCAACTATTCTTTATTTATGACAGATTCTTCTTCCATGCCCTCTTTGCTTAAAAACATACTGAGAAATGCCCAATTTTACTTGAAAAAGATTTTTCTTTAGGGGCCATGAAAAACATTTGTTTGGAGATACATATATATATATATCCCTAAACAACTGTAAGATGGTGTGTGTGTGGGTGTGTGTGTGTACATACCTATTATATATAGACATATTGATTATATATCGTGTGTGTATATACACACACATAAAATCTATCTATTTATAATAGATAGATAGTAAAATCTATTAGTAGATTTTATATGTGTATGTACATATGTTTATATGTGTATATGTATAATTTACATAATTTTAGTAGCATAATTAATAGATACTCAAAATTCCCCAAGGTACTTTTCTCTCTTGATCAGTCCTTCAGCTTGTAATAATTAAAATATGTACCTTCACACTGATGCTTTCCATTTCCTTTTCAAAGCAGGTTAGATACATGCATCAAGAGCAACAAAAGGTCTTTGGAGTCCATTTACATCTACACAAAAAAAGTAAAAAAAAAAAAAAAAAAGTCCCCACCAAAATACCAAAAAAGCCCCATTGAGTTTCCAGGTTTAACTACAGTAGCAAAGCCTCTTGGAACGTGATTTTTTTGAAAACAGATGTGTCTGCCTTTCAGTAGAGCCTGGTTCTTAGTAAATAGATACAGTTGGTTAATATGAATTTTTAATAAGATGTAGATTATTGCAGATGGTATTTTTTGTTATTTTATTAATTTAATTTTATTAGGAAATTAATAGTCTCTTTCTGAACTTGTATTTGATTTTAGATAAGGAAAGATTACTGCCCAGAAATATTAAAAGCTTTTCCCTGAGCTGGAACATAAGACCTAGAGAGCTGAAATGTATTGTTATTAATTACATGGGGCTGTCTGTAGCCTGATTTTTTTTTTTTTGGCTTCTACAATCTTCGAAGTGTGCAAAATTCCATGATCCTCCTGTTCCCTAGAGACTGGTTGCAATTATGAGGAGGTGGTTTTTCCTCATTATCAGACAATTTAAGCCTTTTAGTCCTGACCACGTGCTCAAGAACATGATCACCCCCCACTAAAATGTCAGGGGAGGCACTCAGCGAGCTCGGTTACTCTCCTGACATTCCCTGGAGTGCAGTTGCCATATGTGGTAATTGGCCTAGCACTTAGGTCACAGTCACTAGGGAATGACCTCAGGAGAGCCAGTGGATGTGCTGAGTGCATCCCCTGAAATAGCAGTGGGGCACGTGGAAGGTTTTGGTTTTGGCTGTCAGTTCGCCAAAGATCGTTTTTAAAGGGGCCAGGCAGCCAGAAGCAATTCTCTCACTGAGGATTGATGCAGGTCAGTGGTCCAGGAAGGTATTTGTGTAATAAATGAGGTTATCCTGCATTTTGGTTTGTTCCCTGTGGCTTTACCCTTTGTGAATTTGCAGAATGGCCTTACTACAGATTAGACTGTGGAAGATTTTCTGTGGGAAATAGTGGAAACTATCCGTCATTTATTTCCTGCTGTGGTTTCTTTTTTGACAGTCTTAATGGGGCCAATATAGGACTTTCTTAGTAATGTAAGAAGTAAGGGTCTGCTCTGTGCTACCTCCTTTTAGTCCCATCTTAAAGGGCCAGGAGAGGGAGTGTCCAGAGTACACTTTGTTCTAGCTATACTGGCTACGGGGAACCATGGGAAGCAGCTCCTGGGGCTTCTATAAATTGCACTGAACAGTTAGGCTCACAATCCAGGAGCAACAAAAATGACTTAAAGTCACTTTGGCCTCTTCTCTACTTACGCCTCTGTAGCAGCATACATAATGAGATATGCAACTAAGAATTGGGGCAGTTAAGTCCTGAGACACTGGCTAGGTAAATAGCTGGGCTAGATAAACCACTGGCAGGCAAGGGTCTGCAGAGTGACTCCCAATCTTTTTTTGTCCATTGCTGATGTTACTTCAGCCAGCGCAATCCCATTGACATGTGACCCAACAATTTTTTTCACTGCCTATGCTGCACCGTGTATTAGAACTATAAAAGGGTACTCAGTCTCAGCCTATACCATGTTAAATTAGGAAAGCTTTTGCTATGAAAGTTTTTTGTTGTCATGTCAAATCACCATTAGAAACAGTGGCAGCTTAGAGCCCTTGAAGACAGGGATGGCAGAGCCGTTAAGACATTCACTGATTCTTGCTTCTGCACTGTATAGGATCATGCTAGATCAAGTCTGTCATCCAAAGCACCATAGAATGAAGTGTGTGGGAGGACAGTGATGACATGTTTACCCTGCTTACTTTTTTTTAGCTTGGCATCCAGAGGATGCTGTCTCTTGGAGTCCCAGAAAGCATGTCAAAAGGCCTGACTCTGCTTCTTGAGCTATCTGTGAACTGTTCTAGACAGTTGAAGTTTGAAGCAACAGCTGGAAAAAGCAAAGGAGAAACTGTTCATTCCAGCTACTGTAGGGTGCACTGAATATGAAGTCATGTGATGCATTGTATAGTAAATTGGAAGAGGAACCGTTCATCACTGCATATTGTTCATTCTTAATAACTCCATACAAAATTAATAAACCTTAAATCCCAGGTCCTGGAACTGTTATAGATGACTCGAATGACAGAAGTGAAGCCATGAAGTGCAAAGCATTTTGGCTTCAAAGCTTCACTTTTAACAAGTGATCTAAGCAGCAGCTCACAGGATGCTTTCAATACTCTCATAATAATTGGCCTAGTTTATGCTGCAACCAGGCAGTTAATTATGATAAAAAGTGTTCTTTTTCTTATTATAACATGACACTACAACTACAGCTTGAGATGCTGCAGCCTCTTCATATCATTGTGGCACTGCAAATAATATAGAGTCCCAGCCTGAATTAGCTTATTGAATGGCACTTCCTGTTTGTGTGGTAATATTCATAATCTAAACTAGATGAATGTCAAAAGCCTTTATTACTCATGGCAATCAGGACTCGTAGTAGAGGTGGTATCTTTTATTAGACCGACAAGATTTTTGCAAAAAAAATTCTTTAATTGCAAGCTTTTGGGCACAAACACCCTTCATCAGGCATAGGAGAAAAGATTGTAAAAGTTCCCCTGGGTAGAAATGAAAGTTCATATTTTATAGGATTTCACAGAGGTGTCAATAGTTCATAGGATGTAACAGGATCGTGAAACACAGGATTTATTAACCATGGACATTTTTTAGTTGTGGGTGTAGTAACTGTTGGGTTAGTAGAAAATACCTAACATTTAAGTGTTGAAGGTCTCGATTCTGCATTTTTATACATTCTGCATGGGGATATTCAAAGCTTTTGAGCTCCAGTGAGGTCAGAGTAATGGTGAGACCAACCCTATCCTGCTCAGCAGAGAGAGCTAAGCCATCTTGAGCTCCAGGCACACCACAGTATGTTACATGTTATAAATACTCCTATGACTTTTCTTTGGTTTGCAGTTTCCTGCTCTGAGCGGTGGTGGTGGCGGGGAAAAGGGAGGAGCTCTCTTTTTTTCCCAGAGAGACCAGAACAGAAACTTGAGACTCCCCACTCACCCATAGACCTCAGGCCCCCCTCTCAGTCAGCATGGGGAAAACAAGGATTCTCTCTCGGATGACAAAGGTGGCAATAGTAGTCTTCCAACAGCATGGCTGCCATATGCACAGATCTTACGCTGGTGGGGCTCCCAAGGGGTATGAATGGTTAACACCCTGTTGAGATGCATGGTTCAGTTTATGCCACTCAGCTACCACTTTTGGCTGTCTGCAGACTTCAGCAGATACCATTGTATCACTTTTGATTTGTTCATCTTTGCACAGTGTGTATTCACAGCTAGTAGAGGTTATAAACCATTTTAAAATGAAAGTTGAGATTCTTATGTTGTCACGTGATCAGGAGCTGGGGGCTTAAGCATGGGGCTATAGCTTCTAGGCTTTCATCTATCCCTGGTGATGAGCAGACCTCCTCCTGTCAGCACATTCCTCCAAATGTTTGTTTCGTCTCATTCAGACTTCTGCATCAAGGGAATTTTCTTGAAGTGATAAGTTTTATCACAGTGCAGATGGCTGTAAAAAGAAATGTGGAAACTATAGTAAATTGTGAGTTTTGCAGTTCACTAATGTGCAGCACCATACTTGTTCAAAATTCTGTTTATAAAAAGGACTCTTCCAAATACTCCTCTTAACAAGAGACAAGAATGCAAAAGAGTGGGATATTTTAGAATGATATTACGCAGATATATCTTGGAATCCATGAATCAGAGAATCCATGAATCCTAGAAAATTAGGGTTGGAAGGGACCTTAGGAGGTCATCTAGGCCAACCCCCTGCTCAAAGCAGGACCATCCTCAACTAGATCCTCACAGCCAAAGCTTTGTCAAGCCGGGTCTTAAAAACCTCCAAGGATGGAGATTCCACCACCTCTCTGTTTTCAGTGTTTTATTACTCTCCTAGTAAAAAAATTCTTCCTAATATCTAACCTAAACTTCCCTTGCCGCAACTTGAGACCATAACTCCATGTTCTGTCATCTGCCACCACAGAGAAGACTCTAGCTCCATCCTCTTTTGAGCCCCGTTTCAGGTAGTTGAAGACTGCTATCAAATTCTCCCTCAGTCTTCTCTTCTCTAGACTAAATGAGCACAGTTCCCTTAGCTTGTCATAAGTCAGGTGCCCCAGCCCCCTCGCCATTTTTGTTGCCCTCCGCTGGACTCTCCAATTTGTCCACATCCTTTCTGTAGTGGGGGACCCAAAACTGAACACAGTTCTCCAGATGTGGCCTCAACAGTGCAGAATAGAGGAGAATAATCACTTTCCTGGACCTACTGGAAACACACCTACTAATGCAGCCCAGAATGCTGTTAGCTTTCTTTGCAACAAGGGCACACTGTTGGCTCATATTCAGCTATTGTCCCCTGTAGCCCCCAGGTCTTCTTCTGTAGAACTGCTGCCTAGCCAGTCAGCCCCTAGCCTGGGGAAGGGGTGCAAAATGCAGCCGGGGGGCCAGATGTGGCCCACCAGGCCATTCTATCCGGCCCATGGGGCCACTAAAAAATTTAGAAAATTAATATTAATCTGCCCTAGGCTGCCTGTCATGTGACCCTTGATGGCTTGTCAAAACTCAGTAAGCAGCCCTCTACCAAAATAATTGCCCACCTCTGCCCTATCCTGTATCGATGCATGGGATTGTTCCGTCCTAAGTGTAGGACTTTGCACTTGTCTTTATTGAATCTCATGAGATTCCTTTTGGCCCAATCCTTCAATTTGTCTAGGTCACTCTGAATCCTAACCCTACCCTCCAGTGTATCTACTACTCCCTCCAGCTTGGTGTCATCTGCAAACTTGCTGAGGGTGCACTCTATGCCATCTTCCAGGTTGTTGGTGAAGGCAGTGAACAAAACCCACCCCAGGACTGACCCCTGGGGCACTCCTTGATATTGGTTGCCAACTGGACATTGAGTCACTGCTTACTGCTCTCTGAGCCTGAAGCTCCAGCCAGTTTTCTGTTCACCTTACAGTTCATTCATCCAGCCAGTATTTCCTTAGCTTGCCTGGGAGAATGCTGTGGGAGACCATATCAAAAGGCTTGCTAAAATCAAGGTACACCACATCCACCAGTCTCCCTGCATCCACAGAGCCACTTTGTCATAGAAGCCAATCAGGTTGGTCAGGCATGACTTGCCCCTGGTGAATCCATGTAGACTGTTCCTAATCACCTTTTTCTCCTCCAACTGCTTAGAAATAGATTCCTTGAGGATGTTCATGGTTTTTCCAGGGACTGAGGTGAGGCTGACTGGTCTGTAGTTCCCTGGATCTTCCTTTTTCTCTTTCTTAAATATGGGCACTATGTTTGCCCTTTTCCAACCCCCTGGGACCTCTCCTGATTCCCATGAGGTTTCAACGATGATGGCCAGTGGCTCTGCAATCACATTAGGCCATTACACTAGCTGCCTCAGCATACCTGGGTGCATCCCATCTAGCCCCATGGACTTGTATATGTCCAGCTTTTCTAAATAGTCTCTAACCTGTTCTTTTGCCACTGTTGGCTGCTCACCTCCTTCCCAAACTCCATCCTTCCTTTCCTCATGGTCACTGCTGCCCAAGTTGCCATCCACTACTACATTCCTCACCAATTCTTCCCTGTTTATGAGCAGCAGGTCAGAAGAGCATGGCCCTTAGTTGGCTGCTCCAGCACTTGCACCAGGACATTGTCCTCAACACTCTCCAAAAACTTCCTGGATTGCCTGCACACTGCTGTATTGCCCTCCTAGCAGATGTTGGGGTGATTGAAGTCCCCCAGGAGAACCAGGGCCTGTGATCACTAAACTTCCTCTAGTTCTTTGAAGAAAGCCTCATCCACCACTTCCTCTGGTCTGGTGGGCAGACCCATACCATGACAACGTCCTTGTTGCTCTCTCCTCTGACCCTAACCCAGAGACATTCAACAGGGTTATCTTTTGAAAAGAAACTTCAACCAAGTGAGCCTAAATGCACTTCAAAGTAGTCAGCTATACAATACACTTCAGAGAAGGTGATCCTAAAAAATTACAGTAAACTTAATTTTCTTATTTAGAAATGCTGTAGGCTGTAAATAGGGTCACACTTTTAGTGGAGCTAAGCAAATAATCCATAATGAATAATTTATTCATTGAATTTTGCCTTTTTCTGTTTGTGGAACAATTTCTGTAGCTCATTGTGAAATACTCTGATTTATTTGTTATATTATTCATGAATTTCTAAGCAAAAATCCGCCCCCCCCATATAAGTAGCTGTCAAGAAGATGTGATTGTTTAATATTAAAATTCCATCTTTTATTAGTTAGGTATGTCACATGATATTATATCTATTTCCTATCTATTTCCTGGTATATCTATTTCCTATACCAGTCAATACCAGTAACTTCTGGTATAACATAATATTAATTTAATATGAATTTCAGATATTGATTGCATCAGTCAAATATGCAAACCAAATTTCACTTTTGGTGAATTTTGACAATCAGTAGAAGTCAATGGGACTTGGGCTTCCAACTTCCTTTTTCTGTCTTTTGGGAAATGTCCATTTAAAATACAATGGAATTATATTTTTATTCATTTGTTGGCAAACTATTTATGTGGCAAAATGTTGCCTGAGCAGAGAGAGTAAATTGCCCTTTTAGGAGAAGGAGGGTTGTGCAGAACAAGCTTGCAGATGGATGAGTTTGAAGGTCTGACGGAGTTTGTGCCACTGTTTTACCTGCCCAGCTGAGAAGCTGAGGACAGGGATATCAATCTGAGTTCTTTCATGGGTGCAACTATACATTTTTTTTTAATTTGCTTAAACTAGTAAGCCTAAAACAAACTAAAAATATACTTCATGCTGATCACTAAATCCGCTAGAACTATTGCTGCAGCCTTGAGCATGGCCTCTGACTTTGTGTTTACTGCTTTCTATTGAACCCTCTGCTTCCTTTTTCTGTTTTGCTGATTTTGGTCAAGACTGTAATTGAAAGCAATGTAAGAAAATACACTTTCGGCTCTTTTGCTGTTTGCTTCTCTACCGGAAGCCCCACTCTTGATTGAATAAGCTCCCTGAATGCTTATTTTGTACTCTAGACTTTACTCCATCTCCCACTACAGTGAAAGGGCAGTGCTTCTGCAGATATCAATTGAAGTTAGATTAGTTTCATTAGCTAGCTAGCTACCAGTCATTGGCCAGGTTATCTAGCTAGTAAGTCATCTCAATAACAGAGCCCTTTCACTGCACTAGCTAAATGCTGCTGTGTACCATTATTTAATATTAATACTACTTTTTGATATAGTACGTACATAGTGAGGCTCTTGAATGAAGACATTTGGCTACTACTTCTATTATATTGTATTAATCTTTTTTTAGAAGAGAAGGAGAAAGAACAATTGCAAAAGGTGGGAGAAGGGATATTCATTCTTGAAGAGGACCTGATGAGCTTTATTTTGCTGAGTGTTATCTTATGTTTTAATATTTGAATACCCAACATCTGTTTTATTTACATTTCTTTGCATTGTAAATTGGGAACAGAAGGTGTGGAGGTTTGTTGGTTGAAGGAAGAGTGAACTCTTTGGGCATGTGAAAAGGGGGAAAGGTGGTGATTGTTGTGGAGAGGAATTTTGTGGTCTTCAAGATTCAGGCTGAAGTAGACTAGGGTAGCATCTCAGAGATGAGGTAAAGCTTTGATGGAGAGGCAGCCAGTGAAGGAGAGGGAAGTGAATTGGCTGGGTATCAGAGCAAGAGAGTGACTGTAGCTTCAGTGCTTTGGACAGACTGGACAATATAGGCCATTTTAAAAAAAACCAAAGCATCCAAGCCTGCATGCTCATGTTTGTAGCTTCAGTTACCATTCCTGCATGTGCTAATCAGGTGGGTGTGCACTGAAAAAGAATTGATCTAATTGGCCATTTGTTCATTCAGTCACTCAGACTACATTTGCAATTGTCCCATCTGTGTAAGAAGTACCAGAAGCTAAGCATGAAAATATAGACATGCAGTTGTGCCTCTGGTTTTTAAAATGACTAATGTTTAACTTCCTTATCAATGTGTTCTATAACTATAGAGCGATACAATAGTTTTCCAAAGGCAGCATGAAAACAAATTATAATAATACACTGTATCTTCAGTGGTTATAAATGATGTACTACTAACTAATGAGCTGAAGATGGCAGCATTGGGTGAGCCATCTCTTTTTCTTACTTAACAAAGTAGAGGCCTGTTAAAGCATAGATATTGTAACTGTTGCATATGGCAAATGTATCTAAATATTCTTTTCATTTAAAGGGTTTTTCTTAATGTGTAACATCGCTATAAATTAGGAGTAGGCAGACGCACTATATTTTACCATCTGGTCATTTTTTGTATATTTTATTTAAATGAGTTGCACTGAGAATACAAGCCTTCTAAAGAATGAAGATAGGTTCTTTCAGCATGTGCCTGCTCATAAAAGTTTCTCATTTTATAGCAATAATAATTCTTGCAGTTCTGTAGCAACTTTGGTTCAAGGATCTCTTTTATGCAATGACTGCCTAACAAATGTCCCTAGAGCAGGGGTTGGAAGCCAAGTGCTCTCCTCTCCTAGGCTAATGCCTTGATACTTTGGCTAAGGAAACTTGCTCACAAATGCTTGTTCTTTCTGTCTCCCTCTGGTGCGAGGAATTTTAAGAGTCTTTTCTGTACAGTAGCACAGTTGCAACAGAGAGGGAAGGAAAAGTGTGTCCCAAATCCAGAACATCCTACAGCTTAGTTGTTAGGCCCCTTTTCTAGAAAGCGAATAAAGTAGTTTTGAGCTCTAACTGAAGGGTCTAGAACCCCATTTCCTCCACATCCAGGAGACACTGGCCGTAGTCACTGAGCTATTCAATTAGGAGGAGGTACAAGTCTCCCTCCTGCTCAGGCCATGTTTTTGAATGCAAAAGGCTGTCTGTGTCCACTGTGTTTTACGGGGAGCTTGAGTCTGTTGGTGTTTTTAGCATGTTTGGCACGCACCTGCTGGGTTGGTCTTCTAAAGGCTCTACAGTTAGTTGAGGTGGTTCTTGATAAGTCTTACACTTATGAGCTAGAGACCAAGCTGTTCAGACCTGACAAGATAGCAGCCATTGTGAGCACGTGCAAGAACAGAACTTCACGTGACTGTGGACATTTCTTAGAAAAAATGAGTCACTTGAGGGATTTAGTGAGGATTTTAAAATCATGCTCATGAATGACATGTGCCCCCGGAGGCTGGGGGGGCATGGTGACCACTCACAAGCAGTGGTGGTGGGGACGTGGCAGCGGTGAGCAGGGAGCTCCCACAGGTGGCTGCAGCAGTGTCACCGGTGGGGGGTGGCGAGTGCCAACCAGACATCAGTGACCACCACAGACGTCACTGGCAGTGTCAGTGGCAACTAGTGGTGATCTGCGACTGCCTGCAGGTGCCGTCGGCAGTGTTGGTGGTGGCCAATCACAGGGGGTGCACTGGCAATCTCAGGGGGTGCACATGCACCCGCATGCACCCCCTACACATTGCCAGTGATAATGCTCTTAGAGCGTCTTTGCTATGCCTAGAAGTGCTGCTTGGAAATACACCCCCATACTTTGTTCTCTACTTGTTCCTGGAAATGTGCCCAACAGTACTCTTAGATTCTGTGGGTCCATCTACATGAGATATTTACTGAGGGTTGCCTAATTAGCTCCACAGTAAAGCAGCTCTGTTTATACATGCAGAGCTATTAGGCCAGAGTAAAACTGATTAACTCTGCCATAGTTTAGTGCTCCTTAATACAAATACTATCCTATGGCTGAGTTATTTACTCCAATACAATGCACACATAGATGCTGGCTGGGGCATGAGGCTGCTACAGTGTGGGGCTGCCTTCTGGTTAGCCCTGGATTGAAGCGCACACATGCCCCAGCCAGCTCCTTTGCAGCATGCTGAGCCAGGTCAGAGCAGTCCTGGACTGGCAGGCTGACCCCCTAGGGTCCCCTGACAGTACAGACTGTGTCACCCCAACTCTGCACTGCAGTCCTATGCGCATGCATACACACTGCACCCAGGAGCAATAAACTCCAGCATGAACTGTGCTGGAGTTTATTCAGCTGGACTAATTTCATGTGTAGATGTGCTCTGTGTCTTGGGAGTACATTTTGGTGCATGCTCAGCACCACTCTAAACCTTGCTTCATTTTGGGATTTGGTGCATCTGAAGCAGGAGTGAGTGGGCAGGGCATGCTTAATGGTAGTATTCCCAGGTATGGCACAGATGTGGTATAGGTATGTCCTTGGAAGTCAGCAGCTACATTTTGCCTCAATCCCAGTTGAGGTGCCTTGGTCCTTTTGTAGTTCTGGCCCTGATAGACTAGCATTCAGGATTTCTGTAGACATCTCTGGTTAGGGATAGACATTCAAAAAAAGCCAGAGCCTGAATTGATTCAATCTTTGCAAGTTAGTCTAACCTGGCTAGGCTGAACTGGTTTGAAACCAGGCAGGCATTGTCTGGACTGAGGAAATTCAGGCACATGCCTGCAGTGGCTCAGGCTAGAAGCCAGAGGGTGCTAGAAAAGTCCCCCCTTTCCTTCTGCAAGAGCTGAGCTGAAGGGGGTGTGGCCAGGCCCTGGCAGGACTCTCTTATTAGGGATGTCAGCCTGCGCGGTCTCAGGTTTTTCCCCGCTGGCTGCTCAAGTGGTGGGAGTGTTGCCGGCCCCGGGGCTAGCACTCTGAGGCAGAGGGGGCAGGGGGTGCAGTGCATGCATCTGTTGATAATATGGAGCTTTTCAATCTCCCTCCCTGCTTCATCATGCAGCAAACTGACAAGTGAGCAAGCCAGCTGGGGGGCTGATAACAGTCTTTATCACCCTATTAGCAAAATAATAGCCTCTTTCTACATTACTTCAAACTTCTTAAACAGCTTACCGACTGACCTGTTGATTAGCTCCAAAAGCCCTAAGCTGTCCCTGTTCTGTCTGCCTATCCCAGTGAAATTGGACACACACACACACACACACACACACACACACACACACACACACACACACACCCCCCCTCTCTTGGCATTAGCTAGCATACCACATGCTGGCTACAGTCCCTGCTGTGGCAGAGAGGAGGAAGGGATCTCTGTTTAAGCAGCAAGTGGTGAGTGGGGAGGAGAGGGGGACACAGGGAAGCCAGCAGATCCTGCTGTGCCTGCAGAGGAAATGATGCAGTTCTGAAATGTTTTGTGATCTCATCATTTTCTTTTTTATTTCTGCACTTCTGAGTTCTATCTGGTAACAGAACTGGAAGAGCAGAAGTTCCATGAGAAGAAGAAAGTGCTTTCCTTAGTGATCCAAACTCAGATGATTTAGATGAGCTTCCTATAAATATCAGAGCTTAAGCTTATCCATTGGGGATTTTGGCGTTCAGGTACCTCCAAGCCTCATCAATTGCTAGCTGCTATTGGTTTCAGATATTGTACAAAAGGTTCACGTTTGTTAACTTCCACAGAGTTCCTTTCATGTATGCTGAGTCAGGTAATTAAATAAAGAACAATTACAAATGTGTATGAGCTATATTTGTGGGTGATGGAAACTAGATTTCTGAAAACTTTGTGAAGAACTAGTGTGTGTCATCTGTTGTGGACATTTAGGAGCAAATTCTAATTCACTTTCAGGCTTTTTAACAGAACATAGCCATCTAAAAGTAGGTACAAAGTAGGAGATTTTAGATATTACCCCCACCTGTGTGACTAGACTTGTCCCTTACAGCATGCCTAGAATGTATTCATTTATGATGTGTTACAAATCTCCTATTCCTGTGCAAAACACTCACTCCTCCTGGTTTTCTCCAGTTAAAGTTTTAGTGACTTATGAAGATTCCTGAGCATGGAATCTATTTTGTGCACCTGGGAGTAGGGCGTAAAACCCACATAAGTGGCAGTAATTAATTAACCTAGCTGTGTTGTGCTGAGATATATATAGTGCTGATATAGCTATAACTAGTTGTCTTTGCATTATAACATTATTGCTTTTTAAAACCTTGATAGATGATCAAGCAAATTCTGATGGATAATATCAAAATCAAAATAAACAACTTAGGATCTGTAGTGCTTTTCTTCTCTTTCCATTGTAGGGCTGCTGAAATACCTTTGCTTCACACGCTTCCCAATATAATGGAGCGTATAATACAGATTAGAGACAGTACTGGTTTTATACTAATATTTTTTTTCCAATATCTTACTAGTATGGGTCAGATAGTACTTACTACCTTTCTAGTTATATGGGTAAAACCTCAATGAACACTTACAATGGACTGGTCCATTGAGCTTACTAGACTGTCTGTAATTGCCTAATTTAGGAAGCAAGTGACATTTTTGTTCAGTTATGGCAGATGACTTTAAAATCTTATGAGGACTAAGGTCCCAAAGCAGGAAAGCCCTTAAGCATGTCTTTAAGTCTATATCTGATACAGTATATAAGTACATACTCAACTTTAAGTCCTACTGCTGCCTTAAGGGGACTACATAAACATGCACCTAATGTGCAGGCCTAAATTGAGGACTAAGACCCAGATTATTGAAATTCACTTACAGATGCATTTACTTACTGGTGCCTAACCTGAAACTGTGCTGATACTATGCCCAAGTCTCCAGATAAACCTGATACTTAGCACTATTGAGCGCAGTACTGCAGTGCTGCAGCCACAGTCATTTCTACTCAAAAGTTGGAGCTGGGGGTGATGGTGTCCTACATAATAGCCAATGCAGTGGTCCCCAACCTTACCTTGCTCTTGGGTAAGAACAGTAACATACTGTAGACAACATTTAATTCTGCTTTTCTTGCCAGCTGCAGTTTTGACTTTTTATTTGTCTGTGACTGCAAATGACATTGGAGGATCTCATGGGTAATGTGTTGCCCATAAACCATGGGTCAAAGACCACAGTTGTGCCAATGCAGTGTTTCCAGCAATCATGCCAACAAACCACCACCCCATCACTAGAGAGGAGTTATCTGATCTGCAAGGAATCTCACAGGCTAGAGCTGGCCTGTGGAGCCAGAAAAGTTGTCCTGCCCTGCACCAAACTATAAAGTGGTCTGGGATGGAAGCAACCTCCACCATCCTGTTGAAACAGGGTCACTGTATAGGAGTGAGGGATCAGAAGGAGAGCAAACAAAAGACAGCATGAATCTACAGCCCAGTGTTTGGGGCACTAATTTGAGCAGGAGAGACCTAGATTCTGGTTCCTGATTTTAGGATTGTTTTTGTTTTTCATTCAATATTTAATATAATATATATGTTAGGATAGGCACCTACATTTTTAAATACCCCAAAGTCTGTTGGAGGTGCCAATCAGGATTTTGCATTGGGTCCCTTTCACTATCTTTAGGCACACTATGTTTGGAAAATTTGTCCCAGGTGACTCTTCTTGTGGTCTGTTTGGAAAACCAGATAAAAAGCAGAATTCTCCATGCCAATTTTGGGCAGAGCTACTTTACTAATAAGCATGACATTTAAAATACTTAGCAGTAAGAGTCCTTGATCTGAACTTATTTAAACATGAAATTCTGAAGGAATGGGGCAATCAAGTGAATATGGTGCCAATTGGTGCTGTGGAAGTGCTTATTTACAACACCAGTATATATCTACATATCTATGTATCTATATATTTTTGCAGTGCTATTTTTTTACCATTGAATTTGGCCTCTGCAAGCAAGAAGGACAACTGCGTGCTTATGGAGCTGGACTTCTGTCTTCTATTGGGGAATTAAAGGTATGTGAGTGGCTACATACTTTTGTCTGAAACAAGTTACTTGAAACAGGAAAAATGATGAAGTGTGAATATTTTTACTTTCAAGTAACCTTAAATATATAAGAATAAATATTCACATCCCAGAATGATGACACTGACCCAAAAACTATGTTTGAAAAGTTAGCTGGTATGTGGAATGTGAAATAAGTTGACAAGGACCGATGTGCAAAGACTAATACAAATTGCAGTGTTTATTGTCTCCTTGATCTCCTTTGGTAGTCAATAAGACATTTAAATTTGTTGCAAGGTGAAGCCTATACTTTCTAGTTCTGTTTACTGCATTGGAAAAGTTTGAAGTAAAAAAAGCTCCTGAAATCCTTATGTAATAAAAGATGCACTTATTTTGAATATGTGGGAAAATCTCTTCATAACATGGAAATAAGGATGGATTTTGCATTATTTGAGGACTCCTGTGGGCTGTAATGGAATTACACGTCTGAGTAAGATGAGCAGAATTCAGCACACAATCTAGAAATAAAGCCTTGATTCAGAATATTTCCCTCCATTGCACATGTTTAACTTTTTAAGTATCTGTTTGCAAGGGCCCCAGTCTTTTAGTGACAGAGGTGCTTAACTTGACTCAGTGAGAACAGTTACATTGGACAAACTCTTTGGCTACAGATAGATGTTGTATTTGTCCTGGGATAAACCATTATAACTGGTTTATTTGGGGACAAAGAGCATTCATCATATGTCAGTGTCCCATTGTTCTGGCATAAATCCTAAAAAAGATTCACGGGATAAGAAGAACCAACAGTTTAGACCGGGGTATCACAAAGTGCATGTGAATGGTAATCCTGAGATTGCATCATTGAATGAATGGCAGACAAATGGCAGCGTGTTTAGCCATTCACTAAACTCTGATTAGAAGGGCAAAGTGTGCACATGCCAGTTCCAGGGCATTTCTATTCCAGGACAAACGCAGGTACAACTTGTAACATCTGTTCATAGCCTCAGTGCGTAAACTGAAACATGTGGGTTCAGTATGATTTGGCAGGTATACAGCTACAGCTGGTTAAATTTTTTTATATGAGAAAGATTTGGTTGAAATTTTTAAAGAATTATGAAATTAAAAAAAAAAAGAATTTACAAAAAGATTTACAATATTTTTACTGCTTTTTTCAATTAGTTCTGATCAGGCCCAGTCCTGCTTTGGTCTGATCTGCATCTCAAAACATTTTGGTTGGAATGAGGTAGTCTTTTTCCTAGCCTTATATGAATATACTTTTTGAAAGCAGTAAAGCTAGTATGAATAAAGGAAACAACCTCTTGATTTTTTTTTCTGTTTCCTTATGTTGTATTATCAGTGTTCTGAATACAATGCAGGCTTTCAGTACAATGGCCATTTTACTCTTCACTGAATCAGAATTTAAATATTTGACATTCACTGACTAGTGGATTAAGGTGTCACATCAGCCAGGTGCTAAACACCTCTGGCCCCTAAATCTCTGGTCCAATGTCTTTTGGGTTTGAGCCTCAAGGTCTATACCAGTGATACTCAACAAGGGTGCCAGGGCACCCAAGGGTGCCATGAAATCCTTTGAAGGGTGCAGTGAGGTGTGAGGAGATAAACCAGGTGTGAGGCGATAAGCAGATAAACACAGGCTCAAACTCAATCCCTGCCTGGCTGTTCCCTTGGCCCCTCTGCAAAGAGGCAAGCACTGAAATAAAGGAGTCAGGTTTTGAAATGAGGTGCCATTCAGTTCACAAGTTATGGAGAGGGACTTTCTAAAAAAGGTTGAAAATGGGCTCCTTGCAGAATCCGACTCTTGGTTTCAGCTAACAGTTAAGTGTTGTCAAGTGACAGCAGTGAAAGTGCCTACCCCATTATTTACAAATTCTGAAGACATAAATGCATGGAAAAGAAGAGGCAAGAACTTTGTATGTTTTATAGCATTCATGTAATAAACAAATACATTTTTCATATTGTATTTCATCACAATACAACAATCCTGAACAAATATTATTTACTCAGCAGTTGTCTCAAAATAGAAGCAAACACACAACCCTTTTGAAAAGAATATAAAAAGTATATAATGTGCACATTAATGACATATATTGATCAGTTTCAAAAGTAAGTTCACATATCATCATCATTTTGCCATAAATCAATATTATACACTTTTCCTATTATGTTACATATATATTTCATAGAGTTCAAGGCCACAAGGGGCCATTAGATCATCTAGTCTGCCTCCTGTATATCACAGACTATTACATTTCACTCTGATATCCCACATTCTGAGCCCAATGGCTTATATTAGACTAAAACATTTCAGGGTCTCAAGAGACTCTAGACAGTTGTGTGCTGTAGGCAGAGGACAGGAGAGACTGAGGACCCATAGTCCTCATACTGGCAAGGAATTGACTGGGGGAAAGATGCTCAGAGGATTTTAGCAGACCATCTATGGTCGTTGCCAATCTGATGTGGGATACAATTCCTTCCTGACTCCAATTCTGGAGGTCAGTTAGGCCATGAACACATGAACAAAACATGCTAGTCGGACATCTATTTACCATCTCCATTTTGGGCAATCTCTGAAGCTTTAGAGGAAAGCGACCCATAGCCTCACTCTCCCTTTCACCCTGAATACATTTGACTAGCTGTGAACTGGGCGGGGAAATCCCTTACTGGTCCCTGCCGGTGACTGGTTGAGGCTATTTGATAATAGGCGAATGCAGAGCTGCAAGTGTTATGAAAACATTGAGGTTAATTCAGACAATCATCCTATGAACTATGAAAGAAAGGGAGTGAGGTCCAGAAAAGACTGTGATGGATAATTTTTTGAGTAGACAGTCCACAGATGTTCTCTCAAAAACTGGACTGAAGGACATCTTTTTGAAAAATGTTAAAATTCATTTTAAAGAATGAAAATTATTGATGAGTCCAGTCCCTCCTCTAGTTAGTAGTTTGAATTTTTATTTACTGCTATGAAATATATATCTTATTTCCAGGTTTAATTTGTTTAACTTCACCTTGCAGTGACTGAATATCGTTGTGCCTTTGTCAGCAAGACTGACAAGGCCTTACACTATCAGATAGCTTTCAGTGCAACAGTATTCACATTAAAAAAATTGTTAGTCACATGACTGGCAATAGCAGAGTAGGAATATTTGCAGCATGAATATGACCAGCAGAACTCAGTCCTTTTAAGTGACTTGGTGACACTTGTTCAGTTGTCATTGTCTGTCTGTTTTTTCCTGAATTATGTTGCTTCATTACATAAAATCAGCCAACAATTTCAGCACCGATAAACTGAAAATCAAAGGAATGTAAGTACAAAATAACCTTTGAACAGATTACTTTTGTGAACTTTTTAAATATTTAGAGTTTGACTTTAAGGCATTAAAAATGCAATACCTAATGTTTGTGCTACATATGTAAAAAATAATTATGTGGAAAATACAGAAAGCACCAACATGAGGAGAAACTAAAAAATATAAGGTGGGGAAAGGAACATTAAAAAATAAAGTAGTTTAAAAATATTCTGCTCCAGTACAGTCAGATTCATTCTAGACAAAGAATGTATTTGGTGCTGAGAAATAAGAGAAAAAGTGTACATTTCATTTCAATTAATAAAATGGGGTTATGAAACAGTTATGACTAAAAGACATACTAAACTTAAAAAAAATCCATCTGTTCACTTTATCTGTTGTTCTCATAAGTCCTTTTATTAAAAAGGTCCTTCCACTGACTTTGCTGAGCTGTGAATCAGGTCCTGGGACTTCAGGACCATTTTGTTGTTAAATGCAGAGGCAGATTTTCAGTCCTGTTGCACATCTCTTTTAGTCAAAGTTACTCACAATAACTCCCATTGTTAAAAAGAGGTAAAGTTAACATGTCCCTCTTCATAAGATATATATAAAAAATCAGTGTATTCTAGTACAGGTTGTTGTGTTGTTTTCTGAAGAAGGTGAAGGGGATGGTTAAAAGAAAAACTGTATGCCTGGTGCACATTTTTTACTAGTACTCTTAACTAGAGAGTCTTTTTCTATTTGACTAAAAATATATATAAAATTCTATTGATACCATAAAAAAGTTCTGGTAATGTCAGCACACAATGTGGAAATGGCCCCTGTTGTAGATCAGCAGAAAAACATTTAAGAGCATATTTTTTGCAAGACTTTTTATATTCTCCTGCAGAATAACAAGACAATAAAATCACTATAGAGACACCGGCTACCTCTTCTCACCCATGTTCTTATTCTGGCCCATGGATAGAACAGCATTTATAACTCATCTCACATTTTCCCTCATATTTACTGGAAGGTTGTTAGTCATGGGGTTAGAAAGCCTTAATAACAATGTTTTAAATTATTCCATTCCAGTCTTTATGCTCTGAGGAACAAGCACACAGCAGAGCTGTTTTTAATATATCACTGAATGAGTATTTCTCATGCCCTGTGTAAGCAGAGCTGGAAGTACTCTAGGGGTACCCCACCAGGAGAGAACAAATCATATTACTCTTGAGCAGCCCCATTGTCAAATACAGTTACTCTTCATGGATATCAGCAAGGACTGAACTCAGAAACTCACTCCAAACTCTCACTGCTTGAGCTAAAGGTGAATTATAATGTCTGCACCAGTAGAACAGCTTATTTCCTGTGAAAATGAGCCACTAAAGTCAAGTGGTATCACAAGACCTTGAGATGGTGGGATTTCCAGTTAACTGAAGGATGTAGTACACGTACCCCATAGGTTTTACATTCCATGGGGATGTAAGTGAAGAAGATAAAGTTGAAGAAATATACAGTAAATCTTTACATGTCCCAGTTGACTTAAGACAACTGGTGAAATAACATATGCAAGACAAGTGGGTGGGTGACCAACATAACTGCATATGATTTATTATTGTTGTATAAAATATTACATAAATTATTAATGTTATTAAAATACATTAAATATAACCAAATCTTTAGGATCCTCCCAATTTCATACTTTTCTCTACTGAGATTCTGTACCTTGTAATGTTTGTCATAGCGCACTGAATTTGTTTCACAGCATTGGGGACTATTTGATAATTGCAACAGATATGTACCATGACTGCTCAGATGGTCTCATTATCCTTATTTGCTTTAAGACAGCATTAGGAAGGGCCCAGCAGGTCTGACTGAAGTTTCTTTTGGGCCCTGGTGCTGCCAGCTTCAGAACGTACAGTTTACATACTGCATTTTGTATGTTCATGGTTGCAGAATTTCAACAGGTCTGGATTTTTAAAGATATTGATATGTTGTTTCCTTCTGCCTGAGGCTATTCAATCCCGCATTCCTCACTTCTCTGTGCATTAAACACAAGGCTACAGGGTTGCGGGGGGAACTGTATCCAGTCCCCGCTTCAAGGACTCTTTCCTGTAAAATGCATCAACAGTCCTCAGAGCAGGTGAACTAGCTGTCTAAATCTGCTTTAAAAAAAAGGCTTTTAAAAATCTGGCCCTCAGCTGAAGTTGATTTGATGCCAAATACAGGACTTTGCTTCTAATCCAGTTAAGGATTCCAACAATTAAAATCGTGGGCATAATATCTCTGTAGCACCAGGATCTAACTGAAAAGGATGATAGATCTGCTAATGCCACTTTGAAGGTAGAGATATTCAAGGGAATCTGAAAGGCAGGGATGGCTTACCATAGTGTGGCAAAGGTCCAGCATATTCAAGGGTTGTCCCATGGTTTTGGAATGTGGTTATTCATTTTGAAATGCAAAAGGGATGTGGGCTAAGGCAGATCAGTTGAGTCCACAGGTGGGATTTGTGTTATTCTTTACTAGTTTACACCACATTTTAATTTGTGCTTATGCATGAAAGAGCATGCACGTGCAGTGCCTGCATAAATTACTCAGTAGGCATGGGCAGTGTTGCACTGCTCTGAAGAAGACCCATGTTGCAAATGAAAAAAGAAAAGGAAAAAGCAGCACTTTCATACTCACGAGATATATTCCCTGTATGTAATTTACCCATGTAGTATGTTCAAGTTTTTATACAACACCTTTCACTATAGATAGATGGAGAAAGGATTTGAGGTACTGGAGATAAATCTGCTTGCTTTCAATACTTGTACCTCAGTACAAAGCACTGAGAGTGAACACACTTATCCTCAGTGCTCTAAGGTCTATGGCAGGTACAGAAGCAAGAACAGCTGCTATAAATAAAAATGAAGGAGAGGAGAGGGAGCTGCAATTGCTAGTTCTCTACACTGAATCCTAGGGTGTCTGCTCTTAGTGTCCTTCTGCCAATCATACAAAGGGAAAAAAAGATCTAAAAGCTATTCTCCACCTAATCACAGTTGCCTCCTCGTCTTCCTAATGTGTGCTTTGTACATAAATATGCCTATTTATATAGTTCTTGTTTCCCTGCAGTATTTATTTGGAGCATTATTGCTCAAGTGTACTTGGTAGAAGGGTAATGCATTTCATCAGTACACAATAAATGAACATTATGTGCCAGTCTTCAAATATATCGTTTCAGTCCTAAACTCATTGTCAGGAAAATGGCAGGAGCGTTTGGCTTAAGAATGGATGACACAGATTATGGGGATGGTTTGGTCAGACTGTATTTGCCTACACAGGTGATTACCAATGCTGTCATTCAAGTGATATTTTTGGGGCATTACTTTTTGTAGTTGTACAGATAAATTTCCCGGAATATTTATTTTATGACTTTCTCCTTTCCAGCTGGAAATGTAGGTTTATATTTCTACATGGACACCCAAATACATTTGTGAACTGCTCTTAATTATTTAAGTAATAACTTTGGGGGGGAATGATAGTAGCTAATAGATTTTTAAGTAAAATTTTATTTATCCTATTTATGGTGGAAGATCCACTGTGAGTAAAATATGTGAGACTAGCAAGTGACTGTAATCGTAGAATAACAGTGATATAAAAGCTGGGTGCATAAAAAAACTACAGCCTAGACACTCAGGAGTCTCATAATACATTTTAACAGATTCTGTGGTGTATTTTGCAGCATGCTCTGTCTGACAAGGCCAGTGTGAAAGCATTTGATCCAAAGACAACTTGCTTGCAAGAATGCCTTATCACCACTTTTCAGGAAGCTTACTTTGTCTCAGAAAGTTTTGAAGAAGCCAAAGAAAAGATTAGGTAAATTGTTTCTCTTGACTTTTATAAAACACAATCTAATTTTCTTTTCCTTAGATGTGGCTGAAATAGGTGTTAATTTTCTTTTTCTTCCAGGGACTTTGCCAAATCAATCAATCGTCCCTTTTCTGTGTATTTCAATCCCTACACACAAAGCATTGAGATCCTGAAAGACACCAGGAGTATAGAAAATGTTGTCCAAGATCTTCGGAGTGATCTGAACACAGTATGTGATGCTTTAAGCAAAATGAACAGATATTTAGGGATTTGATATCTGTGGCACTGTGGTGTACTGTCAGCTGTTTCTTCTGTGGCTATTCTAGCAACATCTTGTGATATTGTTAACTTTTTAGAGCCATCAATTTTCCCTCTACAGCTTGGCCAGTGACTTTGCATCAGTGTGTAGCTCTATCTATTTGTAACTTGCAGACAAAACAAGACAACGCTAATTTGCGAACTCAGCAGGAAATGTGATGGCCTATAACCAGCTATTCTGTGACATGCCATAAAGAAATACACCATTAAAAACTTGCCTGGCAATGCTTTTGTTTCCTTAAAGAAGTATTTCATTTCAAAAGTGTTTAATTTAAAATATATATATATTCAAAAGGTCTCCTCTGATTTCATTAGAGCTCTGGACTTAGGTCTGGACAGTCTGTTTTCCCTCTAAGATGCTGTGGAAAAATATTTGCAAAATTTTCCTTGCAAGTGAATGTATATTTCTTTCTGTACTAGTGAAGACCATTTTTTTGTCCTTTGTCTCTTCCTGTATTTGAGCGTCTCCAGTGACTGAACGATAGAATTTATGTAAGACTGTGAAGGTCAGAAAGGATATATATCATCGTTAAAGGGTTTGTGAGGGTTGCAAATTATAAGGCAAAGAATGGACAAATATTTCAGAATAGCTGAGTAATTTCAAAACAATATAAAATGTTTGGTAATTCATACAAGAAGGAACTTTAGTTGGTACCTGCAACTATTAAAGAATGCCACAAGAATATCCAGCAGCCTTTGACAATTTAGAAAGTACTTCGTCTTAGAAGTGGCACATTCAGTGATATTTATGGGAATCCTTATGTTGTTACATATGAATGTAAGACCCTCTATAGCCATTATTTGTCAACTTCATTCCATTATTCAGAGAGATGCTTGCAGGGATTTTCCTAATGAGTCTCAGGCATAATTGGGCATTGTTTATTGGGTCAAAATAAACCTTGCCTGGTGCAGGGAATCTAACATGAAGTATCACCACTGCTTGTTTAAATAATATAAAGTTCTGATGAGAAACCCACTTACTTCAATGACTAGTGGGCCCATGTACACCAGGAATCAATTTGGACCACTGTGAAAGTCATAATTTATTATTTCAACAAGCTCTTTATTCATCAAAATCAAGTGGACTATGAAGATCATGTCAAATATGGACCATGATGCCATGACACATCTATATGCATTGCAAATAGCCTCTGTTGAGACTTTTCTATGTCTTGTTGAGAAAGCTATGCAGATGGTCTAAAGGTTGCATAAAATACCAGCTACTTGATCACATCAGTACATCCTTAAATAAGAGGCAATTTGTAGGGATAATGATTTTCATAGAGAAGTATCCTTCAAGATAACTGTAAGATAACAAAGAGAATGCTATTTCCTTTGAACTGTCCCTGCTGGATTCTCATACTGCTGTATTAATAGGGTGTGGAAAAATCTAGTGTTAGATTTAACTGTGGCTACCATTGGTACCAAGGAAGAGCTGTTGAATTATCCCAAAGGAATCAGAAGGCTGAAGGGAGTTCTTTACTTACTGACATCAGTAGTGACTGTTAGGTGTCACCTACATTTAGCAATCCCAACACGGAAGTTTTCTGACTTGCTTCTTTCTTTTTCAAATGGAGCCTGATAACCCTCTCCAAGTTCTTTGGGAAAATGCACTGTGCCTGGATTCCCTTC
>NW_005842185.1:1074569-1084108 GCF_000455745.1 Alligator sinensis | reverse complement strand
CAGGAATCACAGACTTGTCAAGGAGTCAGGGTTGTAGTGCTGTTATAGATGTGATGGTCCAGGAGTCAGAGAATCTAACATGAAGGTACTACCAAAGCTTATTTACATAATATTTAACTCCGATGAGAAACCTAGATGCAACACTTACTTACCAGGCAATCTCAAAAACTTTCTATTAGAATCATGTAGGTATTTTACAACATTAACATTGTCTGGATTTATTCTCTGGTATTTTGAATAGCTTGTACCAAGGCTTCTACAGCAGTAAAACAATAGAGGCATATCTTTGTTTTGTTTTGTACAGTTAACAAGTAAATCTTATTATGGATTAGGGAGAAACCCTTGAAATCCAATAGTCATCTGAGGACTAATGATGGCAAGGAAACTGTCTACAATGAAGATATAATATCACTGAAACAGAACATTGTCAAAGGATAATGGGTTCCTGTTACTAGATATATGCTTAATCCAGTGATTTTATTTTTATTGTACAATATGGTTAAAAATAAATTAAATATAATAGACTGGGAGATAATAGTGATGTAGAGTGACAATTGCTCACTGTTCTTGTGTTATAAAGCTGTTTTGATAGGGTTAGAGAAAAAAACTTTTGTTGTACTTCCACCAGTAAGATTGCAGGGTTCAGAAAGGATGCTTTAAATGGTAATGGCACTGTGCTTTTAATGAATCAAATAGTTTCATATTAGCTTGAAATTTCTCTTTACAGTTTTTATTAGCAAATTAAGATCAGTCATCCAGCAAACTCCCTGGCTGACAAACTCATTTGGCATAATGAGGGAATTATTGACAGTTATCAAATTATACTAACTTTTCATTTAAAACAGACCATATTTATCTAAGGTGTTTGCTTAGCTTTAGTGATCTGGACCCTGGAAATTGGACTTCTGGCTTAGACTCATTTAATTACTGTGTGATTCTGAACTGATGCTTTATGGATCTGAGATGTATGCATTTGCTTTGCCTGTGCAAAGTAAATGGGCTTTAGCTTAATGAATGTAAAGCATTTCTATATTTACCACCATGCAAAGTCTAAAATGAAAAACAGCATCCTGAGACATTGCAGCAAATACAAATACAAAGTTTCATTTGTAAATGGAGACATGATTCACACATTTCATTTCCTCCATTCAGGAGGAAGGGAAGCATGCAAAGTATTAGCAACATACGTTGTGTTCTCTCTTTCATTTGGGTTCTGATATAAGGTCCATTGAAGATTAGACCTTTGATCTGCTTTGAAACAACCAGGTGTCTTATTTGCCTGCTGTTAAGAAACTTGTTTACCGAACTGTAGAGTGAGCCAATGTCCAGAGATTCCAGTTGGAATGGGTCCTGTTTGGGATCCTTTTCTATAACGGATTTTAAAAAGTTTCCTATCCCAGTGCACTGTCATTGTCAAAGAACTAAGAATAAAGACAGACACTCTAACTTTTGGCATCTGGTTCAATTTCAGTCCAGATCAGTGGTCACTTAAAGTTGTCACTATCTGAGGGCAGCTGGGCTTCTATGCAAGGTGGGTTCCATGCATCTCAGAACACATATCTTCTCAGTTATATATGCCACATAAATTCAGCTGTACCTCCATCCTTTCCTTTGCTTTCTGGGGCATGCAGGTGAGTGGTTCTCTGCCCTGCCACCTTCTCATGCTGGTGGTAGGAAAGCACCTTTATACATAGATTAGAGGGCATTTCCTAATCTTCCCAGACCATTTAGACATGGCAGAAACCCATGTGTAGGATACTGTGCTGGTTATTTATTCTGAGAGGCAGAAGATGGCACAAATGAGAACAAACTTTTATTTCTATGAATATGGTTTATATTCAAGGTGAAAAGACATAGAGAAAGGCATTATTAACACACTTGAAAGGCATAGTTTATCCTATCAAAATCTGTTCTTCACTATACTTCAATTATGCTGTGTTTTCCCAAGTGTCATGCAGGAACTAAATCAACTTTCAGGCTCTTAAAACTGAGTTCCTTCTCTATCCTGGCCACAGCTGACAGCTTTTCCTTCTACATCCTTAGCTTGTTTCTGAGCTGGAGTCCATGTTTTTTTTAAACATCTAGCAGATTCCCTGCTGTCTTAGTAGGAATCTATTACCATAGTTATTAATATATATATTTTTAATTTCAGAAATATCTCCAGGGGGAAATACTTCCACTCTCCATTTCAACCTATTTTTTTAGCTCATGCTTAACAGATTAGATCTGGACCATCAAGAGGAATTGTCCTAGTATTGTTTCATTGTAGTTATTCTCCAGGGTGCTAGTTGCTCCTTTCTTACAGGTTTAAAAGCTTTATTAAGAAAATGTTAAAATAAAAAAATGTAGAAGAGTGCATTAGAGGAGCAGGACTCTATCCATGGTAACCACATTGGTACATAGTAGTGGGATAATAGAACGAGCTTAGGCATTTTGTTAAGTGTGCTGTTGATGTTTGTCTGGGTAGAGTACTGTTAACATTAACATTTTTTCATGACGGTGATAGGTATGAGAGAGACAGGACCCCATACATAATGACCACATGAATATGAAACTGTAGAATGGTAAAGCATTCTTAGTTATTGTCTTAGCATACAGTCTAGATTTGTCCAGGGTGAGTATTGTCCATCAGTCTTTATCAGAATTTATAGTAGAAGGGGAAGGGGCAGGGGATCCAACAGAATACGGTGGTGCAGTCACACCCCACTTCAACTGGTGAGATCAAAGAGCTTTCTGGGCATGTGCAGCACAGCTGATTAGCATGGAGCTCCACACGCAATGAGCTCTGAGCTCACCAGCTGATCAGTGCAGGTTCTCTGCAAGCACAGTAAGCTCTTAAGGTGCTCATACCCCAGTCAAAATCCCTGGAAGTATGTCTGTGAGCTCACCGTGCTTGCAGAGTTCTGCCAGTAGGCACGCCAACAGCCCATGAGCTCAGGGAACTCATTGCATGTGTGCTGCACAGCCAGGGGTGACACGTAGGGGGTGCACGCAGGTGCACATGCACCCCCTGAGCGTGGCAGTGCACCGCCTACAAAAAGGTGCCACTGACACTGCCGACAGCGCCTGCGGGTGGTCGCCGCTCACCACCCCACCCTCCCTGCTACCGATACTGCTGGCAATGTCTGCGGGTGGACAGTGATCCCCACTGGCCGCCACTGGTCTGCAGGTGGTCGCCGACTCCTGGTTGGCACTCGCCACCCCCTCCCCACACACCAGAAGCGGCGTCTGTGGGAGCTCTCTGCTTACTGCTGCTGCCCTCCTGCCACTGCCATGCCTCCCCAGCTGCCAGGGGCACACGTCGTTCATGTGCACAGCTAAAGGATGGGGGCCATGGAAGTAGATTCCCCATGACAGTTTTAAAATACGTTTGGGTTCTGGAACACAGAAACAGTATTTTGGATACACTTTCATAGTATCATAGAGAAGTAGGGTTGGAAGGGCCCTGCAGATGTCATTTAGTTCAACCCCCTACCTGAGGCAGGTTCATCCGGATCCAAACCATCCTATACAAATCCATTGTCTAACCTATTAACAAAACTACACAATCAATCCTGACACAATCACAAGGCATAGCACCCTATCCTGCCACAGGTGAAGAAGGGGGACCATGGTGGCCAACATCCTGCTGCTGTAAAGGTTCTTAAAATATGCTTGAGAGATCTAAGGAAGAGGGCTACACCCCCGCCTATAGAGGAAGTCAAACCCACAGTCCATACCAGTCTGCCCATATGGTAACATTCTTTCCTGATCCTAATACAGCAATCAGTCTGACACTGAGTGGAGGGGCAACACCCTCTATTCAGGAATCTCTAAGGTTAAATCCTAGCAGGAGCACTGGCACACCCTAGATAAAATCTCTAGCTTTGGCTGTGGCCAACACCCAAAGCTTCTGAGGAAGGCAAACAAAAAAATCCCCTGATAGCTGTAGCAGCAGGAGGGGGAAAAGTTCCTTCCCAGACCCATTGGGGCAACCTGCAAAGCCAAGAAGCATGGGAAATACCCATAAAAAACCACAGGAATAGCTGTGCCTAGATCACCCCTGACCAATGTTTATCCAAATTCTTCTTGAATGATGGAGATTGCACAGTGTCCTAGGCATCCTATTCCCAGTCCAGATCAGTGGTCACTTAAAGTTGTCACTATCTGAGGGCAGCTGGGCTTCTATGCAAGGTGGGTTCCATGCATCTCAGAACACATATCTTCTCAGTTATATATGCCACATAAATTCAGCTGTACCTCCATCCTTTCCTTTGCTTTCTGGGGCATGCAGGTGAGTGGTTCTCTGCCCTGCCACCTTCTCATGCTGGTGGTAGGAAAGCACCTTTATACATAGATTAGAGGGCATTTCCTAATCTTCCCAGACCATTTAGACATGGCAGAAACCCATGTGTAGGATACTGTGCTGGTTATTTATTCTGAGAGGCAGAAGATGGCACAAATGAGAACAAACTTTTATTTCTATGAATATGGTTTATATTCAAGGTGAAAAGACATAGAGAAAGGCATTATTAACACACTTGAAAGGCATAGTTTATCCTATCAAAATCTGTTCTTCACTATACTTCAATTATGCTGTGTTTTCCCAAGTGTCATGCAGGAACTAAATCAACTTTCAGGCTCTTAAAACTGAGTTCCTTCTCTATCCTGGCCACAGCTGACAGCTTTTCCTTCTACATCCTTAGCTTGTTTCTGAGCTGGAGTCCATGTTTTTTTTAAACATCTAGCAGATTCCCTGCTGTCTTAGTAGGAATCTATTACCATAGTTATTAATATATATATTTTTAATTTCAGAAATATCTCCAGGGGGAAATACTTCCACTCTCCATTTCAACCTATTTTTTTAGCTCATGCTTAACAGATTAGATCTGGACCATCAAGAGGAATTGTCCTAGTATTGTTTCATTGTAGTTATTCTCCAGGGTGCTAGTTGCTCCTTTCTTACAGGTTTAAAAGCTTTATTAAGAAAATGTTAAAATAAAAAAATGTAGAAGAGTGCATTAGAGGAGCAGGACTCTATCCATGGTAACCACATTGGTACATAGTAGTGGGATAATAGAACGAGCTTAGGCATTTTGTTAAGTGTGCTGTTGATGTTTGTCTGGGTAGAGTACTGTTAACATTAACATTTTTTCATGACGGTGATAGGTATGAGAGAGACAGGACCCCATACATAATGACCACATGAATATGAAACTGTAGAATGGTAAAGCATTCTTAGTTATTGTCTTAGCATACAGTCTAGATTTGTCCAGGGTGAGTATTGTCCATCAGTCTTTATCAGAATTTATAGTAGAAGGGGAAGGGGCAGGGGATCCAACAGAATACGGTGGTGCAGTCACACCCCACTTCAACTGGTGAGATCAAAGAGCTTTCTGGGCATGTGCAGCACAGCTGATTAGCATGGAGCTCCACACGCAATGAGCTCTGAGCTCACCAGCTGATCAGTGCAGGTTCTCTGCAAGCACAGTAAGCTCTTAAGGTGCTCATACCCCAGTCAAAATCCCTGGAAGTATGTCTGTGAGCTCACCGTGCTTGCAGAGTTCTGCCAGTAGGCACGCCAACAGCCCATGAGCTCAGGGAACTCATTGCATGTGTGCTGCACAGCCAGGGGTGACACGTAGGGGGTGCACGCAGGTGCACATGCACCCCCTGAGCGTGGCAGTGCACCGCCTACAAAAAGGTGCCACTGACACTGCCGACAGCGCCTGCGGGTGGTCGCCGCTCACCACCCCACCCTCCCTGCTACCGATACTGCTGGCAATGTCTGCGGGTGGACAGTGATCCCCACTGGCCGCCACTGGTCTGCAGGTGGTCGCCGACTCCTGGTTGGCACTCGCCACCCCCTCCCCACACACCAGAAGCGGCGTCTGTGGGAGCTCTCTGCTTACTGCTGCTGCCCTCCTGCCACTGCCATGCCTCCCCAGCTGCCAGGGGCACACGTCGTTCATGTGCACAGCTAAAGGATGGGGGCCATGGAAGTAGATTCCCCATGACAGTTTTAAAATACGTTTGGGTTCTGGAACACAGAAACAGTATTTTGGATACACTTTCATAGTATCATAGAGAAGTAGGGTTGGAAGGGCCCTGCAGATGTCATTTAGTTCAACCCCCTACCTGAGGCAGGTTCATCCGGATCCAAACCATCCTATACAAATCCATTGTCTAACCTATTAACAAAACTACACAATCAATCCTGACACAATCACAAGGCATAGCACCCTATCCTGCCACAGGTGAAGAAGGGGGACCATGGTGGCCAACATCCTGCTGCTGTAAAGGTTCTTAAAATATGCTTGAGAGATCTAAGGAAGAGGGCTACAGCCCCGCCTATAGAGGAAGTCAAACCCACAGTCCATACCAGTCTGCCCATATGGTAACATTCTTTCCTGATCCTAATACAGCAATCAGTCTGACACTGAGTGGAGGGGCAACACCCTCTATTCAGGAATCTCTAAGGTTAAATCCTAGCAGGAGCACTGGCACACCCTAGATAAAATCTCTAGCTTTGGCTGTGGCCAACACCCAAAGCTTCTGAGGAAGGCAAACAAAAAAATCCCCTGATAGCTGTAGCAGCAGGAGGGGGAAAAGTTCCTTCCCAGACCCATTGGGGCAACCTGCAAAGCCAAGAAGCATGGGAAATACCCATAAAAAACCACAGGAATAGCTGTGCCTAGATCACCCCTGACCAATGTTTATCCAAATTCTTCTTGAATGATGGAGATTGCACAGTGTCCTAGGCATCCTATTCCATTGCCTCCCTGATCTAACAGTGAAGTTTTTTCTGATATCCAATCTCAACCTACTTTGCTGCAACTTCAAGCCATTGGTTCATGTCCAATGCTGTAGCAAGACAGCAAAGGGTCCCTCTTCTTTATGGCAGCCCTTAAGATATTGAAACCATATGGCCTCTTTTAAGGATCTTTTCTGCAAGCTGCCTATTTCCTTCAACCTCTCCTCATATGGCTTGCCTTCCAAGTCCTTTATCATTTTTGTCACCTGCCTCTGAACCTTCTCTAACTTCTTCATGTCCTTTTTAAAATGTGGTTCCCAAATCTGCACACAGTACTCTAGATGAGGTCTACCTGATCCTGAGTAAAGAGGCACTATCACCTTCTATGTCTTGCACTTAATACTTCTGTTGATGCATCCCAAAAGCACATTAGCCTTTCATACAGTTACCTCAAACTGTAAACTCATAGCGAATCTATGATCTGCCAAGATTCCCAGGTCCTTCCTCTTCCATGTCACTCATTTTGTATTTTTGATGATCTTTCTCAAGGTGTAGCACCTTGCATTTGTCAGCACTGAACTTCACCCTACTAGGTCCAGTCCAGCTTTCTAATGTCAAGATTCTTCTGAATTGTTCTCTTGTTCTCTGAGTTCACAGTCTTTCTCAGAGTCATGCCATCTGCAAATTTGCTCAAAAAGCTCTTAATTCCAGCATCTGAATCATTAAAAAACACATTGAACAGTACCAGGCCCAGGACAGGCCCCCATGGGACTCTCTACTTAAAACCTCCTGCTATTCTGACATGGATCCATCTTTTTGCGGCTAGCGAGCCAGTTGTCTATCCACCTTCCAGTACTTTTGTCTAGCCTACATTTCTCCAATTTGTTTATGAGAAGGGCCATGTGGGACTTGATCAAAAGCCTTGCTGTGAAGTCCAGATAGATTATATCCACTTCATTACCTTCATCCGCCCAAGTACAAGCAGTCCTCAGACTTACAACACAATTGGTTTCTGAAAACCGTGTCTTCAGTCAGAATGTTCTGACTTGGAACCAATTTTCTCATAAGAAACAATGTTATAAGGGGGGATTGGTTCCTGAACCAAGGTCCAGTACCCTATTTTCACTAAAAATACCTCAGAATTTTGTACTTGATCAATTATAGATGAGTAATATAGCTACATTAATGTATTTATATTGTAAATAGCAATCATATTGATTTGGAAGGACTTCTTTGAGGTGACTTTGCTGGACTTTTTGAAGGGCTTTTGGTTGGACTTTTTGAAGGGTTCTTGGCTGGAGTCTTCTCAGGAGTCTTGGCTGCAGGTTTTTGTGGAGTCTTGTCTGCTTTCTTAAAGAAAGTGTCCAAGGAAGTTTGCACAGATGCTCTCCAGGGAGATGAGCGACTCAGTGAACTTGTTCGCTGGCATGGTGTTGCATCAGATCAAGCATTGTAAAGTTGAAACTGATGTCATAAAGTTGAAACAGGGTGTCAATTCATAAGTTGTAAGTGCAAAGCATTGTAACTCAAAACATCTTAAGTTGAGGACTGCCTGTAGTTACTTTGTCGAAAGAGGAAATCAAGTTTGTTTGTCACATTTTATTCTTAGTAAATCCATGCTGGCTGCTTGTGGTCAGCCTTTCCTTCCCCAGTTGCTTGCAAATGGATTTCCTTATGATATACTCCAGGAACTTCCTAGGTACTGAGGTGAGGCTAACCAGTTTGTAGTTCCCAGGGTCCTTCTTTTTGCCTTTCTAAAAGAGGATGCTATGTTGGCCCTTTCAGACATTGCTATATAAGCCCTCTTCCCTCTGCTTGTTGCAAACAGAGAGAGGTTTCCTAGATAAAAATGGAATCCTTGTTGGCAGTCTTCTGTACGCTAGTGTGAACCCTAAGGAAGGACCATCCAGGTTGAAATACAGTGGGATATTTGCCCTGCCTGACTCAATATCTAATGTGTGGAGGAACAAACATGAAATAGGAAACAATCCCAAATTATGTGCTGCCAACCCATAACTTTCACATCAACTGAATTTGGTTTAAAAAAGCCAACAACAGTTTAGATTTTCTGATGAAATGGAATACAGGAAGTGACAGCTTCTTGGGCAGGGGTAGGCAAAATACGGCCCGCGGGCTGGATCCAGCCCGTGAGTCCATTCTATCCAGCTCGTGGGGCCCCTAAAAAAAGTTGGAAAATTAATATTTCTCTGCCCTTGGTTCCTGTAAAAAATGACAGGAACCAAGGGCAGTTGGACCCAGGGGAAGCCCAGGGGGCTCCAACAACAGCAAGGCCTGCCCGGCCCCACCCCCCAGCTGGAAGCTCCAGCCACGGTTTCTGGGCTGGGAGCACATGGCTGCCCTGGTGCGGGAAGCTCAGGTAAGGTGGGGGGGACCCCGGGTAGGGAAGGAGCATGCAGGGGGGGAAGGGTGAAGTGGCCCCTTCTCACCTCACGCCTAGTGCCTGCACTGCAGCTGCTTGCAGCCCACATGGGGCTGCCTATGCCCGCTTCAGACAGCCCCGTGTGGGCTGCAAGTGCCTGCAGCACGGGGCACTGGGCATGGGGCAGGGGAGGGGCCGCTTCCCCCCTGCACTCAGCTTTTCCCTGGGCTCCTTTCCTGTGTGGAGAAAAGCAGCCCCTTGCCTGTCCCATGCCCAGCACCCCGCTGCTCAGCACCACCTTGTAACCCGGCCCCACTAACAGGCTGGCAGTGGGGCAGGTTACAAGCTAGTGCTGAGCACAGGGAAAAGTGGCCCTCCGCCCCTCCCCGGGGCCGGGGCCCCCCCCCGGCCGCCACCCACGGCAGT
>NW_005842185.1:1065202-1074060 GCF_000455745.1 Alligator sinensis | reverse complement strand
GCCCGCAGCCCCCCTAGGGCTGCCTGTGCCTGCTCCGGACAGCCCCACGTGGGCTGCGAGTGCCTGCAACGTGGGGCGCCGGCCATGGGGCAGGCAAGGGGCCACTTTTCCCCATGCTCAGCACCAGCTTCTTCCCTGCTAATGAGCAGGGGGTTGGGGCTGAGTGCTGCCCCCCACCTGTACCATGGGGCTGGGGGGCACTAGGTGTGAGCGGGTGGGGAGCCAGTGGGAGCAGTGGCTCTGTGGCATTGATACCTACACAGTCAGATGGATTGCAAATTGGCTGAAGGGTCATACTCAGAGGGTGGTGGTGGATGGGTCATTTTCGACTTGGAGGGAAGTGGGCAGTGGAGTCCCCCAGGGCTTGGTCCTTGGGCTCACACTGTTCAATTTCTTTCTTAGTGACTTGGATGACAGGGTAAAAAGCAGCCTGTTTAAATTTGCTGATGATACCAAGATTTGGGGTGAGGTGGGCACAATAGTAGGGAAGGACAGATTACAGCAGGACCTGGACAGGTTATAGGGGTGGGCTAATGCAAATAGGATGGGTTTCAATACTGACAAGTGCAGGGTGCTGCACTTGGGCAGTAGGAACCAGCAGCACACTTATAAGATGGGAAACTCCCTTCTCAAGAGTACAGTGGCAGAAAAAGATCTCGGAGGCGTTATTGACTCCAAGATGAACATGGGCCAACAATGCGAGGTCACGGTCAGTAGGGCTAACTGTATGTTGTCGTGCATCCACAGATGCATCTCAAGCAGGGCCAAGGAGGTGATCCTCCCCCTCTATGCGACCCTGATCAGGCCACAGCTGGAGTATCATGTTCAGTTCTGGGCACTGCACTTCAGGAGGGATGTGGACAGCATTGAGAGCATCCAGAGGGGGGCCACCCACATTATCCGGGGACAGCAGGACAGACCCTATAAAGAGAGGCTATGGGACTTTAACCTGTTCAGCCTTCACAATAGAAGGCTGAGGTGGGGGCCTGGTGGCCATCTATAAACTCACCAGGGGAGACCAGCAGGGTTTGGGAGAGACCCTATTCCCCCTATTGCCCGCCGGGGTAACAAGGAATAACGGCCACAAATTGTTGGAGAGTAGGCTTAGACTAGACATCCGAAGGCACTACTTCACAGTCAGGGCAGCTAGGATCTGGAACCAACTTCCAAGGGAAGTGGTGATGGCTCCTACCCTGGGGGTCTTTAAGAGGAGGCTTGATGTCTACCTGGCTTGTGTCATTTGAGCCCAGTTTTCTCTCCTACCCAGGGCAGGGGGTCGGACTTGATGATCTACAAGGTCCCTTCTGACCCTGCTTCTATGAATCTATAAGCATGGGGCCCGCACCGGTGTTCTGGGGCCAGCGCTGGTGGGGCCCAGAGCAGGGTGGCAGGAGTGCATAGTCCCAGCTGGCAGGGGCTCTATGGAGCTGGGCCAGATCCCGCCTCCCTGCTGGTGCAGCCCAGCCTAGCTCCACGGACCCCTGCCAGCCTGCGCCCTGCTTTGGGCCCCACCGGTGCTGGCCCTGGGACATTGGTCCCAAGACATTTGGACATTGGTCCCAAGATGGTGACGAGGGGGTGGGGCACCTGTCAGGTCCTCGACAGCCTGCCAAAACTGTTTAAGTGGCCCTCCACTCAAAATAATTGCCCACCCCTGTGGATTTGGCCTCAAGTGGGTGGTTCAAGTAAAAGAAAAGCACATGTAGTAACACATACTTCACAATGTGAGCAGACAATGGAGAGTCAGATATTTATTTTATATTTGATACATTTCAAATTGCAGAAAAGTCATAGGGGAAGAGCTGCTGCTGCCACTCACTGTCTTCAGAGGAAAATGGTTTAGTTTGCATAGCAGCAGGAGATGAATTTCAGTTCTTATTAAGCTAGCTAATGGCTGAAAATGCAAACCAAACACGTTTACATCCGTTGCTTCTGTCTACAGGACTATAAGATCCAGTGTGAATAATGTTCTGATAACAGAACAACAACAAAACATTGCAAGACCAAAGAGCCCTACCTACCACCAGAGGCAAAGTAGGTGATTTGATTTGAGTCATACTACTCTCAAATCACTTTCATTTTCTATTAAAACAATACTTTAGAAAGAAAAAAGAATTTGAATTTTATTTTTAAGTAAGGGTTAAGAAAAGGAAATATTAATTATAGAAAGATAGATGTTCTTAGCAGTTCTCTGCCTCAAGCCATTCATGTTGCCACCAAACACTACTCACTCCTGCTAATTTACACTGAACTAAAGAAATGCTGAATCAGTGGCATTATCATTCCCCAGGGCTTGTGAGCTCGTGAGTACATCTAATATGCACTTCCCCCCATTTCAGTGAATAGCTAACCTCGTGGATATTAATGAGGCCAATTATTGGTGAGAGAGTTTAAGGTTAAGAACACATTAGATTTGCCACTCCAGCTGAATTTGTTCACAAGGATCAATTTGGATGAATTCCTATCTGATTATACCTGATTGATCATTATCTATGGCACTCTGAAAGAGCAAGATTCTCAAATCAGACATGTGCTTAGGACTAAAAATCTCACCCATGTGAAAAAAAAATCAGCACATATTGTAGAAGGCATTTTATTGCCAGTGTTCTTCAATTAAATTAGAATTCACTCGAAATAGTATCATTAGAATTCCATAGCTGCAGCTAAGTCTGGATTCAGAAGGTCATTTTTTTTAAATGGTCTGCAAAGTAGCCTCTCTTTTGTGGTATAGATTTGTGCCAGCAAGGCCAGAGGCTGGTTGTGAAAATCTGACCCACAACATATAATGTTTTTCTTTGAAAACTTCAAAAAAGCCCTGTTACAATTTTATCTTGTATTACCCAAACTCAGCGCAAACATCATCCCGAATAAGAAGTGGCTGCTGAAAAGTGTGACATAATTCAAAGAGCCAGTTGTTCTCTCCCAGTGTTGATCAGCAGAGTTAAAACAGCAAAGGGAAGAAGCTCCCAAGCACATGTGACCTAATGATCTTTTGCCATTCTGACTCACTGGCTAGGGACAGAAATTACACACAGACCTGTATAAGTGACTGGAAACTGGTACAAATCTGTAACACCACAGATGTTCAGTGCACATAAACCACTTTCAAAATAGCCAAAATTGGTTTATGATAAACCTGCATGGATGTAGTATCAGACTTAACTGATTTAAGTTAAATCAGTTTATTGAAATTCTGTCCCAGATCCTCTCCAGATTCAAGTTAACTTACAGTCCCCCAGGATCCTAGGATGCTTTGCATCTCCTGCCTTGCAGGGCGGGCCTGCTAGCCTTGGCCCAAGATGTCTGCTCCAGCTGATCAGGGAGGTATGCTTAAGCACCCCCCAGCTTCTGACCTAGGCCACTGCATGCATGTGGCTGCATTTTCTGAATCAAAAGTAAATGTCTGTTCACTTGCTAATTGGTTCAATCTACACAGCTTAGACCTAACCTGTGAAGATTGAATCGATTCAGCCTTGGGCTTTTTGACTCTCTGTACTTAGCCATTGTGCTGCACAGTAAGGCAGAAATTAAGAACTCACATCACAGAAGAAGATACCCACTCTCATCTGCTTTGTGGCTTCTGCAGCCTCAGATAACTGCTATTTGGCTTATTTCTGTGTCTGGTTTTCACAGCAGCAGTCTTCCTGTCATCATGACTGTTTGGGGTGTAAGCTTGGGTAGCTCTGGGGTAAACAAATGTATGTCGGGGAAGTAGTAAAGTCAGCTGGAAAGGATCCAAGGCACTTAACTCTCAGTTCCCTAACAAGCCAAATTGTTCTAGTTGAAAGGCTTCCTGCTTACCAAGAATGGCTTCTGTTTGAAGTAGCACAGCACTGGGCCTCCTTCAGCACCCCTGATGTATCAGGCTGGAGGACAGACAGACCTTCCAGTAAGGACTGGAATTCTGTTCTCTGCACAGCTGTTGACATCATCCACTACTGCCACAATTTCATAAGTTCTCTATCATCCAGTAAGTAGCATCAGAGTAGTTCTGCCCCTGGAGCAACATTGGTGCATGGGGCTGCCAGGGCTATTGCTAATGGTAATAGCGGGGTCAGCTGTAGTGGCAGCTATTTTTGTACCCCTCTGTCCCTCCCGCAAAAGGCAGTGACCAGGCCTGATGCCCCAGTTGCACTTCTTCCCTGCCTTATGCTTCTAAGTGGTATATCAGTCTTTTTTTGTTCAGGACAACTGCCATCACTTTCCCAGTGCTCTGCCAGTTCCAAATAGCAGCAGATCTAAACTGAAATTTGGATTCTGACCCACCTTTTGGCAGTTCTTTGCACTATACCTGAATATAGATGCTTCACAGTGCATTGCTGTATAGAGACGCCTAAACTAGCACTAAACAAGCTGGCTTGGCTAGAAAAGCCATTTTAGCATGGGACTCTGACTTAGCTAATCTACCTTGCTTGTCAGCAGGGTGAATTAGTTCAGGGATCTATGGGAATGTGCACAGTGCAGTGTAGATGTACCTTAGGGTTGTCTGTTGTACCACAAAGATATTTTTAGCTCATATGGCAAAGACTAAATGTTTTAAATAACTCACTTTAGGAGAAACTAGTGTTAAAAGCTATTGAAAAGGTCAGTCATTCCCACTGGTATCTTTTAAGTATGAGGGAAAAGTGTGGTATTCTCAGGTATAGTAATTATTGGCAAATATTGCCCCTTTTCATCATGACCACTAGTACATGAGCACCTCCATGGGACCATTAATGAGGGGTGGTCACTGTTACTAAATTTGCCCATTACCTTGGGGTGTGCTCATTTATTAGGGATAGTTTCTAGGGTCTTGGTGATTCTGTCAATGTGCTGCTTGTGTTACTATACGGAGCTGTATTTCTCCCTTCTGCAAGCCCTCACCCCCAGTGGAGCTATCTTGCAGGACTCAATCTCAATGGGACTGGGTTCCTCCAGTCACCAAATCAGTCATACACACAAACACACACAAATTAACGTGACACGCCTGACCTGGCCGGGCTGATCAGCATGGACAGGCTGACACCCTCATATGCCAAGAATCAGTTCATAAGAGCAACAATAAAATGCAGTCAAACACAAGCACACAGGTAAACAGAATCCCTCTGAATCCAGTTGGGTGTCCAGCTGACACCCTCATGGGCCAGCATTCAGTTCATAAGGGCACATCTGAGTCAAACTGGGTCAATCAGCCTGTACAGGCTGATCCCCTTATGTGTTTCAAACTCAGCATGTCCCAATCTTTGGCCTCTTGATGAGCAGACCCCACAATAATTTGAGCTTCACAGGGATCTTTAGCTTAGGTAAAAGAAGCGTTGCTGCAGAGCACAGGAGGAAAGAGAAGCAGAGAAGGAAATATACCCAATTACTACCAGTTTGACTATAAAAGTTATTTATTGCTAAGCATATGAAATAGATAATAGTACTAGTAGTAATAGACATGCAAAAGAAAAACAAACACAAACAATGACAATACTACCCTGGTTTCACTAAGTATTTGGGGAAACTTAGCTCAAGCTTAACTGATACAGTTCAGGTTCAGAAGTTTATGCCTAGAAAGAAGACAGAGAACGCTGGGATCTCACCTAGTCCACGGTACTCAGGCTGCAAAGCTGACAGGCACAGTCCGTAGCACAATCCTTGAAGAGAGAGATGATCTGTTCTTCCAGCGTCCCAAGAACGACAGGGGATGGTGTCAGCACAGGGGTTTTCTTCTTCTCCTTCTTTCCTCCTGCTTCTACTTCTTTTCCTTCCTTTTCCTCTTCCTGTTCTTTCTCTTTTTCTAGCAGCACACACACTTACAGATTTTTATACCCTCAGTTCAGCTGCTCCGTAGCACCCTCAGTAGTGTAAATCATTGTCTTTTCTATTGACAAGGGGTTATCTGGTTTGGACCATCTCAGGAAACTGATTGATAATCAGGAAACACTTAAGATTAGGGAGTAACCCAAATACTTGGGAGCCAGCTTGAAATTCCTATGGGTGGCAGATATACTGATGGGATATCTCATGGTTTCTTCAGGAACAATAGATAGCTTGCAGCATCAGGATTTTGGATTTTTACTTGTTGTGCACAAGCCTCAGCTTAGCATGACTTTTCCAGATCTTACTATAGTCTTTTAACAGACTTAAGACAATTATTGGGGTGCTCATAACCTTTTGTGGAGAGGACTCCCACCAGTCGTCTCGGGAAAGATATGACAACACCTGTAATTAGGGCTCCAGCAGGCTGGATGCTGTGATGAACCCTTAACCATTGTTCAAATGTTGCCCATACCCCCTCTGACTCGGTCTCTTGCCTCAGCATTCCCTAACCCGGCAACCGAGTTTTAGTCAATCAAGTTTAAATAGGCCTCCCATAGTGGGACCGGGGAATGTACGGCCCGAGATGCCTATTAAACTTAGAGCTGTGTGTGTGTGTCTGGGGGGGAAAAAGTCCTTAGTAAATCCAGATTAGAACTGGTCTGATAAATGCTGAGGTGGGTGTGTGTGAACATGGGTTGATTAACATTGGAAGCACAGATTCCCCATCATGCAGTGCTCTCCTGCTTCTCTGGTCCCAGAATTCACTGCAGTCTCTGCTTCAGGCTTTCTGTTCTCCATCTCTCATGTAAATGAATGGTCATCTGGTTCCATCTCGGATGTAAATGAGACCTAGGGCAGTTGTTCACTCTTGTCACCCTTATCTTGAGGGTCTTAGGTGTGTCTCTCACTGCATCTTAATCGGTTTCATTTAGGTAGAGGAGGGGAGGGAGGGGGGGTGAGTCCTTTGTGAGTCAGACAGACTGCATCCTGTGCCAGGGTTGCCCAAGAACACAGAGCTGAGGCGTAATATCACCGTGTTTACAGTCTTGGTATGTCATCCACTGTTAAACTCAAGGAAATCAGAATAGGCAATATTTTCAGTTGAATAGGCACATAAGGTACTGTACAATATTGTGTGCTTTCCCTGGCACTTACAGAAGGAGAGGGAGCCCTGTTATCACAAACATTATGTAGAAGCTGTTACACTCTTAGTGCTCCATTTTCACAGAGCAATAGCTCAGGTTTGTCTGAGCTGAAATGAAAACCCAGTTAGGAGGAGTGAATTAAGTCTAGAATTTAAATGCCCATGATTTGCAGAAGGGAAAGGGGAAGTGCTAAGTGAATATAGGAAATTGGAATATTATGTGTTGGGGGAGCAATTCTTTCCATCCTTCCATAGCTAATGGACTGAACAAAAAGTGAACAATTTGTTTCATATGATGATTCACTAACACTCTAACTGACAAGGTTTCCATTTCTGAGTCCTGTTTCGTATTCAGCTCCTTGTTTTGTAGTGCAATAGTACAATTATCTGTCTACCTCTTACATTTCATAAACAGGCATGGCTGAGGTGTATGAGAAGAATAAAAATAGCTGTATAAATCCTAGCTGTTAAAGGCAGGAGGGAGGGGAAATGAAGGGAATTTTCATCCCTCAAGTGTTTTATTATAGCATCTCTGTAAATTAAACCAGATTGCCAGAGGAAGTGCAGGGAACAGAGAACTGGCCTGCCCTGGCAAAATAGATCCAAAAGGAAACTGAGTGGGAGGTGGGGTTCAGTGGGCTAAAGGAAATCACAAATTTCTTCCTGTCCAAGTTCCCTCATTGAACTGAAAATAGTGAGGTATCTGGGCCCAGTACAGATGAGTTGGCACCACAGAGCTCAAAGGGAAACTGGATGCTTCTCTGAAAGGCATCTGGTATACAGTGTTCAGGCTGCCTTGAAAGGCAGAATGGCCTTCTGATTCTGCATTAATGCCAGTCTTACTGCATCCTGAAAACATTCAGTTCTAATGCAGCAATGTTTGTGAGCCTGTTCCAATGACTAACGTATCCGGCTAATGGGATCAATGTGACCCATTGCTTAAATGAGCAGAAAAATAAGACTTTACCCCCCAGAGAACACAATTAATCAGTTATGAATATTTAATATTTGTATTACAGTAGTGCCTATGGAGCCACATTTAACTAGGTCCCGTACAGATAAAAGGATGGTAAAAGGATAGTCCCTGTCTCAAAGACAATGGAGTTAAATTTGAGACACAACAGTGGATCTAAAAACCCGTAGGAAGGATAAGGAAGGGTGAAGGAGGAAATGTCAATAAGAACAAGCAGTTAGTGTTAGCTTTGTGTGCAGTTAGTGGCTTTAGAGTCTTATGTTAAATATATACCTGCATGTGTGTGTACCATACGTCGGACACATAAAGGATAAATATAAATATAGGAAGTCACTACTCTCTATTATTGATCAAGTCTTTTCTTCTGTTTGCAAAATGGCTGCTCTTGGCAGACCTGAATCTACCCATTAGGCTCTTCATTAACAATAGGTAAGAAGATGATGCTAAAATTGCTTTTAGTCTGAGAGCAATTTAAAATGACATCAGCAGTAAAGTGACCTGAGCTGTTGAATAAAGGCCTTGCTCAGAATGTAAATTTGAGGAGTGAAGGAGCTCTGCTGATGTGGACACTGCATAGTTTCATAGTTGGTAGGGTTGGAAGGGACCTGAGCAGATCATCAAGTCTGACCCCCTGCCGTGGGCAGGAATGTATGCTGGGATCATATGAGGCAAAGAACTCAACGAGTTCTTTGCCTCAGTGTTCCTAAGTGAGGGGCACGACAAGTCTCTCACTGGGGTTGTAGAGAGGCAGCAGCAAGGCGCCAGACTACCATGCGTAGACCCTGAGATGGTGCAGAGTCATTTGGAAGAACTGGATGCCTTTAAGTCGGCAGGCCCGGGTGAGCTCCATCCGAGGGTGCTGAAGGCACTGGCCGACATCATTGCAGAGCCACTGGCGGGAATATTTGAACTCTTGTGGCGCACGGGCCAAGTCCCGGAGGACTGGAAAAGGGCCAA
>NW_005842185.1:1063625-1063943 GCF_000455745.1 Alligator sinensis | reverse complement strand
GATTATCTAGCCTCCTTTTGAAGACCCCCAGGGTAGGAGCGAGCATCACTTCCCTTGGAAGTGTGCCTCCTGATATCTAGCCTGCATCTACTCTCAATCAACTTGTGGCCGTTATTCCTAGTTACTCCGGGTACTGCTTGGGGGAACAGGGCTTCACTCATTCCCCGCTAGTCCCCTCTGATAAGTTTATAGACAGCTACCAAATCATCTCTCAGCCTTCTCTTGTGGAGGCTGAACAAGGTCAGGTCCCTTAGCCTCTCCTCGTAGGGCCTGCCCTGCTGCCCCCTGATCATGCACAAGGCGCTCCTCTGGGACACC
>NW_005842185.1:1054091-1063523 GCF_000455745.1 Alligator sinensis | reverse complement strand
GGGGGGAGGTGCTCCTCCTCGAGCCTGCTCGTGACGCATCTGTGGATGCACGACAAGGTGTGGTTAGCTTTACTGACTACGTCCCCACACTGTTGGCCCATGTTCATCTTGGAATCAATAATGACTCCATGATCCTTTTCTGCCTCTGTGCTGACGAGAAGGGAGTTCCCCAGCCTATAGGTATGCTGCTGGTTCTTCCTCCCTAGGTGCAGTACCTTGCACTTGTCAGTATTGAATCCCATCCTATTCTCATCCGCCCACCCCTGTAACCTGTCCAGATCTATTTGTAGCCTGTCCCTCCCTTCTAGCATACCCACCTCTCCCCATCCGCAAATTTGAACAAGGTGCTTTTCACACCTTCGTCCAAGTTGCTGATAAAGATGTTGAACAGTACGGGCCCAAGGTCTGAGCCCTGGGGGACTCCACTGCCCACATCCCTCCAGGTCAAAAATGACCCATCCACCACCACTCTGTGGGTGCAGCCCTCCAGCCAATTTGCAACCCATCTGGCTGAGCAGGCATCAATGCCACAGTTACCTAACTTTTTAATGAGAATGGGGTGAGAGACGGTGTTGAAGGCCTTCCTAAAGTCCAGAAAGACTACGTCCACCGCGATACGTGTGTCCAAGGATTTTGTGACCTGATCGTAAAGGGCAACCAGGTTGGTCTGACAGGACCTGCCCCTAATGAACCCATGGTGGTTGCCCCTGAGCATAATTTCCCCTGCTGGTCCCTCGCAGATGTGCTCCTGGATAATTTTCTCAAAGAGCTTCCCCAGGACCGAGGTAAGACTAACGGGCCTATAGTTATCTGGTTCCTCCTTCCTCCCTTTTTTGAAAATGGGGACCACATTGGCCTTTTTTCAGTCCTCTGACACCTGGCCAGAGCACCACAAGTGCACATAGGTAGCAACTTTAGAAGAAGGAAAAGTTATGGGCCTATACAATAAGCAACAAAAGAATTTTACAGAGCTTTTTCAGAAGCCCAAATTCTGTCCTTTGATGCACATATGTAGCTTCCATGGGCCTGAGTGGGAGCTGACCAGGCACATTCCAGGGGAGAATTTATTAAGTGCTTTATTTCAACAGAACATAGAAAAAAGAAGAACCTCTAAACACTTTCTGCCTTTAGAACCATTGGAAACTAACAGAAAAGATGGAGAAACTAAAGTAGCATTTAAAACCACCAACCTATTTTTGCTGTTTGTCAAAAATCAGGAAAAGCATCTTTTCACACAGCATAGGGGAACTCTCAGCTGGAGAGGAATAAAAATAGCCATCTCCACTGTCCCACTCAAAGGCTGGAAACAGATGGCAGCTTTGTGCCATCATAGACATTTTTATGGCAGCGCAAAGTGAAAGCGAACAGACATCCATACCTTCTGCCACACCACAAAGGCTCAAATCTGTGGCCATGGCAGAAGGTAATAATAAATTGGACTGCTTTATTGTGGCCCAAGTCTGCTTTTTTATGGTGGGAGAACATGGGCAATGCAAAGCTGCCTGTGGGCTCCATCTGCCCCAAGGTGATACAAGGAGGTGATACTTCCCCTCTATCAGGCACTGGTCAGACTGCAGTTGGAATACTGTGTGCAGTTTTGGGGGCCACACTTCAAGAGGGATGTGGATAACCTGGAGAGGGTCCAGAGAAGGGCCACTCGTACAGTTAAGGGCTTGCAGGCCAAGCCCTATGAGGAGAGACTGGGGCACCTGGACCTCTTCAGCCTCCGCAAGAGAAGGTTGAGAGGCGACCTTGTGGCTGCCTATAAGTTCATCACGGGGGCACAGAAGGGAATTGGTGAGGTTTTATTCACCAAGGTGCCCCCAGGGGTTACAAGAAATAATGGCCACAAGCTAGCAGAGAGCAGATTTAGACTAGACATTAGGAAGAACTTCTTCACAGTTAGAGTGGCCAAGGTCTGGAACGGGCTCCTAAGGGAGGTGGTGCTCTCCCCTACCCTGGGTGTCTTCAAGAGGAGGTTAGATAAGCATCTACCTGGGGTCATCTGAACCCAGCACTCTTTCCTGCCAGGGCAGGGGGTCGGACTCGATGATCTATTGAGGTCCCTTCCGACCCTAGCATCTATGAATCTAAGGCTGGGGCTCCACGGGCTTGAGGGGTCTGGTCCTGCACACCCCAGGAATTCCCAGGCAGGATGGGCCCATGAAGCCTTATGAGCACTTGCCTTGTTTTCCCCACTTACCCAGACATATCCCACTAGGGACCCAGAATGCATTTCTGGCAGCAGTGTGGGGCATGGGCTGTAAAAGCAGAGGAGGATTCCCCATTCCTCGCCTTGAAGAAATCCCTCTGCAGAAGGATTTCTCCACTTGTGCTTGCAAACATGGAGGGGGACCCCCTGTAGGAGTTTATCCCCCTGTGCTTTCAGGGATGTGTGGGTAAATCCCCTGCAGAGGGATTTCCCCATGTCTACCTGCAAGCACGGAGTGGGGACCCCTGTGAGGGAGTCTCACACTCCCCAACGTGGGGGCTGCATCTGTAAGAGGAAGTTTTCCCTGCTTGCAGACATGCCCTATGTTGGGGACACAGCAACTGGGGACATCTGTAGACATCCTTGAAGTGTGATCAACTGTGCTGCAACATATCAGCACACTTTCACTTCGTGTGACATATTGCTGCACAGCTCATCAGCTCCACTTAAGACCAGCAGAGGCAGCACTGACCAGGGAATAACTGTCTTGTATAGCTCCCAGTTTTTAGATGGCCATATGGGTTCCTAGCCAGCTAGTGTAGATTATAGTGACCCCAAGGTTGCTCTAAAATATGTTTGGGCAAGGGCTTTCATTAGACTGCCACTAGAGCTATAATTGACTCCTTTCTGGCTTACTCGCTTCTGTTGTGTCTTGCTGGGTTCAGCGGAGAATTTGGCCCTGGCAATCTTCAGTATGAGGGAAATTAAAAGGGGAAAAATAGTTTTATTTTTTGCCTTGTTAGTGCCTCTTCTGCACTTTGCTAGTACAGGAGGATGTTTCCTTCACTTCCCTCTTTAGCAGCAGTAAGTTCAAGAGGTTGAGCACTCCTGTTCCGGTTTCCTTGGGCACAATAATTCATCCCCACAAGTTGTTGTCTTAGACGGCACTTATGTTGCTATTCCCTATTGCATCTTTATTTCTGTTGCCTAGGGCACTACAGCACAGAGTGAATGATAACTCATGTTTTTTCTTTTAGAAGTTGGCTTCATCTTTGCTACTGCAAGGAGGACCTTTGTTTCTCTTGCATGGTTGAAAAATGTTTTGTGATAGGACGACAGACAACACATCTACTTTTATACACTTCTCTCACTACATACAGTTCCCACATCTCGCTCACAGTCTGACAGTAACACATCTCAGCTCTAGGAACCATAATGCTTGAAACAGGGCCTTACTTCTCTGCTTTTTAGCAGAGCTGCTCCCGTCCTGTAACAGGGAGCCAAAGGCTCCTGTTACTAAAAAGGGGAAAATATAGCAGGCTAGCTTGCTGTGTAAGCAAACCAGCAACTAAGGCAAAGGCTGTCTAAAGCAGACCTAAGCTGCAAAGGGGAAGAGAAAGCTGCCCATTAGACCTCTGTGTGGGTTAGTGAGTCAGCTGACTCAGACAGGGCAGTGCTCCAGGGTAGATAAGCCAGTGAAGGACTGGTGCCTGGGAGGGAGAAAGCTCTCTGGAGACAGTGGCCGCATAAGAACCCCTTGGCAAGTGCCGAAGCAGTCCAAAGGCAGAGAAGCCCCAGGGGATGAAGGCTGCTCAAATGTTTGTTTACCCAGAGTTTTTAGGGAGGTTTTTGTTAAGTTGTGGCTTGCCTCTTTTTTTAGTTTGTACCAGAGGACTGGATGTGTCTATAAGAGGTGAAGAGGAAGCCATGGTGGGGTACCCAAGGGGCACACTGAGGTTTAGAGCCAGGTGTGAGATGTCAGCCCCCAGAGACCAAGAGGGAAAACAGCAGCAGACTGAAGCCAGGAGGGCTGGAATTGGAGCCTGCAAGGAACAAAGAGGTCTGGGGGGGACCAGAGCCTGAGAAAAGCAAGACTAGGGCCAGAGGGGGCCCAGAGCTTGGGAGGGGCAAGAACAGACCAGGGGCCCAGAAACAGGTGAGACAGATGCTGAAGCCCAGAAGTCAATGTCTGGTTGCAGTGGGCCTAGGCTAAGAGGGGCCCAGGTAGAGAAAAAGAGCCAAAGGTGGGGGGGGCCAAAGCCCCTACAAAGTGTTTGAGGTCTGGGAAGGCCAACTGTTGTGATGGAACTGGACAACCTCTCTGAAGAAGTACTGTGTACCATCTGAGAGACATGGGCATGGGTATAGGGGTGGACAGAGGCCACAAACACAGACATTAAGGCACCTGGTGTCCTAGGGGCACCAATATAGTTGAAAGGGCCAGGATGGATCAAATAAAGGCAGATTAGCAAAGTATTGAACTCCCTCTGGGCCTCCAGGGTCGCCTTCCAAACTTTTTTTGTTTTTTTTAACTACATCGAGTCGTGGCAGATGAGTAGTAGAGAAGGGCATCACAGGGGATCGGAGGAGGCAGAAGTTTTGCATCTACCAGAGTGCACCACAATGCCACTGGATGCAGGTCCTATGACACCTCCCCTGCAACCTCCCCCCAAGATACTTCTCATAATCTTTATTCTTCTTTTTGTTTAAATTACCTGTTTACCCTAGTTATGCTTGCCTTGGCTCCCAGGTATACTAAGGCTGCTGAGCTTTTATTTATAGATGTTGATATATACATTTAAATGAGAAAAAGAGGCCAGCTTGTTTTCCAGGCCAAGTTTTCCATGGTCTCCTAACTCTAATTGCTGCTCAAGGTTCTATAAAGTTTCGTGTGCGGTTCTCAAACAGAAAGCAGACTTAACATTACAGAACAGACCCATATTGACTACCATATGCCCCGAAGTGTTTGAGCCATGTAGTAAATTACTAAATAAAGTGTTTTCTTAGCTCCTTATACCATCTCTGGCTTTTTGATGTTTTCCCTTTGCTACACCATGACCTTGCTGCCAGCGCAATACATTCCACTCAGCGCTTACACGGACAGATGGACAATGGCTTTAGCAAGGGATCCTTATATTCAGTCCATTAGATTCTTTCACTCATCATTCCTCAGAAGAATGATAACTGATCAGCCAGAGCTAATGGCCTCAGACAAACACTAACTGGACTTAAAAAAATATGGTCTCTGTGTAACAACAGCCTTTTTACAGATATTTAAAACTTAGCTTCCTTGCCAGATGCACAGATTAATAATAGTATTTCACTGGCTGCTCACATCTCATAATTACAGTTACTTGTCCTAGTGCAAGGAGAAGCTCAGTTCATTTGTCCAAGTATTGATTAACTGGTATAGTCAAGATTACTTAACATTAATAACACTATAATTACAGCACAGAAACTATGGTGATGAAGGTTAGCTAGCCACTTAGGTAGGCTGGTAGGTAGACAGACATTATTATTTATATAATCTAAAATCATCTAGAAAAAATTACATCTATTGCATTAAAGGTGAAGTTATTAACCCAAGAAAACCTTTTACAATAATGAGCAGTGCTAAGCCTCTTGATGCATGCACAGAACTCTGGGAAGAGTCCAAGGCTACAGTTCACACTCTCAGTGCAAAGATACGGGGACACTAAAATATTTGTCTGTTGTACTATGTTGTGCTAGGACTGAAAACACTTTGCATGTAAGTCAATGAATCTGTGGCATTCATACCACAGGCTGATTGCAGGGTTTTCCTTTGTCAGACAGTTCTCCAATGCTAGGTACAGATGTTACTCTTATAGTGTGTTAAGCATGCGGAAAACACTCCATAGCGATAACTAAACAGATGTTCACAGCACATAGAGCACAATTTAAAAATGGTGGGTCCTGCTCCAAGTTAACTCTGGATGGATGTGATATCAGACTAAAGCACTTTAGATTACAGCACTTCATTGAAAGTCTGTACCATATCCCATCACAAGTCAAGGTAGGTTGCATTCTGCTCACATCCCAGGAGCACTTCACAGGGAGGTGTGCTAGCCTTAGCCAGTGCTCATTGGCTGTGGGAAAACACCAGTCTACCCCACCCAGGAGCTATCACAGAGCGGAGACAGGAAAGACTCTGTCTCCTCTGTCCCCATGCATGGCCAGGTGGAGGAGTGGGGGAACAGGACCCCTGTTGCACAGCCCTCCTCCCCCCCCACTGCTTGCTGGCTCAGATCTTAGGGTTGGGGGGGCTGGGCCAGGTCCACTGGCAGAGGGGCTCTGTTCCCCTAGCTGCAGCTATAAGCTGTGGGTCAAGGCTGTGTCACTTCTTGCTGCTCTGGGAACGCGGGGGGCGGGGGGGGGGGGGGGGGGGGCACCAGAGCCTCCCTGCCGTGTGGACTTGACTCGCCCCCTGTCAAGGGTGAACACCAGTTTTGTTCACTACCTCACTAATCTAGAGTGCTTTGAGTAAAGCACAATACTTAGAGCATGTCCGGCTCGGGCTTCTTGAACATCTGTACTTAGCCCCAGAGACGTTATATGTAGTAATGACAGCAACAGTGTTGTCATGTCCTTTTAAAATGGACATGGGTGATGTTGCAGCTATGGAATTTGTGTGGGTAGAACTGGCAACGGGTTCTGGTTGGTATTCTTGTTTATGAACCACTTTTCTTTTTACTTAATTAGTATATGAGTCTTAAATCACTGAGGCCAGACTCAAAGTAACATTCCTCTCAGCCCTTTAAGGGGACTCAAATAATCTAGAACAAGTGTGGTACAAGTATGGTACACACAATCTAGAATAAGCATGGTACAAATATGGTACACGTTGGTCCAATCCTCCACGGACAAAACAGAATCTCTCTGTTCTCTGAGGGCGATCAGACCTTGGAGGCACATTCCATGGCTAACCTGAAACACGTATGCTCTGCATCTTTAAGTTAGTATCTAAGGACCAGTGAATTAGAGGGAAAGAGAGAGGTGGTAATTGGTGCTAGTTTGAAGTCAGGCAGAAGGCAGGGTAGATTTGCACCAGATGTTGTCACAGATGAAGAGAGAAAAGACAAAATATCAAAAGGACTTATTTAACTTATTAGCTAAGGGTCCAGGTTTGTAAAACTCACTTGGAATTTGGGTGTATGTGGGGTAAATGCTGTCTTTGTATTGATGGAGTGGGTAAGAAATACATCTAGGATACATCTAGGATTCTTGAATAGCCTGAGTGCTCTGAAGGGCTTTCATTTGGTGTTGGGAAAGTCCTAGGTAGCAGGAAGATGATTTTACACTACCTGTGATGTAACAGCAGCTTTGGAAAGGGGGCATATCCTGAATATTGGGAGTTCTTTACCAGTCTGAAGACTCATCTAGTCTAATCTGGTTGTCGTAACCTCTGGTGGCAGATAAAATGACTCCTTGCAGCTTTGTGGCTCACTGGCATACAGTCACTTTTGCATGCATCTCCCAAACTTGGCTGTACTCAAGGATCTGGCCTAGATTCTGTCTTAAAAAGGTGAAAAAAAAGTTTGGTTAAATTCATCTAATTACAAATTCAATTACACAGAAACTGTCACTCCTGTTTCATAAAATTTGCTTTCGATGTTTCATGTGTGTGTGTGTATGAATGTATTTTTTAAAACATGAGGGTACATACCTATATCAGAGCATAATACCCTCATGTTTTATCCTATTTATGCATGTAGTTCACACATGTTTTTCTCAGTCCCTGTACTCTTGGGTATATTTTGCCTATCTTTCCATGTTAAATATAATAACAGACAGCTATGACTCATTCTTTCTCACTGCATGCATATGCTGTTTATAAGTCTAAGTAACAATAATGCAGGAGAGAAGAAAGATTTCTACCATGAACTGTACTTCAAACATTCAACCCAGAGGGACTGAGATGATACATCCTAGCCATGGGTCTTATATTAAAAAAAAAAAAAAAAAAAGGGTTAATTTGATACCAAAAGAATAGCTTTTAATTTTTCTTTTAGAGGAATTAAGCTACCAGAATTCATTTGCTGTACTCAGCCCTTGGAGTCTACAAGGAAATGGCTGCGACAAACTCTGATGGCAGATGTGCTGGGATATGAATTTAGATCAGGTTAAGTGTTCTTAGCCAAAAGGGACCAGAGGCTAAAATGGTGTGCTATCTACAGAAAAATGAACCAAATTAAAACTGTTGCTTATACGGCTTTTTTATTTGGGTGTTTGCACTGAACACGGTGGGCAGGTTGTTTTGGAAATAGCAGGTCATTAGTTATTCCATTAATACTATTCTGTAAGGCCCATATGTTCTATTGAGGAAAACAGACCAGCTTGTCAATAAGGGTATTTGCATTACCTTTATTTAGTTCTGTTGATGACACAAGTGTCCCTTTCCTCTCTGCACTCTTACACAACATGACTATTCAACCTTTTTGCTGACGTTGGTACATTTTCAACACTATGGCAATGAAACGGCACAACTAGCAGTGTCCTCTTCCCCTACATTCAAAAAATGCTTATTAAATTGGAACAAAAATGAAGGCAGACATTAATCAACCTTGTCTACTAGCCCTGAGAGCCCCTCACTCCTCAAAAGTCTGGAAGAAGCTTTGTGCAATGGTCAAAGAGGCTATTTTGGCCTTTCTTTTAAAATCACTGAGAAACTGTTGAACCTAAGAGCATCTCACAACAAACTTATTATGAGCATCTTCCTTTCTTGGATTGGCAAGGTACAGCTGTTGCACTACGATCACCCAGGGAGGCAGGGAATCTCTCAAACAGGCAGGTCCCTAACCATTTAGGTAATTATAGGTGAAAACTAATACCTTGCCACTGCAGATCCCTGAGTACTGGAGGCATATGCTCACAGCAGGAGACACCACAGAACAAATGACTGCTGCATTTTGAATTAGCTCCTCAGGTGAATTGAAGGTGAAGCTCTATGTAGAATGCAAGGTAAGTAGAATAATCTTAAAGTAACAAAGATAGTGCAAACTCCTGGCCAGATATAGATGGAAAAAGTCATTCTGGTTAATGAATTTATATGATCATCAGACACTGACTAGAAATAATATCAGATATCAGTAGCCACATACTGATGTTCCTGGGATCCAATCTACAAATGTGCCACTTGCTTTAAGCCACATGACTGTAGATCATGTACCAATTGTGCCGATGTTCACTGGTGTTGGGAGTTCAACCTAAGAGAGTCAGGGCAAGGGAAGGGGCAGGCAGGATTGGGGGAGCTAGTGGGTCCCTAAGTGGGGTAGGACTTAATGGGTTGGGGTGTGTATATGTGTGTGGGGGGGAGGTTGGCAGGATCAGGAGGGCTATAATGTCCATGGTGAGGGTGGGGATGGAGGGCTAAAGATAGCTCAATCAGAGTTGGGGGAGTAGATTATGTTGATCTAAGAGTAAGGTCTGCATGTGGGTGAATTAAGTTAGATTGGGCGAACATTTTGTGCCAGATCTACCCC
>NW_005842185.1:1014010-1054060 GCF_000455745.1 Alligator sinensis | reverse complement strand
CCCCCCCCCCCCCAAATCATATGTACAGTTTGGCACTTGAGTCAATCTAACCCTAGTTAAGTTGATCTAAGTGTAATGTCTGTGTATACTGGATGTTGCAAATTTGAGGGCACTTAATATGCAGAAGACTTATTCTACTGTGCATTAGTGCAGCTGGCAAAAACTGTGCTAATGCGCTAATGTGCAGTAGATTTAGTCTAATACACATTAACATCACCATATGCCAATTACGATGCATTAAGGTTAGTGCATGTCAGTACAGGTACTAAATTTAATGCACTGTAATTACAGCACATTAATAAGTGTGTAGACACACCCTGAATAATGCACCCTCTATCCACAAATTCTTCATAATCCTCATTGTATCTTTTGGCTTCTTATCCCTAACTGAGCTAGATGTTAGTAGAACCTCAACATGTTAAACCTTACTCATTTTTCAGTCTCCCTCAAACCATGGGCAAGGTTTTAACCTCCGTTTTGGTGGGTTGCCTCTCTTTTAATTATCAGTCTTGTACATGAACTCAAGAGATGGACATTAGTATCCTAATATGCCATCCTCATGAAGCTAATTAGAGAAGGCAAACAGGAATGAGACTGTATATGCCTTGCAACAGGTCTCTCTCTGGCCACTACCACAGGGAACAAGAGACAGATCCAGAAAGGAGTTAGATGTCTAAAATGGGACTTAACAGAATGTGGGAACCTAGGTCCAAAACTGACACTGAAAAACCCTTCTTAGCTACCAGCTGCTTCAGGAAGCATCTAGGCTTTGTTGGCATGTCAGCTCTGTGACCTTTAAAATTCACCTTGTCCCTAGAATTCTGCTTTTGTACATACTGGGCACATCTTCCCAAGATGCTAACTGCACAGTAACTGAATAATATTGCACGGTAGTGTGACACAGCATGGACAGTGCTAATATGCTACTGTGCAGTATTATTAGGCTACCGCGTGGTAGCATCACTTCAAATGTGTTCGCTGGTGCTACTGCACAGTAACTGGTTACTGAGCATTTCTTTAGTACAGCCTGAGTGAGCAATAATGGTGTACAAGTACTAAAGAAATGCTCAGTAACCAGTTACAGTGCAGTAGCACCAGCGAACACCTTTGAAGTGATGATTATACAAGTACTAAATAAATGCTCAGTAACCGCTGCACAGTAGTGCCTCATGTAGACACTCCCACTGAGAAGCACCTCAGCCTTGACAGGAATTAATAGTTTGGTTCAAGGCTTGTACTTGAGCTCCTAGTGCAGAATCCAGGACTTTCTCCACCTAAATCCTTTTAAGGGCTTGATGGAATAGGTGTTTTTCCAAGCGTATCTCACAAACATTCATGACTGGGCTCTGCACAATATGCAGTGGGAGTCAACACTTGGTAAGAAGAGGAGCCCACTCTAACATACAGTATCCCAAGTGTGGGGTGCACTTCCCCTGCCTGGTACAGTGTCCTTTGAGATACTTCATGTTATATGCTAGTTCCATGTCTTGAATTTGTCTTTCCTTTCAAATGTATTCAATAGCTTTCCATGCTATGAGGTTAGCCCTTTTTCCCTTCATCTTTTCTCCCTCTTAAATATGTGAACAGTGTTAATAACTATGATAATACAAACCTCTTGCACACAGGCTTCTGTTAGGGTTTGATACATAATTAAAATGTTGAGATAAAGTGGTTATACTCAGCCCTATTCATAGGTGGATGCTGCTGCAACTCTATCTTTCTATCTAGAATTAATGTCACCCCATTTGATCTGAAGTCACCTCACCATTATTGCTCACTCAGGCTGTATTTTCCTAAAGCTGCTTTATTCTTTTACATTTTCTTGAACGCTTTGGAGAATAAATATATTTAATAGAATTACAGAACACTAAAGTATAAATGTCATAAATAACATTCATCATCTACTTTATCCGTCTACAAAGTTACACTGGGAGTCCAAGTCCTGTTCTGTATCCCCAGTTCCATTATTAAGTTTTACAGGGTTGGCATCTTGCTCTTAGCTTGATTTGCTGCTCTCTTCAGCCACTTACTGCTCTGTCTCCCTCACAGCTGCTCCTTTCCCAAGCAGGTGCTTTTGCACATGACTTCATCTGCTCTTCTCTCCCTGCTCTTTCCCGCATTTTTTTCCATCGGGCCTTCCAGATGCTGTGTTCAGCTGCTCTCCACCACATTGGCTGGATGGCCTCTCCCCTTTGATAACAGCTTCCATGAGGCGCTCTCATCATGTGTCCAGGAAAAAGCGTGGGGATCTTTTAGTAGTTTTAGCTATTGCTCTTTAAACGTCCTTCTCACTGCAAATAATTTAGCTTTTTTACTTTCCCTTAGCTAAACCTTCCACAACCCAGAAGGAACCACTCTCTCATAGCAGGCATTTCTTCTTTGCTTTGTGCAAGACAGTGAAAAACTTCAGGCACAACTGCAAAATTTTCTAACAAAACTTGCCAAATACGTGACTTCCCACCTCCCTCCCAGTGGTGTAGGTTTTTTTCCTCCTTTACACTTCTCCACTTAAGGCCCACTTTATATTAAATAAATATCGTCAACATCCTTTGGAAAAGAAGCAATTAAATAGCATAGATATTTCTAAAAGAATTCCAGGGTGTGTGTGACAGCTTTGAAATAGCTGTTTAAGCTGGTGCTGAGCCCAAGAAAAAAAGGGGCATCAAGTTAGGGTAAGGGTCTGAAGGAATTGAGGTGGGGTTTCTTTGCAGAGTGTAGCTATATTGCAGAATAAACACCAGAGCATAGCAACACACCAAGTCCAATAAATAATTTTATGAGGTGTTAGGGAAGTGTTTAGAGAGAGAAATTGTGGGTGGGGAGGGATAACTGCAAATTGAACTGGTGAGAAACCTAGATGGGCTCCCTTACTGCCTTCTGTCCCCTATTTAGCTGAAGCTTGTTTGTGAAAGAAGCAATCAACACTATTTTATGATACTAAGACATTTCTATGACTTGCACTCAATGAAAATCATTGATGTTTCTACCTTAACTAGATTTTTTTTCTACTTGTATTTAAAAGCATTGCCCTGTCTGGAATCCTATTTTATTAAATCTGGCAGTGAGTAAAATCATAGGTTCCTTATAGAAAAAAATTTATCCCAGAGTTAAAGGGAGACTATTCATTATAGCTGCAATTAGCAGTAAAGCTCTACCTTAAAGAAACAGTAGTCCCCCCTTGATTCTGCATGACACAGCTAGTCTTTGTACCTAATCCCAAGGTACTACTCAGAATGCACCATGTAGACAGTGAGCATTTAATGCACATTGTGGGAAACTGTGATTGTGTCACTGCAAAACACTCTGAGAGCCGAGCCATAAATATTTTAGTCGGCTTTTCTCTCAGTCCCCAGGATTCCACTTCCTAAAACACAGCTAATCCCTCAAAACACAGTTTGGGTTTTATTTTGGTGGAGCTGGCCCTTATGCAAAGAAAATGTTACCTTGGGAACAGAGATAAATGATAGGCGCTTGGACTGTAAAGATTCCCTTTTTAAAAAAATGTATGATGAAAATATAATATGTTGTGAATGGTTCATCATAACATATGCCAACAGAAGCATGCCAAAAATAACAATCTGAAGCAACACACGGCATGTAACGCTTGCATACTTCTTGGAGAGTTAAAGAGATCATTGAAACAACACATGTCAGATGCTATTACTGTCATATTGTTGAGGCCATCTGTTATAACCTAAGATCAAGACCTGCTGCTTTTTTTGGAAAAGCAACTCCACGAAGGACAGTGGGAAATAAAAAACTAAGTAGACTTTGATACAAAGAGTTTATTTGAAGGGTTTTCATTGTTTAGTTTTTTCAAGTTCTCTATGGGGATAAAAACTAACAGTATATGGGATTGTACCTAAGTATTTTATACATATATTTTTGGAGAAAGTCCAACAAGTATAAACTCAGGGCTAGTTTCTCAAGGTGAAGAATATACAGTTAGTTGACTGTCTGGGCATATACAGACAGGTCTGGGCAGATATACCTGATTTGTGCATGCATCTGGGGGATACACTAATGAATGAGGATCATGCAAATGTAGGCATACAACCACATGCATCCAATTTTGACAATTTGATCCCAAATTGCTGCTGTGTAGAACAATTTGGTAATGCAGTTATAGCTACACACATACAAGCTAAGATTGTGCTCCCTGCTTGGCATGCTGCCTGTTTTGGGGCATCTTCTCAGATACCTTTTCCATGCACAGCCTAGGGAAGAGTTGAAGCCCTTCAGTCATGGTTCTTGATTTTGCTTCAGTGGCCAGGTGCCCCAGTGTGTAACTTCTAGAAATCTCAGCTCTTCTAAAATTTGGCTCTAAATGAACCTTAGAGGAAGCATTTGCCAGAGCCAGGAACTGAACAGTGGATCCTGCCAAGTCCCACTGTAGACCTCTACTCACTGGGTCATTTTTTTGTCCCTGCTTCTATGTTATACAAGGTACAGTTGGTTTCTGCAGTTATTCTACTTTGCCTGCAGATCTGCATGTGTGATTGGAAGGTCTATGCCCTTGTGTAATGCCAGATACAAGTAACAGCAGGAGTAGTGATGGCTTCCTTTCTCTTCTTCCCTGGGGACCTAGAGGCCAGACAAGATGAGCACTGTCTCGACTTGTGCTCCAAGAGGGAGGCACCTCATTTAATCTTTTAGTGCCTTGAATAAGGCTTTGATCTTTTAGTAACTGTGGCATTTGGCCCATGGGGAGCACTGAAGCCAAAGTTAGAGCTAACTGGTACTGCAGTTTGAGCCCAATTAAGAAGAGTAAGAGTAAGAAGAGTTAAGGGGTTTCTTTTTCCCTAGTCTTAAGATTCCCTCTTCTAAGAAGGCCAATAAGAGCTATATCCAAAGACAGCAGTTAGTTCCCTGTGGGCAACTTCCTTTAAATAATTATTTCCCGCCCCACATGTAGCACTAGACCCCCAGTAGCATTTATACAGCCTCAGGTGCAGCAAATGCATGTTGGATTGCAAGGGCAGGCTAATATTTTCTTTTGCATTACTTGATGGAAGGAAGGGAATGTGCCAGTGGCACTGTAACATAATGTAGTGGGTACATGTAGCTCTGAGTTCATGGTGATTTTGAAATCTATTAATGTTGATCTCTCTGGACCTGTCTATGTCACTTACCTGGTACTCCAAGAAACACAGCCTCCCACTCATTCCAACTCTGTATGTGCCATGCCCCAAAATGGGGCCTGCTTCTTAATGAAGCTCTCGGGATTAGAGGGAAGTGACATAGACATATTCTCTGTCTCATCTGTTTTCTGGTAGATGCTGCTCCAGCAGGCTGCTGGAAGGTGACACAGACAGTTCACCACTGAATCTATACAATTGTGTAAGGCTGTGACAGAGTTTACTGTTTAGAGACATGGACTTGTTTAACAGCCCTTTCCCTTCTATCTCACAGGGGATATAGGCCAATCGGCTTTCTATCACCCTCCTGTTCCCCGGCCATTTATACTTGTTGCAACGTTTGATGAGAATGTTTAAAATGCATTATTAAAGCCTCGTTTAGTTGAAATGCATTATGTCCAAACTAATCCAAAAGAGCCAAGAGTGACTAAGTGATGTATCAGGTGCTCTCCAGTCTGCAGAGAGGTACTTGGCTGTGTTTGTCCGGAGTCAAGCAGAAGATAGGATAGATTTGTACCTTGTAGGCTAAGTAAATAAGATACATATAGAGCACAAGATTATTTGAACTCAAATGCTGTTGTTTGGCTGAACATAGTGCCATCCAGGAGCAGAGCGAGGTGTCAGTCTGATGTCAGACAGAAGGCAAGGTAGGAGATGCCCTTGAATGAACTCAAGGTACACGTCTCCCCTGCCTTCTACTTCCTAGTTTGCCAGACCCTAGGAGAAAAATATTCACACTGAGTGAAGAGATGCTGATCTGGAGGTTGCTGGTGTCAAGGAGAAGGAAGGGCATGGATCTAGCAGGTGCTAATGTAGGGTGGCTGGCCAGAACCCAGGTTTTCTAGTATGCAGGAAATTTGTTTTTCTTTTTTGTTTTATATTTGGTTTCAAAATTTCTGGTGAACTGGAAGCTCCCAAGACCTTGCAGTTCACCAGTGAAACTTACCTGCTTGTTAGTTTCACTGCCAAAGTTAACAGAAATTGACAAGACCATCTATTTCACGGAGCAGCAGCAGAAGGCTCCCAGCATCCCAGCTTTGGGACAGACCTACTAGTGGATTGTCCCAGGGTATGTACCCCACATGTTTCCAGCATCCTTGACCCATTAGGTTTGCCAGACTGGGACCCTACTGCTTACAGAGTCGCTGGCCCCAGGAACCCAAGCAGAATTTCCTCAGAATTCTGCCTTCTATTCAGTGAAAGTTCATGGAACTGAGATGTTTCAAGTTAAATATTTCAAGCTTGACAAAATGGAATTTTTTCACTGAAACTTTACTGGAAAATTTCCAGCAGCTCTACTTTGAATTTTCTTTGCAAAATTCTCATGCTGTAGATGTACAAATTCAGTGCATGCTCACACCTTAGATCTACTCAACCAGGTTCATTTAATAGCCTGTCTGCATGTGCCCACTCAGGCTTTTGAAAACAGACATCCTCTTGGAGGCATAAAAAAGAACAATTGATTCTTAATGATCTGGTAGCTCTACAGTTTTCTTAGCAAGTGGTTTCATACCTGGCAGCACAGTTTGGGAAGGAGGTGAGCAGGCAACTGTGGTAAAGAACAGGTTAGGGACTATTTAGAAAAGCTGGACGTATACAAGTCCATGTGACTGGATGGGATGCACCCAAGGGTGCTGAGGGAGTTGGCTGATGTGATTGCAGAGCTGGTGGCCATTATCTTTGAAAACTCATGGTGATTGGGAGAGGTCCTGGACAATTGGAAAAAGGAAAACATAGTGCTCATCTTTAAGAAAGGGAAGAAGGAGGATTCAGGAAACTACAGACCATTCAGCTTCACCTCAGTCCCTGGAAAAATCCTGGAGCAGGTCCCCAAGGAATCCATTTCTAAGCACATGCAGGAGAAGAATGTGATTGGGAACAGTCAGCATAGATTTGCCAAGGGAAAGTCATGTCTGACCAACCTGATTATTGCCTTGTATGATGAGATGACTAGCTCTGTGGATGCAGGGAGAGCAGTGGACCTGATATACCTTGACTTTAGCAAGGCTTTTGATGGAGTCTCCCTCAACAATCTCTCAGGCAAGCTAAGGAAGTATTGTTGGGTGAATAGACTTTAAGGTGGATAGAAAACTGGCTGGATCATAGGACTCAAAGGGTAATAGTCAACAGCTTGATGTCTGGTTGGCAGCTGGTATCAAGTGGAGTGCTCCAGGGGATGGTCTTGGGGCCAGTTTTGTTCAATATTTTTATCAATGACCTGGGAGATGGCATAGAGTGCACACTCAGCAAGTTTGCAGATGACACTAAGGAGGTTTTTAAGACCTGGCTACACAAAGCCTTGGCTGGGATGATCTAGTTGGGGATGGTGCTACTTTGAGGAGGCGGTTGGATTAGATGACCTCCTAAAGTCCCTTCCAACCCTAATTATCTATGATTCTATAATTCAAGCCCTGAGCTAGCTCCAACTTTGTAAGTTTCATGTGTTAAATCAAAGACAAAAACTCCTTACCTGCAGTTTACAAGGGTTCAAATGTAGGAAGCATCATAAAACCTACACCCCTGGAAGCATCATAAGTACCTCATCTGATCTCAGCTGTCATGATGAAGCACAGAGAGAATTTTACCTGTCCTGCTTCCTACCAGACTCATAGCATTAGTGTGGTAGACCTGCAGGGGTAGATGTGAGAATATTTACAGGTACTGGCATTAAGTGATTCCTTGCTGGAAGAGGGTTGTGCTGTCCCAGCAGGAAGATACACAGTCCCACCACAGGAATTGTCTAATTATTTTCAGAAAATGATGGAATATGTATTTTTTTGCTTTATGACTTTCCCTAGTTATGCACAGGCTTCTTTCTGCATTGCTTCCTTGTGGTGTTTAATGATTTGCCTGATTTTTTAAGATCTGCAGTAAGGAACAAAAATCCAGTTTAAAAGATGATAGAGGCCTTTTTGTTTTTTGGATTGTTTAGTTTGTTCTTATGTTGAATCCACCCCCAGATGGAGGATTAAGCTCAATCCTTCTGCAAGACAAAAACCAAACAGTGATTCTTAGTGTAGAGGATATGTGTTGGTCCTTGTTTAAATGTTTACTATTTTTACCAGAGACTAATTCTTAAGGTAGTATGTCTGGGCTACTGGAATTAGAGGTGTTTTTCTCCCAAGGAAATGTACTGAAGAGTATTTGTCTTCTTTTCCATAAACCTTAACGGAAGAAATATTCCTGCTACAGAATTCTCTGGGATTGTTTAGAAACATTGTAGAAAGTTTATTATTCTCTCTTATACTGTCCAAGGATTTAAAAGCTGTGGTGAGAGTACATAAGCCGAACAGGCTGTCATTTTGATTAAACGTTTTGATTAAGGCAAGTTTTTTTCTATCATAATGGATCTCAGAGACAACTTTCAAAAAGACTTTCTCTAGCTGCTTTTCTGGTGTTGCACAGTCTGTCCTGGGCAGTAATGCAACTAGGGTGGGCCGAGCATGGCACCAAATTAGAAGGGGCACTAGAAGCATCCTGCAACTTTCCAAACCCCTGCTCTCCAGTGCTTGTCATTCCCCTTACTTCCTCTCTCCTCTCCCCAATCTCTTCTCAGTGTACCAAAATTGCCAGTTATGCCTCTGGTCCCAGGGCTTTGAGATACACAGGGAGAGTGCTTGTGCTACAGCCCTTTAGGAGCTAGAACGTATTCTCTTCAGTGGCTGGTTAGCTCTGCTAGCTGGGCTATGCATGACTTTGAGCCTGTCCTTTCCCCCATTACCTTCCTGCCCTTTTTGGCATAACTGGTGAAGCTGGCAATCCTATCTAAGAACAGTCCTTGCATCCAGAAGAGTGAAAATGTAATAAGGTCCTGACGGAGGCACTGGGGAAGGAGGTAGCTGCAGCCTGCATATAACAAACTTATTTTAATACAGGAAATGTATTTGCCTTCTACTCCGTCAAAAGCCTGGTCTAGTCATAGAGAAATGGAGTTACTCAGCTACTCAGAGTACATGTGTATCTCCTCCATGGCAATCCTGTGACAGCTACCAAGAAATAAGCCCTGCTCACTTGCTCCCACTCTAAATGCACCACAAGCTGAAAAGGATTGATGGGCGCAAGGCTTAGCAGTTTCAATGCAGCTTTCAGGAACATATTTGGGGCAATGATCCAACTAACATCCCTAGGCACACCCCAACAAGCAGCTGCACAACATTTTTCTGCAAACAGCGCATGTAACCCAGGAGCTAAAAGAGGGCTTGCTTTGGCAAGTGGTCTCAGGATCACTACAGAGGTGGTGTAGATGCTACTTTCGAGATGTACCTCCTTAAGTTTAAGTTTCATGTGCTTCCTGTCTGCCGCAGCTAGTCCAAAACAGGAGACATGACTTCAGAAAAAAAACCTTAGAAATTTCAAGACAGTTTGTGTTATGCTGATTTCCCGGCTGACCTATTTTCTGTACATTGTTCCATTGTGTTTTTCTAAATTTTTTTTTATCAAAACAATAATTGACCTTTCTGGGGAGGTACGGGGGGACACACAAATAGTTTGCTGTGAGAAATATCTGTTTTAAGTAATACCATCAATACATATATTTTTAAATGATTGTGGAAAAATTTTGATAGAATGTGCAGTGGAAAATTTAACTATATTTTAGTAAAAAAAAAAAAAAATCCAATTTTGAACAGTTTTCAGTTTTGGTAAACAAGGCATTTTTACATAAAAACACTTTGTGTAAAAACACCTTGATGGGGTGGAATGGCATCATACATGCCTGTTTTTATGCCAGCAAGTAAGTCAGCTTGTCATGTTACCCATCCAGGTTAGTGGATGCTCTGAACTTAGCGTAGATACTAATACTAGCCGAAAGCATGACCTCACCCAATAAATAATTAAATAATGCTTTCCATGAAATAATCAAGCAATTCTTTTGATCTGTGGAGTAGTTTTGTTCCTTGGGAACAGTTTTCTATTTATATGCAGTATAGAGTGTTTTGGGCCTTTAAATTCTTGACTGAACTCTAGACCTATTCCTTTAGAGGTATCTGTTTCCAGAATTAAGGGTTACTTTAAATCTGCAAGGCTTATTTACATTCTACAGCTCACTTGGTTCTTTTTTACTGCTCTTTAGTGAGGTCTACTCCTGGGTCAACAATTATAAAATATAGGTAAACAACTATGACCATCTACCATAAACATCTTGCTAAAATGAGCCCATTTCTCTTTTGGTGGTAGAAACCTCTCTAGTAATATCTTGGCCTAATACTCTACACATTTCACACATTATACATGTCAGTTTCCCCAAATGAATTCAAAATATTTTGTTTCTCTATCACCTAAAAGAATATTTCTTTAGAATAAAAGTGAATATGTGGTCCACAGCTTTCTAACTTCTGGTTGTAGGTGTATGAGATATCTCTTCCAAGTCTAGCTAACCTTCCTATATGGCAGGTGTGGGCGATATATGGCCCACGGGTCGGATGCAGCCTGCCAGGTGATTGGATGCAGCCTACAGGCAGGCACCTACCAATTAATTGTATCTGGCCCACTGGTGGCTGCCCCCGCTATGCTTTGCATGGGGCTGAGTCCCTCCTGCTCCTGCCTGGGGCAGCGCATGCTGTGCTTCCAGCCTTCCCCACCAGAGGTTGCCAGCCCTGGCCAGCAGTAGGCACAACTTCTGGGCAGAGCTGCTGCTGCCATATGGGGAACTGCTGGGCTCCCCCAGGCTCCAGCAACTCCTCCTCCTGTCCCTGCTACAGTGCTTCCGGCAGCAGGTAGGAAGGGGAAGCTGCATCATTGAGGGGAGCGAGGCGGGCACTGCTTGCAGCTTGCTTTGGTCCTGCTCATGCATGGCTGGGAGAGGGAGTGTGTGGAGGTGGGGGGGGGGGGGCATGAAGGAGCTTGGTTGCTTCTAAAGCTCCACCGGGCAGGCATGGGACAGGCAGGTGGAGTGGGAGGAGCAGCAGGAGCCAGTATGCATTTGGTGCAGCCCTGGGGTAGATGAAGCAGCGGCAGGAGGCAGCTCAGGCTTGGCTGCAGCCCCGCTGGGCAGGTGTGGGACAGAGACCAACGGTGCCAGGCTTCGCTCCCTGTTCCCTCCTCCCCTCTCTCAGGGGCTTCTCTTGCTGCCCGCCATGGCAGCTGCTTTCCTGCCCTTTGCAGTGCGCTGTGAGCCAGGCAGGCAGCGGTGATCCCTCTTCTACCCCCCCCCCGACTTGCAGAGGGGCTGGGCTCAGCCACATCACAAAGAACGAGCAGGTGGAAAGCTGCTGGGGGAGAAAGCCCCCCACGTGCGCACACCCAACCCACCCACACTCCACACGTGCACCCACAGCCCCTCACAGACCCCAGACCCTCACACTCAAAACAGTCCCACACACCTCACACCCCAACATATACCCCACCATACCCACACACACTACCTCCACCCCCACACAAATCTCACACACATCCACACATGCACCCCCGCACCCCACTGTATTCACACCCCACACACACGCCCCACACCCTTCACACACATCCCATACCCCACATACACAGCTACACCTTCTCACATCTCCCCACCCCCACCATACCCACATACATCCAACAGTCCCACATACCCCACACCCCAACTACACATCCCACACCCCCCACACCCTCCTCACCCTCACCATACCCACACATATGCCCAAGTCACATGCACCCCACAGCTCAACCCCACACCCCCACACATCCCACACCCATGGCCACACCCCCCCCACCCACACCATACCCACACCCAACACACCCCCACACCCCCCTTCCCCTTCACACACCAAACAAGCAACCCTGTTCCCCAAGGAGTACTTTTGGCAAGGGGAGAGTCTTCTGGTGGCAAAGGTCAGGGGTGAGGGGGTGGGATGTCAGGTCACAAGATGGTGACCAGGGGGTGGGGCACCTGTGAAGGGATGGGGCTACCCTTGTGGCCCTCCATGCCACACCAAAACTTTTAATCAGCCCTCCAGCCAGAATAATTGCCCACCCCTGCTATATGGTCTTTTAGCAGAGAGTCTACAAGCACAGAAGAGTGTCATATATAATCAATGGGGTTCTGTTCCTGAGTAAATCATGGTTCCCAGTTTTCCCTAATAATTTCCAAAGATCTATAAAAAATTGTCAGGCTGCTCACATTATTTCTTGACTGCTTATAGCAAGGTATGGAATAAGTTAATTCCAGTGTTTCACATCCTCCTGAGCAAACTTTTGAACATGCTTCTCAGCTTCTAATACCTATAAACAGTCAGTTATTTCTAAGCAAATCACTTCTAAGCTGTCATCCCTACTACCTCATGTAGCTTCTTTAATAATGCTTAGACAACGTTGGTTCCATAATTGGTTTTCACTTGTTTTGGAGTATACCCTCTGTGAAATCTTGCTTGAGCTCTTCATACACTTTCTGAATTGCTATTCAGAAGGATAGCTAGTACCATAAGCATTGATCAACAATACAAGCTGGAAGCTATGCTGTATATTTCTAAGAGGCCAGTGATTTCCACTGGGACATATTCAAATGTTGTTTCTACCAATGACAATCAAATCATAGGTGGCTTAACATGCACAAAGGCTGTTGTCTGACAGGAAGAACAATTTAGAATATCTAGTCTTTTTTGTGCAAATACTTGGCCAACAGGATCTTGTCATTCATCTGGACAGTGTTTTCCTATTATCTGTATACTCTGAATTTCCCCAGTACTTTATCACTAACACTGTAATAATAGCCTATCTAATGAAAGCAGTAACTATTTTGTCTCACTATTCATTTGGTCTGAAGATCATATACTCTCAGGATACTTAAAGAATATAGTAAATAATTCTTTACCACAAAATACAGTTGATCAGAATTTATGCTGTCTTCACCCTTGGTTTTGTAAAATTCAAAATATTACAAATATGAGGGTTTGAAATATACACCTTTGCTGTTCCACAAAGATATCACTGAATCCCCCTAAAGCCTTGCATATCAAAATGTCAGCAGTAGCTCCTGTTTGCTTTCAGTAAGCATTCTGCCTCTGCTTCCTTGGCAGGCTTAGCTTCTTACTGGATAGATGGATCTGTTTCTCCTCCTAAGGGAAAGGATTCTTCTTTCAATTTTATTCTGCCTCATCTCTCTGGGCTGCAGCTGCTCAAAATTTTGTTTGAAAAAGTCCATTTTTTCTTTGGAAATGTAATATTTTGTGAAAAGCTGATGACTTTCATTTTTCACAATTTTTGTGACAATTTTAATAACATTAATTTCGTTCAAATGTCATTCCTTTTTTATTGCACACATTATTAGAGCCTTTATTGAAATGGTTATTGACATTCCCCATTCGTCTTCTTCAGCAGACCCTTCTGATAACTGTTTCATCCAATTTGGTGATGACCAGCAGCTACAGCTCTAGTGTCCATTCAGCAGGTGGTTGCAATATGTTTTATCCTCCTTTCGTTGCTGTTGCCCCCCTTACCTTTCTCATATGCAATAAAAGAAATTACAGCCTAAATGCAAGATGGATGTATAACTGGCTGGTAGGTATTGTGTGTGGTAGCCACCAATAGCTTGATTTGTAACTAGGAAGAACTATCAAGTGGGATTTCCCAGTGGATGGTTGTGGATCTATTACTGAACAATGGAATTGAGTGCACATTTGTACATGGGTGAGGTAGCGGACACTTTGGAGAATAGTTTTAGGACTCAATAGGTTTGAAGTGCTCTGAAATAAATTAGATGAAATTCAACGACAAGTGCAAGGTAGTCTACTTTGGCCAGAACAATCAAATGCACAAACACAAACTCAGGAATAACTAGCTAGCCTGCAGTACTCCAGAAAAGGACCTTAATTTACAGGGGACTGCAAGCTCTGAGTCAGCAGTGTCACACTCATGCAAAAAAAAAAAAAAAAAAAAAAAAGGATCAACAGCATGCTTTGAGGTACTGAGAGGAGTGTCACATGTAGGTCATAGGAAATGATTCTTCCACTCTATTCAGCATTTAAGCTTTACCTGAAGAACTATATTCAGTCTTGCACACAGCACTTTATAAAAGATATGGATAAGTTGGAAAGAGTCTAGGGGAGAGCAACAGAAATGATTTGGAGTTTAGAAACCATGACATAAGAAATAAATTTGGAGGAACTGGGATTATTTAATCTGTGAAAAAGAAGACAAAGACTGAGAGGACATTTTTATAACAGTGTTCAAATACAAAAAGGGTTGCTATAAAGAGGATGGCAATCAATTGTTTTCTGTGTCCACAGATGACAGGATGAGAATTAATTGGAACAAGGGAGATTTAGTTCCAATGTTAAGACTAATTTTCTAACTACAAGGGTAATTAAACATGAGAACAGATTTCCTAGAGAGGTTGTGAAATATCCATTCTTGAAAGTTTTTAAGTATGGGGAAGATGGCTGCGATGGCTTACAGAGAAATGTTCTTGCTTGAGGGGGTTGGACCAGATAATCTCAGGTCCCTATTTTTCTGTTTTTTAGGATTAATCTATAATAATTTCCGTGCTCTCCTGTAGTACCTATCAGTTTTTTATTGGACTGGTCAGTGCTTCTGCCAATGAATCTAAGCATGTGTTAATCTTTGAGAAATCATTATCATGTTTTACAGGTAAAAATATTTCTTGAAGCCTAAACTGGTAGCATGCCCATCTATGCCAGTGAAATTGTGCTTTTAGGGACAGCTGATATATCTTTTTTCAAAGTTACTTCTTTTGCCAGCACATATTATGAGCTTGATCCAGAATCCCTTCCTCGTGTAAGTTGTCCAGTTGACATCACTTACCCCCACATCAGTAAGAAGGGAATACAGGTAAGAAAAATGCCATGTTCCATACAAATGGCCCCAGGTATCTTTAAATCAGAATATAGAAATATTGTATAAAGGAAAAAACATGAACACAAAAAGAAGAGCAGGACATGCTCATAATTGATTTGTGCATAAGGAAATTGATGGAAGATAATTTAGTGCTGGGAGCCCATGGTTTCCTGTTTTTCTCTTTTGTTAAACAAAACAATGTAATAAAAACAGAAACAAGAAAGAACTAAAGTGGGCATGTGAATTATAGTACATGCTCAATCACACTACTGCTAATACAAATTCAGCTCTTAAATAAGAGACTGGGGGGAATATATGCTAGTTTCTTGGGTTAAGGCCAGTAAATATACAGACCCTCTGTGACAAATCTTGTTTCTCAATATATTATTCCCAAGATCACAACTGAAAGTAAGGATAAAAAGATAAGAAATGCAGAAGAGAAGCAGTATGTGTACCCCTGAGACCAGTGTGCAATCCAAACCAAATGTGACTCTAAGGAAGTTCAGAAATTATTTTTGCATTGATGAGAGTGAGGTAGCTTTATATCAGAGGGAGGTAACAGATATATCCTTTCTTCTGGGTTTAGTTCCTGTGGCATGGAGTTTAGATTTGACTGTGTGAGGTACTAAGTCAATGCAAGTTTATGGTTTCAGTGGGATGCTTACTGGAGCAGGGACATCATAACTACATCACAAGTCACCTTGTCAGCTATGATGTAATGGCAACAGAAAGGAAAAAGAATTAGCTGAGATAAGGTGGCTGAAACATTGCCCCACAGTAACACAAACACTCAAATCCAAATGAATACTAAGTTAAAGCAATGTCTCTGTTCAATATAGTAACAAGCATCAAGCATCAAGCATCAAGCATCAAGCATCAAGTAACAAGCATCCATTGTTGTTATACTGCTCAGCCAAACTAATACATTGATGCTAGTTCTAACACAGGCAGACAAGGTTCTTTTGTAAATCTGCTATCGTTTATTAGACCAACTCAAATAGTTGGAAAAATTGTTCTTTGCAAGCTTTTGGGTACAAACACATTTTGTCAGGCTGAGGAAGCATCTGTAGTTGGCGTGTGCTCTTCCTGAATGGAATTAATAGTAAAGAAGCCAGAGACTGGTCTGCATGCAAGAAAGCCAGTTAGTGAAGATGTAAATTGAGGAGTCAGTGGGTGAGAGACAGGTTGGGGGGTGGGGGGAGGGAAAGGGGGATGAATGTAGCTGGTAAATAGTGGAGAGGTACCTAGGGACCCAGATGTTAGGCAGGTTATAATGTGTCATAAATCCAATGTCTATATTTAGTCCATGATTTTTTGTATCCAGTAGGTTGATTAAGTGAAGTTTGTAGGCTTGTCTGTGTAAGTGTTTTGTAAATTCCCTTTGAGGATTAGAACAGAGATTGGAGAGAAAGTGGTTTTCTTGTGAGACATGTGCTCCCACAGGTAATTGGATATTCTTGTCTTTGATAAATTTTGGTGTGTGTTCATTCTGGTGCGCAGTTGTTGTTTGGTCTCTCCTACATATTTTCCATCAGGGCATTTGGTGCATTAGATGAGATATATTACATTTCTGGAGGTGCAGCTGTAAGATCCAGGAATGCTGATGGTTCTATTATTCTAACATATATACTTTCAGTTCAACAATAGTCTCTTACTCAGTGTACCCACTCCTGAATGGTAAAACACATTGCAGTGCAGAATTTTAAATCTTGTAGTATTTAATTACAAACTGACAAATAGAATTTTAAAATTGCTAGTTTACCATAGCATAGCACAGACAGAAAAGAACAGAAGTAATCACATACTCAGAATTTCTTACTTTATTTAAGACACAAACTTCTACTCTGTTCTTACTTTATGACTTTTGAAACTGGATGAAAAATAAGAAGATAAACAAAACCATGTACAATATTGCATTAATTAATGTAATCAAACTCCTCGCTGGGAGGAGTCCTAATAATTAAAGAGGGTGGCTGCCGCACAACTGGCTGTAGCCCAGCAAGGGTAGGAGAGAGGACTGACTTACCTACAGGTGCAGAGGAGCCAGAGCTGGAGCAGCATGTGGTGCTGATGCAGTGTTTTGTTAGCGTGTGTTCCCTGAGGCTCAGGAGACGCACCAGTGATGACGTCAAGTTGCTGCACCATGGCAACAGTATAAAACCGGAAGCAGAGCTGGCAGAGAAGGAGGAGACACTGGGCAGTGTAGTACAGAGAGCAGAGGACTCCCTGGAGTGCAAGGTTACCTCCGCAGCACGGAGACCCAGAGGGGCTTCTGTCTTCCTCCCAGTGCAGGACTCCACGGGTAGCAGAGACCTGTGTAGAGGGAGATGCCTTCCTAGGAGGGAGAGTATTTGAAGGTCTAATTATGAGAACCCAAGAGAGTCTGCGTCCTGTTTCAGGACTATGGTAGTCATTTTCCTTTTTTTTGTTTCACTTTCTAGTAATTCATTTTTGTCGCTTGAATTGGCCATCCTACCGGGCCACTTTCTTTTCCTTTATTGACTGAGACATAGACAGGTGCCATAGAAAAAGGGGGCCACCCTGATCAAGAGGAAGAATATTGACCCAGAGGAACCATAGAATAACTTACCTGTGTTATTTAGGAGGAAGAGGAAAACCCGAACCCATAAGGGTATATTTCTCATTAGCCCCTGAAATGGAGATTTCCTTTTCTTTTGTTGTTTCTTGAAATGGGGAAGTCTTGGTGGCAGCTGAAGTTCTTTCAACAACATGACAGGGTATGGGTGGCTGGATGTGATCAACTTATTTCCAGTCCAGCACCTTCGAATAGCTCATTGGCATCAGCTAGGTAACAGATTCCACACTGGCAAAGTCTACGGTTGGCATGCAGATGGGGTGTAGGGGAGGCAGAGCCCCAAGTCAGCCACTTGTCACTCCATGAGTACACGCGTGAGACCCTCGGTATTACCATTGAACCCCTCACCCTTTTTTCGTAAGACCAAAGGCATGGCAAGTGAATTGAGGGTGGTCCCCAGCGGAATTCCTTCTGGTCTATAATAACCCTGAGAGGAAGGGACATGATAGTCAGTTTAGAATTTGCTATATTGCATTTAATGGTATGTTCCTTCATTCTTATGATACAGAAATGGGCACAACTGGGAATGGTAATAAGTCAAACATTAATATAGTAAAAATTGAAAAACTACCACATGCATTTGATTTAGACACAAATTAGATGTGACACTATTTTTAAAATTAAAATATCTGGAATCAATTCACTAGTCTGCATTGGAACTAAGGTTTAAACACTACAAGAGCACTTTTAAGGGTCACTCCCCTCCCCATCATATAAACTAATTTAACAGTTGGCCATTTAAAAAAAATATTCAAAAAAGCAATCTGTGTACTGTATATGTTAGGGAAGGATGCATTATTAATAAAAAAACATGGAGGCTTAGTCCCATCTTTTAGTGTAAATTTCAATGTAACCTTAATTATGGAGCTGCTGTGGTACATGAAAAATTCAGTGTTATTTACTGCTTTGTCTAAGGACCAAGTCATAGTCCTTATGCATTCTAGCAGTTTAACTAATGATCTTTTCCCCTTATTGATGCCTTAAATGCCTTCCAGACTGTGCCGAATGGGAATATACTTGTTTCATTTAATTAAATGATAGTCTTTCTCATCTCTTCATAGACTGATCATTGTGTTGGGGAAGAATATGTCAGCATCTTACATGTTACCACGTTTTTCAAATCTGTAAAGCATACTCAGAAGAAAATGTGTTGTGTAGTCCAGGAGTAAAAAACAACTGTTTGATGAAACATTATATTCTGTTCAGTAATTAGCTTATTAATTTGTTTTCAAAAGCAAGTTTTTATAGTCTCCAGTCAATCTTTTCTCTTCCTTTATTGTTTTTTTTTTGCTTTGTTTTTGCCCTACTTTCTGTCTAATATCAGATTAACTAATGACCTCTGTGCTTTCTTGGTTTTTGTGAGTGATGCTAGAATATTGGCATGATGAGTTCAGATCTTTAGTGTTACCGCAAAAAATGTATGTTACAGGTGATTGCAATAAAATTGTACTGAAGCAAACAAGTCCTGTCAGTCTGAATCTCTGCCTGGTTGCATATTAGCATAAGCTACCAGTAGAGTCAGACGAAGAAGTCATTTGTTTGTGTCCGTTAAATTTTCAGCCTCTATAAAGAAATTTTTAGTTGATGTCTAATGTCTACACAAAGCTGAAGTGAGATCAGCCCCTTGGCTAGGTAGATTCAAAGAAGATCTGGTAGTAATTTGGATAAGGTTGTAATTAGTTACCTAAAAATGAAGTATTCTGTAGTCTTTTACCAATATTTTGTTTGTTTCACAGAGTGAACATGAACCTTTGTTTCAGGTATAAATTGGTTCTCTAAAGCCCCCCTTTCCTCTTACTGGGTGTGTCTATGCATTCATTAATGCGCTTTTGCTACTGCATATTAAATTTTAGTATCTCTAATGTAAGGTACTAAATAAATGCACATTAGTTTGCCCTAATGCACAGTAGTGAAAGCGCACATCTTTTTAGTGATGCTTAATGTGCAGTAGCATATTTCTACTGCGTATTAGCATAATAGCACTGTCTTGATGTGACACTTTAATGTGCAGTAAAATAGGCTACTGCACATTAAAGCACACATGTAGATGTGCCCACTATGCTGCATTGGTAGTTCTTATTGGATTCACTTTTCTTTCTGTTTCATCACTTTTATGCAGCACCCAAAGTTCAGAGAGATATCATTATATATTACATATCTAATCTTATAAAGCTATGTTAGTACAGCAGTAAGACTACATAATCACTGAAAAAAATCAAGGCAGGAAACTCTATTGTGTACTTTGGTGTGCATGCATCACTGTAATCTTCAACAGCCTGAACACTTAAATAACACAATATAATTTTTCAGTAAACTTAGTACACATTTGTGGTAGCTAGTTAAAAGAATATTATGTATTTATACCAGTCTCACTGAATAATAATTCAGGATACCTTTATAGACTTAGGCTGGGATTTTCAAAAGCCCCTTAGTGAATTAGAAGAGCACAGTCCCTGGAAAGACATAACTTTCAGTGGGACTTCCAGTATCTTTCAAAGTGCCTAATTCACATAGACATCTTGACATGTGTCACATAGACACATCTGCCCATCGGCCCAGATCTTCAGCATAAATCAGCATAACTCAAGTGAAAATAATGGCATTCCTGATTTACACCACTTGGGGTTTTGGCTATCAGATTCATTTATTCTGGAGAGGAGTGAGTTTGAAGGGAGCTTAGATATTGAAAGCCACGGAGGCTCAGAAGAAAGGGAGGGGTGGGGAGAAATCATGATTAAAGTTCTGTTTGTTGATGCTCCTCACCAATTTATGTCCAAGTGCTGGCCTGCTAATTAATGACTGCTCATGAAATGCCATGTGTCAGCAATGAATCACTTACTTTTGTTGCACTTCAATAGTATATGGCTAATGGGCAAGGACAACTCGTATAATTAAAACCTAAAATAGCCCTGGCTGTAGGACACAATCAAATGTTTATACCTTGTTGCTGTGGGTGGACCATATTAAAACATGTTTCTCTGTGAATTTAGCACACGAAAAAGGAAAAAGATCATACTAAACAGTTTTTTCAGCTTTTCTGTTGCAAAATTAGGTGTATTTAAACAAAATTACCACAGATTTCCGAGATGGACTTAAATAGTGCCTGTATGAATTGTTGCCTCATGGATCTAAAAATAACTAAACAGGGAAAGAAGTTTGGGAAGGGTAGTGAAAAGGCATTGTTAAATCAGCTGCTTTGTATTCCTCACTCAGCCACAACATGGTAAGTTTAGTGGTACGTTAAAAAGAGAAGCAAGCTTATTGTGATTCTATGTTGGCAGATGTACATATTTTGATTTATCAGCAATTTAGAGGATTCGCAATTTAAACAGCAAATGAGCTATTTATGACAGTAGTTTTCTTCACTGACCTGGTCAGAGCTTGCATGAAAATATGGATACACATGGGATCTTTTATTATCATTTTTAATAATCCATCTGATTTTTAAACCTGATAATGAAGTGTAATATTAGATATAAGATGACCAAGTCTCTTGAAAATATTAGATCTACTCCTTGTACCCTGTCAGCTTTTTCTTTGCATCATCAAACATCACAGACTGAACTACTGCCAGATGCCACTTATTCTCCTCTCAGAGACAAAAAAAAAAATAAATAAATCTGTGTATTCCTAAGAGTCTATAGCAGATATTAGCCAATTCACTCCTAGGTTGATTGTGACATTCATTAGTGTCATGACTCATGAGATAAAACATTGTGCTTCCCAAATTCAGTCATAAAAGAATTAAATTAGATCTGCTCTTATTGGGTGTGCCCTTGTATCTAATGAGAATTATGATTATGGATTTTGGGGGGGGGAGAGGGGGGGAAATCCAGATAGTGTGCAGTGAAAAGACACCAGGGAATAGAGCTGATTTTAGAAAACAAAATACTTCCATTTTTAGGCATTTGTTTTTAAATGGAAAATCAAAATTCTCCATGGCAAGTAGACACTTCTTACAAAAAATGTAATTTACCTGAAAATCTAATTTTCTGTTGAGAAAACATTTTGACAGAAGATTCAAGCTGCCCTAATGGAGAAGTCGGGATGCTTTATTGGCAAGCAAAATGCATTAATTCACTTTTATTGGGACAGTCACTTTTCTCTTCCCTTCCATACAAGTTTAAATGAGGCTACTGCAATCTGGCCCAGCATCATTACCACAACAGATTAATTTTCAGTCTTTTATATGCTCTTTGTATTTGCCTGAACCTGAACTCGATATTTAGAAAATTCCTTGTAATACCCATCTTTCTTGGAGTGACTTCTCTGAACTTTTCTAAAAGATTCAGCTATCATAATAATGTAGTAGCAGTCCAGACTAGAATGAGATTGTTGAAAATATATTTTTATAGCCATGTTTATGGAAATTACTCAACTCTGTGGGAGGGTTTCTCTTCTTGAAAAAACTGCAGTGTTCCCCACCTACTCCCATCATGATGTTAGGCTGCAAAGACAGATGTGCTGCCTGTAACTTAACCCTTTTACAATCCTTTTGTGATCTCTAATAGCACTGTAACACTGGACAGTTCAATAATGACAAACCAGGGGAATAATTCCTCTTGTAGACATCTGCTCCTCTGCATTTGGCTATTGTGTGTTGTTTAGCTGTGAGCATGCTATTAGTTTGCTTTGACAGGACTACAGATCCCCATCTCTCATCTGAGCCATGAGACCATGACAGACAACCCTGGACTCAATTAACTTAGATTTTTCAGTCTCTCTCAGTCCCTTTTGGATAAGAGAAGTCAAGGTTCAGAACTACAGTAGGATAGTGGTAGGAATAAGACTATGAGACTGCAAGAGCATCTGCAAAATGGGCACTTTATGTATTTAAAAAAACATGCACTGTAGTGGAACAGAAGCATAATATATGCCATTAACATCAGTGTCATTGAACAGCCTCTAAATTGCAGATTGGTGTGAAAATATTGATATAAAAATGTAAACAAGAGAAAATGAAAACCATAATAAAGCTCTATTCATTAGAAGGTTAATCTACAATTAAATAGAAAGGCTAAATGGAAACAATGCTAAAGTTGAGGCACGTGTTTCCTAATTCAAAGTTAAGGCTGATGCTCTGTCTTTTACCCCACAGCTGCGACAAGACGCATAATGGTGTGAAGTAAAGACACCATGTCAGACTTCACTCTGCATTTCAGGCTTAGGGCACTTTGTCACTCACATCCTTCCTTGCTAATTAATTAGAGAGGCTTATTTAGTTATTTATTTAGTAAGTCAGGTTAATTGTGCAGCATCCCCATTGAACTTAATTAAAACTAGAAACAAAGGCCTTTGCTGGAGAAGTTGCAAACTATGCTTTGATATTTATTCTTTTGATTCATACATTCACTCAACAGAAGGCAGCCTCTTTTCTCTTCTGTATACAGTTATGCCAGCTGACTATTGGTGCCTCTTAACAAATAATGAACACCTATATTAACTCAGCTATAAACAAGTATATGACCTATATGATATTCCAAGTGCCCTCCCTGTCTCTCACTGTCAGAGGCCTTGCATTCTACCCTGGAAATAGAAAAATTAGGACAATTTCAGAATGAAGGTAAGAAAGAAAATTCCAAAGCTGAGGGGACCTCACGGAGAATACCTGCATGACAAAAAAAATGCTCAGTGATCACATATTTTCTAGAACTGGACCTGACAGGCTATCTCTATCTCTAACTATGACTATGTGCCACTGGAACATCAGTACTGTCAACCAAAACTGCAAGGTTTGTAAGCATGGAAGATGGGGCAGAGTTCAATTATCTTTGTGGCCTAAATGCTAGTTTTCCAGCCATGTAAGTGGCCTTTTGACATACACAGGCTGCGATTCTGTTACACATGCAGCGTGGAAATATAAACTGCACACTGACTGGGCATCATGTTTGTCTCTAGTGGGTTATGGAATAGAGAAAATCCCACACAATTTACTGATTCGTTTTGATGCACTGGCTGGGGGAGTTGTTAGCTGATTGCACGATTTCACAATGATTACACACTTAATTCATACAACACAATTTTATTTTAAAACTCTTTGCTACGTATATAACACTGCTTAGCTTTAAGAAACACCACAAACATTAAGAACACAATAACTACATATATCAGAAACAATGCTCCGAATGCACTTCCTTCCCAAACAATGCTATAAGAATTAGTATTACAAAAACAACTACAATTACAACTAGAAGTTAAATTTGAATCAATACTGTTATTTTTCATAATATACTTACAATCCTAGAATTCCGAGAAGCCAAATACCAAAATATGGTTTCATTCCTCAGTAGTACGATTTAATGGGTTGGCCTCAGTAGTACGGTTCAATGGGCTTGCCTCAGCAATACGATTCAATAGGCTGGCCTCAGCAGTGATAGGACTAAGTCCCCTTCCTTCAGTCCCTTTCAGGTGCTCCGCGGCTTCAGCGTGAACTAAGAGATTCGTGTTCACGGAGAGGGTGGTTCAGGTGATCAATCTGATCCGGCCTACACTTGCAATTCTTCCTTCGTTGTTCTGCAAGTATAGTCACCTCCAAATTGGGACAGTAAGTTACAGTTTTTATTGAGTGAGCTGCCATCTATGGGCTCCTCCTACTCAACCTGTCATTACCCCCAAATTTGGGCTCGGATCTTACTCAACAGATTCTTTTGAAATTACCTTTGGGAAACCTCCATATCACTGCAAATGCCCTTTTCTTACCAATCTTGTTAAAAGGCCTTAGGGTTTGATCTCTCGGAACTCAGGATATTTGCTCTCTTTGTAAAAGACTTCTAAAGATAAAATTTAAATTAAGACTTTAAGCAAAGTCAGGACCTTTTGCACGTAGTCCCAAAAACAATGACTTAGATAAGGAGATAAATCTTATCTTCTTCCTGAAACTGGCTAATGGGCAACCTTTACAAACATTCAAACTATTTCATTCAATATGACAATGTTATGTATGCATACAAGCAATACCTTGGCAAGGAAGTTTGGTACCCAGGGCAAAGCCCAGTGGCAGCCCATCCTCACCCTGCACACAGATCTAAGGGGCACATGTCATGTTCCTCCCTCCCCATGCTTGCCTGGGAGTGCACTCAATGGTGGGAGCTGCCCTCCCCCCCCATCCCCATGCTCCCCCCAAATGAGCCTCTCATGGCTCCATCCCACGCCCCACCCCAGCTGTGCAGAACCCCTTGGCTTTGGCACCCAGGGCTCATGGCTCCATCCCACGCCCCACCCCAGCTGTGCAGAACCCCTTGGCTTTGGCACCCAGGGCAGTTGCCTCACTCACTCCCCCCACCCCCTTTGCTACGGCACTGCACACAGGCCAAAAAGAGTGCATGAGTAGCAGTTGTTAGATGTGGAGGAGAAGGGATCTCCCAAGTTTTAACCCCAATAACTGAGTGGTTAGGGCACTCACAAACAATGGACTCTTACTTTACCCTCACAGGAGTGTTTGAAACTCTCCAACTTCCTGGCACAGTGCTTTAACCGCCATGTCACAGATTTGGCAGTATCCAGACCATCTTTTGAAGCTGGACCCCTGGCCGGCCAGCCAAGAGAGGGGGGTATGTGGGGCCAGGAGGAAGAGTTCAAGCAAGAGGGCATGAGGCTCAGTGAGAAGGAGGAAACTTTGGGTTCTAGTCTGGACCCTTGCTCCCAATATGGAAGAAACTTCCTTACTGCTCTCCATCTATTTTATACAATACAAAGGGCAGTGGATCAGGCTCTCAAGGGGCATGGGAAAAGGGCTAGGGTAATGCCTTCATGGTGTGGTGATTAGAGTACAGTGCTGGCAAGTCAGAGAGACAAGGTTCAAACACTCTGGGTCACGGAAGGGGGATAGAATCCAAGCCTCCCACTTTCTGGCTGAATGCAATATCCACTTGACAACTGGGGCTAAAACATAGGCATGTCTTCATCCTCAGGACTTAGATGTATACATAGGTATGTTGTTGCCCATCCAGTTCATAGGCTACTGAACATACTCAGTGGGCATAGCTGCACATGCAATTAATTTGACTAAATGAACTCTGGTGCAAGACTGAGGTCATAATTGGAGAAGGCCAGTATAGATTTATGCCGGGGAAAAGTACCATGGATCTGTTTTTTGCAATAAGACAGATGATGGAGAAATACAGGGAGGGTTGTAAAGATACCCATTTAGTTTTTATTGACCTGGAGAAAGCCTACAATCATATACACAGGGAGGAAATATGAGAGTGTCTGAGAATTAAGCAGGTGCCAGACAAATATATCAGAACCATCAAAGACGTGTATTGGAAATGTATAATAAAAGAGAGGAGCAGTTTAGGAGAGACGAAGAGTTTTGAGGTGAAGGTGGATGTACATCAAGGGCTAGCTTTGAGCCCATTCCTATTTGTAGTCCTGATGAATGTGTTTACTGAATAAATAAGAAGACTGTCCTGGAATATGATGTTTTCAGATGATGTAGTCATTTGTGCTGAGAGTCTAGAAGAAGTACAAGCTGGATTGGACCAATGGAGAGAAGTGCTAGAAGAAAGAGGGATGAAGATTAATCAGTCCAAAATTGAATATATGCACTGTGATTTCTCTGAGCTACCTAATGTTGGTAATGTGATAATTGATGGGAAATAGGTTAAAAAAAAGTTGACAAGTTCAAGTATCTGGAGTCAACTGTTCAGTGGAATGCAGAGTTAGATGAAGGGTGGAACCATCGAATAACAGCAGGTTGGATGAACTGGAAATTGGCAACAGGAATATTATTGGACAGGAGAGTATCAGTGAAGCTAAACAGGAAAGTCTACAAGACATGTGTCCAGCACTATTGTACAGAGCGGAGACATGGCCCCTGAAAAAAACTCAAGGAAGGAGACTGAATACAACAGAGATGAGAATGTTCTGATTGGTGTGTGTTGTGATGAAGATGGACAAAGTGAGGAATACTTACATCAGAGGATTGGTGAAGGTAGTAGAGGCATCTAAGAAAGTACAAGAGAGAAGAGTGGCATGGTATGGGCATGTTCAAAGGAGTCTGGAAGAATATGTGGGACAAAATGTATCAGAATGGCAGTATCAGGGAGAAGAGGAAAAGGAAGACTGCAGATGAGGTGGAGAGGGACATGAGAGGGAAGGAGTTGGAAGAAGATTTCATAGATTTTATAGACATAGAAGGCTGGAAGGGATGTCAGGAGATCATCGAATCCAGCCCCCCTGCCATAAGCAGGAAGTCAGCTGGGATCAAGTGACCCCAGCAAGAAAAACATCCACATGTTTTTTGAAAGAGTCCAGAGTAGGTGCTTGCACCAGCTCTGAGGGGAGTCTGTTCCAGACCCTGGATACTCGCACCATAAAGAACTTTTTTCTTATGTCTAGTCTAAATCGGTCTTGCACCTGTCTGACCTAATGGAGGCACTCTCTTGCCACTGTGGAGCATGCACCTGGTGTTGGCCGCAGGGTATGTTCCAGTGGCCTTGGTGTTGGGACCCGTTCATCCTGAAGGAAGCCCCAGTTGGGGCTGGGGTTTCTTCTCATCGCTCCTTGTGGGCTGGGCACTGCCCTCAATGGGTGTTCTTGGGACTCCACCTCCCCTACACCTTGGCCATGCACCAACCCTCAGGATGACCTGATGTTGGATTGTCAGCTCACTCTTCAGCTGTCTCCATCTGCCTCTTCTCCTCCTTGCTTGTCACCTGGTCTCCTCCCATGCAAGATGCCCCCCCCTGGGACATTGGACCGACCCTGGTTGAAGCACTGGGTCTTCCTTCCCTAAACTGCTGCCTGTTGTGCTGCTCAGGCTCTTCCTGGCCTGAGGAAGCTTCCCTCGACCCCTCTTCCTGCTCTGGGGCTCTGCAAAACCTAAAAGACTTTAAGAGAAAAAAAAAGGGAACAATAGGGGTGCGGGGTTGCAGCCTGCCCCCATTCACAGGTCTGGTGTCTGTGGCTCCCAAAGTCCCTCGACACTGTCTTCCTTGCCCGGCTGCCCTGCTGGGCCAGCGTGCTGCCTCCTTCAATGGATCTGGGTCTCCTCTGTTGGGTCCCTCCTTGTCTCCTACCTGGGCTGCCAACACAGCCTGTGTGCAGCGCGGGGAGGAACCTCTACTCCAGGTCCTGGTGGTGCTGCACATTTAATTTCCCCCTTTACCAGCTTTGAAATCAACCGGGCAGTGATTTTTGCTGACATCATCAACCAGCATCATTTCTGGCTGGCAATAAAAGCGGTTGATGACCCGCACGGGCAGTTCATCTAGCTGCAGATCGTCTGGCTCCATTTTCCCTAAAAAAGGTACATATGCCCTGCCTTCAAGGCTTTTCTCTTCCTTTTCTGTGTGGGTCAGCCCTGCCTTGGGTCCCGCTGCAGGAGGGTGTTCCAGGGCCTCCGCTCATCTTTCCCTGGGATAGGCCTTCCTGGAGTTTATGGCCATTAGACTTTGTTATCCCTATGTATGATATGTATGACCAAAGCTGGTGGAGAGCCAGGATCTGCAACAACAACCCAGTTTAGATGGGACAAGTGAGGGGGAAGGAAAGAGAAACTCCAGTTCAGTTTGTGCTAGAGTTTATTGTTCCTGGGCACTGTGTTTACAGTATCCTCATTCTCTCTCACAGGTTAATTCATGTATATCTAATGTCCATCTCACTAGGCTCATTGTAACAGGGGGCGTTCTCGGGACCGATTTGCCTTCAGCTTGCCCACCTGTTTCTGGGCCAAGTGCCCGCCTTCTTTTCTGCCATGCCTTGTTAATTCATTAATGATCTTAATTGGGGAGGAGGCTGCCCATTTCTTGCCCTGATGCCAGGGGGCACTATCTGCTCACCCCCGATTACTGCGCCCTCTCTGGTGCTGGGCTCTGCTCACCCCTGAATACTGCGCCTTCTCTTGTGCTGGGGTCCCCACATTGCAGTGGGCCCCCCCAATGAGGCCTCCTCCTTCCCCAAATAGCCTCATCCCGATCCTCCAGTTATTAACATCCAACACAGAATGGAAAAAATGATAATAAAGAAATAAGAGAGGCAACATGCCTGCTTACTTTAGATGGTCATGCTTCTGGCTTACAGCATGGTGTACTCTTCTGCAAGAGACTGCAGCCCTGGCACCATGGTCATTGGGATTCCCCCTCTCTGCTGCCCCTCTGGCCTTCTCCACTCACCATTTGTAGGATCCTGGCCTTCCTCTTCCTGTCACCTGATTGGCTGGCAGGACTTGAGCCTTAACCCCTACTTGATTGGCTGGCCGTGACTGGGAGGTTCTGGATTTAAAGGGATCACCCTGTCTCTTAGTAACAGGGCTAGGGTTCCCTGTTGCACTCCTAAATATGCATCTTCATGGAAGTTAGGAAGAGAGAAGGAACATTATCATAATGTTTAATGCATGGGAACATTCAGAATCAACTGTAAGGGAGGGTATATAAGTATCTTTCCAGGCTATGCCCAAATACAACATTTTATAATAAGAAACTATTTTTTTCACTCAACTGATTAGAAGATAGACATTCCCTTATTGTACCTGTACAGCCACGATGAATGAAATTAGAGATGTTTTTAATATTAAAGAGAACTAGGAGTTGCTTATGTAATTGTTGTAATGAAATTAGAGGTATTAATGGGGGAAATTGCACCTTTTGTGGCTTAGATGCTTGCCTTTGGGCTTCAGGGAGACACCCGTGTCAGACTGAGTTTCATATCCCAGAACCTTCTCTGGGAATTATATACCTAAGTCAATCCTTTCAAAAGCAGAAGATCTCTCTCTCTCTCTCTCTCTCTCTCTCTCTCTCAAACTACCTGTGATCACTTTATAACAGCTCCGTTGTAAGAACATTCACTCAGACTATGGGAGAGAGCATAAATGATGCATGCCCCCGGAGGCTGAGATGGAACAGCAACTGCCCGCAGGTGGTGGCAATGGTAATGGGGGTGGGGGCATGGTGGCAGTGAGTGGGGAGCTTCCGTAGGTGGCCACAGCAGTGTCAGCTGCAGGAGGGAGAGGGGGTGGCAAGCGGCAACCTCCTACATGCACCACAGACAGCATCGGTAGTGCTTCTCTCGGCAGGTGCACTGCCAATCTCAGGGGGTGCATGTGTGCCCACATGCACCCCCTAGGCTTTCCCAAAGGGAGAGAGTCAAAGCTCTCTTTAGTCGGGAAAATGCAAGGTACTCCGCCTCAGGACAAAAAACCTGTATCACACTTATAGGCTCAGCAATGCTACACTTGCTAGCACCATGGATGAAAGGGACTTGGGGGTCATAATTGACCTCAAGATGAACATAAGCCACCAATGCAATGTCATAGCTGGTAAAGTGAACAAAACTCTGGCTTGCATGCATAGATACTTCTCAAACAAATCTCAGAATGTCATCCTCCCGCTGTACTTGGCCTTGGTGAGGCCACAGCTGGAGTACTGCATCCAATTCTGGGCTCCACAATTTTAAAAGGATGTGGAAAAGCTTGAGAAAGTCCAGAGGAGAGCCACGCACATGATCAGAGGGCAAGAGAACAGGCTTTATGACAAGAGGCTGAATGACATGGGACTCTTCAGCCTGGATAAGCACAGGCTCAGGGGTGACCTAGTGGCTGCTTATAAGTATATAATGGGTGTACATCAAGATCTGGGGGAACACCTGTTCACGAGAGCACCCCAAGGGATGACAAGGTAAAATGGTCACAAACTTCTCCAAGACCATTTTAGGCTGGACAGAAGGAAAAACTTCTTCACTGTCTGATCCCACAAGTCCTGAAATACACTTCCTCCAAAGGTGGTGCAAGCACCTACCCTGGACTATTTTAAGAAATATTTGGACACCTATCTTGCTGTGATCCTTTGACCCCAGCTGACTTCCTGCCCCTGGGGCAGGGGGATGGACTCAATGATCTTCTGAGGTCCCTTCCAGCCCTAATGTCTATGAATTTATGAATCTGGTCTAGAGAAAATTTGAACCAATATCTCTCACTTTCTAGGTAACTGCTCTACCAGGCTATAGGGAGTGTTAGAGTAAATGAAAGGGTGTTTTCCATCTCTTCTCATGAACCTTGCAAAAGAACTTGGACCTGAAGGAAGTAGGAAGAAGTATGACTTTGTAGTACAGTGATTATCTTGCCTACAGAAAATGCCTACAGACATTGTAGAGACATTCAGTTTCTCCCAGAACATTTGCTGTTCTCCAAGAAGAAACCATGAGTGTACAGATGTTCAGGCTTTTTCTCCCATTGTAAAAATGGCCACTCAAGGAGAAAAATAATCTAGGAACAACCAGGGTTAAATTCTCCTGGGAGAGTAAATGTCTGTACATGCTGTGGCTTGTCTCAGAAGAGAACATAGTCCTCCAGTATCTGTCCTCCCTCCCAGGGAGACAGTGTCCCCCTCACTGAATTCTGCTGCTCTGGCAGAGAGCAGAACATATCCCCTTTACTGGGGTGCTCAACCTCTGGCCCTTGGGCCAAATGTGGCCTGCTAACCCATTGGATATGGTCTGCGGGGCTCCCCATGGGTCAGAAAATTTGGCAGCAGGGGAGCAGTGGCCATTAATTTGGCCACCCTCCCCCTGCCAAGTTCCTAAACTCCAAGCACCACACTCCTGGTTGGAGCCAGGCTAGACTCCCTTCCTTCCTGTGAAGCTGGGCCATGCCCCATGTCCCCTATGGGGGCAGGCTGGTGCTGGGCCATGCCCCTTCCCCTATAGGTCCAGGCCACAACCCCTGCCCCCTGTGGGAGTGGGCTGTCCCCCCTTCCACTCCACGGACTGGGGTCGGGCCAAACTATGCCCCTCCAACCCTGCAGGGCTGAGTCATGTTCCCTTCACCCACCTGGCTGGGTTATGTTTCCCACACAGGGCCAGGTGAAGCCCTTTTCCCCACCTGTGGGGCCAGGATTGGGCCAGGCTGCCTTTGCCCCCCCTCCACATGACTGGATGGTGCCCACCATGTTGGATCTGGGAACTGGATTGTAACCACCATCTAGCCCATGGTTAGACCAGGTACTACCCTCCCACCCTGCTCCCCCACATTTGCACAGTGTCTGCACTGCAAGCTCTTCACTCTTCAGAGCTTCAGCATTTGAATGTCTGTACACAAGGCTTTGGGTAAGTTTCTCTACCAGGAGAGCAAGCCTGGGCAAATTCTCCCAAATTAGTTGAGTGTGTGTATGTAGCCTAAGGGAGGGGACTCCAGTTTTCCAAGGACTGGTTATATGCTTTATATTATCAATCATTGGTTTAAATGTGGGTTATTACTTCCCATTCTGTGTCAATAGGTGGGAAATAGTCCTTGCTAGGCCCTTCTAACCAAGTGAGATGGGCATTCTTCAGAGATAGGACAGAGAGAAAAGTAATCTGTCAAAGCAGGGGAGCAAGGAAAATGCAGGTACCAGACTGTGACTAAAGAAAGGCCATGACCAAGACAATGACAGTTAGTACATTTTAATGCTACAAAATATTAGGCAAAATTCAGTGCAAGTTTGAGATGAGTGAAGAATGGGCAGGAATGGGGCCACGGAAATTAGAGAACTATTGAGAGTAAATGAGCACACAAATGTGAGGAAAGCAAGACCAGGTATGATGAGCCAAGGGTAATATGGCCAGTTGTTCCTTAGTTCTAAGATAATTTTCTTTGTTCTATAAAGCAGTAGGGCTATGTGAAGCTTCGATCATCGATTGGATTCGGAGGAGATTTGGCCCATTCGGTGGCTGAATCTCTGAATCCAAAGCAAATCAGGAAACCAATAAAAAGGTCTGAATCAATTCAAAGCCTCTGAATCAATTTGAAAAAACTTCAGAGGAGATTTGGAGATTGGGCCAGTCCCCACTTGCCACCACAGGGAGCTGGACTCACACTCTGTGCTGGTAAGTAGGGGGGTGGTCTGGAGTAGTGGGGAGGAAACCATAGGAGGACACTACCAGGCCCCATCCCCAGCCTGCTCCCCCAGCCCCCCTGAGTGCCCCTGATCCCCATCTGCCTGCCCAGCCAGCACTAAAAAAAAAAAAAAAAAAAAGCCCCTGCACTCACCGGATGCTGCAGTGGCCATTGGGGCCTCTGGAGGCTCATGGCAGAACCCCACCACACAGTGCGGGCCAGTAGGGGGCAGCAGGGATCTCCCCCACACCCTCCGTCTGGCAGCAGCTGGTGAATGCGGGGGATAGGGGTTGTTTTTTTTTTTTTAAGTGCGGGGATGCTGGGGCTGGACGGGGCAGCCATTGACGGGGCTGTGAAAGCGGGGTGGGCAGGGCCTGCGTGATTCGAAGATTTGGCCAATTCGGCAACAGCCAAATTTCCGAATCAGATTCAGCCGAATTGATTTGGGACAGAGATTCAAATCACCAAATCAAATCACTGTCCCCTGAATCGGCCAAATCTGAAGCAAATACTAGCCGCTTTGCTCAGGCCTATATAGCAGATGACATTTTTTTCTCAGGCTAATATATGATAATGTTTATAACAATTGCTACACTTGCTTCTTGTTGCTCCACCTGGATTCTCAAAGCTTTTATTTCAGTGTTGCCCCCACTCCTACCTCCCCTCCCCAGCATATATTGTTTATCTGTTTTGCTCTTGTTACTATTCAAGCCAATTGGTTTTATTCTGATTTGGGGATTTCCTATCTTAAGTTCCTTTCATCAACTAATATAGCTCTATTACTGCTAAAAACAGTACTGCTACAAACATGCACTCTAGTGATGAGATTATTATAAAACTGTATTTAAAGTCAAGAAGGAATCTTTTAAATGCAGTTTTTCCCCCTCTGACACACGTTATCCATTCAGCCCTGCTCAGTATAGTAACATCAGGTTCAGGACAACAAATTTTTTTATTTAACTTTGTAAACTATACAAACAACATTAACATTTGACTGTGTTAATTACAGTTTTAACTGTCACTGATTAGACATAGGTAATTTTTTTTTAGTACCTGATTGTTATTTTGGTGTTTTTAAGTCAAGGTAACCCAGCCACTGTCTTAACTGCAGTGAAAGGGAGGATAACTCAAATTAAAACACTGGAGAATACGTGAAAGGTCCACTCAGCAGTGGGAAATTGATGTGAAATACCATCTGACATGTTTATAGCAGCATTTAATTATTTAATCAATTTAATAACAGAATATTTAAACCAGCACCAAAAAATCACTGGGCATAACCAATTCAGTCTATAAATCAGACATTTTGCTTTTCTATTTTCATTCTTCAATTACATTCTGTGAACTAATTGGCAACACTTGATGAGAATTTAAGATGTAGACAGACTCTAACAGGTGGAGCAATCAGATCTTCACAAGTAAATTAATTTATACACTTTCTGTCTCTCTTTCAAACACATACATTTAAACTCAAATACAACCAAGCAAGCAGCCCTAACAGTATGGCTAATTATGATTAAGGCCAAGTATCATAAAACATATATGGTATTCCACAAAACTCCAGGGGAAAGTATATATTCACTCTTTTATCATATTTTGATTTCTTTTGACTTAACCTGGTAAGATCCCAGGAAGATATTCATTTTATTTTTGTGTTTGCTTTTAATTTGTGAACAAAATAATTGTTTCGCATCCAGGTATTCATAATTAGGGTTTTTTTGAACTTCATGAAAACTGCTGCGTTAATCTTTGAATTGTATATGAAGTGTCTCAGGGTGATTTATGGTGACTCTCCTGAGGCACACTGAGATGGTTCAGTGCAAAGAAAATAATGATAAAAGGCTTAAAGAATATCCTGTCAGGGTCAAATTTATTTTATCACACACCTTCACTTGATCAGGCTTAAACTTTTACTTTTTAAAAAAGGTGAGTAGTTCTCAGTCTGGGTCTACTGGCAGGTGTACCAAACGTTACAGTCCCCATTTAAAAAAAAAACAAACCCAAACCCCCCGCAAAACCCCCAAACCTCCAGATGCTTCTTTAATCTCATTGTGCATCCTCCTTCTGGCTTATTCTGGCACTCACTGGACTTGATTATTCTTGTGCATGGATTGAAATTCTTGGAGCAGAAATTAAAGTCTGGCAGATATTGGCCTGTAACTGGGGTTGGGAGAGTTCAGGCAGCTAAGAAGAAGCCTTTTCCAAATAAGGAAACATTAATTTAAGTTCTCTTCCAGACAGCAGTTGAAATCAGTATATGAAAGCCCATGTTACATATAAGAAGCCCCCTACGGCACATTAGCACTCATGGGGACCCACATTTCTTAATTAGTTGAGTGGGGAGTGGAATTAAAAGCGGTGTTTGGTTTACTTACACTTGAAGGAAAATTTCGGTAACAGAGTGATTAGTGAAAGTACCTTGAGTAAGGATCTGTAACTGCTTTGTACCTGGGTCTCCTAGGCTTTCAACATGTACTCCCACTGCAGAGTTCCCCTATTGCTAGGCAGAGATACTTAAATCTGTGTGAACTCAATAAGAGCTAGAGCCCCCCCTGTAGTGCACTGGTACATAGAAGCAGATGGGGTAGAGATATCAGTAGGGCAAACTGTCTCTCAGGTTCTCGAGCCAATTCAAGGAGGTGGTGTCTGGACTGCCGTGTTCATCTGCACCCCTGAGTCCTAGAGTCTGTGATCCGCAGGTAGGGATTGAGTCCTGCTCTCCAGTCAGCTTGATTGTTAGAAAGTGCCATTTGCATTCATAAGCCAGGCATGCTGTGCTTCTGATGAAAAGGGAAGCAAACTGAACCTGGAAGCATGTGGTGCCAGACTGCTCTGTTCTACTTTGCAGTTGCAGGCTGTCTGGCATTGCTTTGCAACGTGTTTCCTTGCCCTCACAAGAAGGCAGGATTTTCCCTTCAGCATACATTTCACATAGCTGATATGCATAATGAGAAGGATCAAGGACAAGGCAATGCAAAGGAGTGCCAAGGGGTGATGCAGGGGTGAATGGTGCACCCATTCAGCCTACGCCAGAACCTGGGAGGCTGTCATATAGCTGCTCTTAGCTGCTTTTAGCGCAGCATTGGACATGGGTGAACAGCTCTCTGACTTCAGCACATTTATCTGTGCTTTTCCAGAATGGTTCCAAAGGTGGCCGTTTTACGATCCTTCTGGGTTGCGGGGTACATGGAGCCAGTGAGCTGAGAACTGCCATTCTCGCTGGCACTTGTTTTTGACAGTGTAGATGGGCCATCTCTTTCTTATATTGGATTCTATGCAAGCCCTCAGTGCAACATCTGGCCAGCTGGAGGGTGGAGAGCAGGGAGGGGCTCCATAAGCCTTTCAGCTCAGGAAAGGGACATAGAGGGCCTGAGGTTGGTGGTTTCTTGCCTCAGGAGGGAGATGAAGCTGCTACATGGATGGGCCCAGATGAGAATACAGGTGCTGCACCAAGAGATCTGCCAGGGTTTGGTGGCCTCCAAGAACAGGCTGACATGAAGTGAATACTAGCACTGGGAACTGTATCTTTTAAGTTTGAGGAGTCTGCTGGAGGAAGCTGCCAAATTGGATTCGGTTCAGAGGCAGTGTGTTGAGACACATACTGTGTTTCTTCTTGGAAACTGCTCTTCCTTTCTTTTTTTGTTCTTCCTCTTATTTTCCTTGCATTTAAGATAAAATAAAGAATTTATCAAATTAATAATAAAATAAATAATTTATAATAAAATTGCTGCAAAGATTTCTGTACGTGGCTGCTCTTCGTGTTTGACAAGAAAAGCAATTTCTAAGTACAAATTTACCTTGCAACAAATGTTAAGTCTCCCATTTTCACTTACACAAATAGAATCTGCATTCCAGGAGTCCTAATGTGTATCAACAAACTATCAAGATGTCTGCTTGCTATTTGCCTTTTACTTATTCTTATTTATTGTATATTGCCAAATCTTTTTTATGCTTAAGAGACTGTAAAGGCTAGACTCTCTTCTCCTGTACTAGCAAACGGCAAGCACAGACACTTAGCTAAATTGCATCATTTTATAAGTGCAAAAATGCACATATTACAACTAGTCATTAATTGTTAATCTTTGTACTCGTATCTAATGATTAGAATCTGCTTAGTGCATTTTAGTTTCCCTTCAGACAAGTTTTGAGATGAATGAGCACAGTCACCATAATATGAATATATTATAGTGGGGCAAGTTAAAATCCCTTTACCTTTATAACAACAAAGAGATTCATTAAGTACTTACGATTCAATATTGAGAAAGAAACATTGGGACTTGAGTCACTGGGGCAAGAGTAACAAATATTCCAACTGAGCAAATGATAAAGAAGATAAAATTGTCATTGTGATTTTGAGGCCATGGCTTCTATAGATTTATTTGGAAGAGCAAGCTAAATGATGCCTTGTACAAAAGCAGAGTGTGTATAAAAGGAGAAAGATAAACACTGAAAAATAAAAATATTTTTCAATGATAAAGAAATGAAAGACGACCAATAGATCTTGGTGACAAGTGCCTAGTGAACTATAAAATATACTCTTCAAATGGACATTTCCACAATTCAAGTGACTGGCTTTACTCCAAGTCTTTATTTCTAAATCTTAAAAGTGATGTGTATCTATGCATCACCAATAGTTTTGTGTTTCTTTGTGTGTGCATGTGTGTGTTCATGTGGAAATTGCCGTAACTACGAACAGAAATGATTGGAATCTGGAAGGGAACATCTGTCATTGCTTAAACGAGTTTGCTTGTATTTACAGTTCTTCAAAAAATATCAAACATGGAAGGTTTCAACCGGTAACAAATCTGCTGCAATGTTGTTAGTTCAGAATATATGACTGAGAAGCTCCTAGGAGAAGCTTGCTCTTTCTGCCTTATAAATACATTTTGGCGATTTTATGTAGCGTATGGAAAGCTAGACACAAGTGTCAAAATATCTCTGTTCATTCAGTATTATTTGATCCTGGTACTGTGCTTTGGAGTGCATCATATTAAATGCAAAATTGAGAAACATGAAAAATCTTCTAAACCTCATGTTGGTGAACCACATAGTAGAAGAGCAATGATAAAACTATAATAAATATTTATGCACTTAATGTTAATGCATATTGTAAACTGTGCACATGTATGGAATACCTTGAGACTGAATATGGAAGCATTATACTTTGCACTTGGACTACTTTAGGCTACTGGTTTGCTTGCTTTGAAAGGAAGATTTTTTTTTCTTTTAAAATGGACATTTTATGAGGTCTGTCTGCACTAGGAAGCAGGGGTTATGATGTCTGACAGGACTACTGTATGTCATATAATATATTGTCTTCACAATCAGCATGTTCTTACCAGTCTGTAACTGTCACTGCTTTGTAAGTGATGAATAAATTAAACAAAAACTAGGTTCTTTTTGCTGTTTACTGGACTGGCCCTGGCTCTTATTCTGTCAAAAAAAGCTTCAAGATACAAACTGTATCACACAGCAGAAAAATAAAAGCTTTACAACCTCCCTTTGTGAATGGAAAGTAAAGAAGGTTTGGGGAGATAACTCTGGGGGCCATAATTATAGAAATATATAAATGAAACTGTTGAATAGTTCCTTTGAAGATAGTTTTTAACATGTATTTCTAAAAAGGAGCAATTCACACTATACCGAGCACCATTAATTGAAATTTCTGTGCCTTTGCTTTGATAAATTTGCTTCAGTTACTTGATCCTTTAACTTCTTTATTAAATGGTCTGTACTTGTTAAGGAAGTGGCACAGGGTATGTGACCTATAAGTGGAATGCTGACTGTAGTGTATCTTCAGTGATGAAAAGAAAAGTATCCATTCATTTCATGGCATAGATGAAGTGCGGGCTCACTGTCTTTTGGGGGGTGTGGGGATGAAGGTAGGGAGGGAAAGCTGTCAAGATGGATTTAGACATACATTTTTAGTGAGAGGGAGCTTAATCCTGCAAAGCTCTGAGCAATCTGCCCCCAATTTAGCAAAAGACTGAAGCACTTGAGTGTCTCCCACATGAAAATTTGCAAGGTCAGGAATAGAGTTTAGGGCATCTTGTAGGACTGAGCTAATGGTCCTAAAGAAAGTATTTGAGGGGGGCCAGGACACCGCCCGACAATGCAATGAGTTCCCCTTTGATGTACAGTGACACAGTTTCACAGAATATTGCTTTCATAAGCACAGGCACAGATTGATGTTAATACTGAAGTTCTGGTCTATTTTATCTTAACATCTTAGGTTCTTGGACAATATCATAATGACCATGAAGTAAAAATAAATAATATTGATCTTTTTCACCTTTTTATCATCACTGTAATACCCATGCATCATTTTTGCTGTAGACCTAATTATACTAAGTTCAAGAGTCAGTGTGTTACACCAATACAGAGCTGGATCTAATAAAAGACTTATGAAAAATTAAAGTATTTAAATGTTTAAGTTTAAAACTGTGATCCCCAAATTCAGCTCAGCTTCCCTCTAAACTCAGTAGCCACACTCCTACTTGACTTCTACATTCTCTGGTGTTTGGCTTCTGCACAAACGCAGACTTGCCCCAAGTTTGGTACCAATCCCTGCATGGGATCCAGAAACAATGGCACTGAGCTTTTGTACTGTAGTAGTCAGACACCTCATCAAGGAAATAGGTCTGTGTTAAATATCTGTCTAACCTTGAGGAGAATTTAAACCCACTTCTCCTGCCTCTCATGAGTGTGCACTAGCCACAAGACTATAGCATAGTCTGGTAGAATCTGGGCATTTTCACCCCTTTGCTAGAAACTTTGCTAGAAACTTCTAAGCATGTAGTATTAATTGAGAGAGGGGAGAGCGCAAGAAAAGACAGTAGCCTAAGTGCTTACAATCATAGGTGCTGACTTTTATTTTTGCCAGGGGGGCGGGGCACTAAGATGATGGACATGTTGAAAGTTTTACATATATCAGGTGACAACCCTCTTCCAGGAGGAAGGGGGGTGGGATGGGTCAGGGCCCTCAGGCCCTCATGTACTTGGCACCTCTGCTTACAACACCTAGCTGGGAAGAAGATGGGGAGGACTTGTGGGTTTTGGGTCCTTGTCCCAGTGCTACTTCCATATTTGACACTAAACAGTTAGCCACCACCATGAGGCTGTAAAGGAAGATTGAGACCTGCTCTCTTCCAAGATACATGGAGAGAATACCTAGCAGTGGAGAAAGGTAACTTCCTGCTCCCTGTGCGGTGAATGGGGAAGACTTAGGAGCCTCACTTGTGGTTTTTTATCGACAGGAGTCTAAAAATTATGGTTCGGTGTTTAAGTCCCTTTTTCGATCTAGGCCTTAGGTCCACTTTTATTCACTAACATGCCATTTACATCCTACTGCATCCGATTCTGATCCAATGACTCTATTTGACTATGAGAAAGCTTAAGCATATCTGATTTATTTTCTGAAGATGCATACAGATGTTTAAGCAGCCTGTTGGGGAAGTGCTTTAATTATGGTGCTTTATACAAAAGTGCCATGAGTTAGAGCGCCATTGAAGCCAACAGGCATTTGCCTGTTGGGTGGGGACCCCGAAGCCTACCTGCAATGGCCCTGGACAGTAGGCTGGGGCACTCCAGCAACCTCCCAGGAAGCTGCCAGACCACCCCTCTCCCCAGCCCCACCCCTCTCCCCCACCATCTGGGAACTGTCAGCAGCGGCTATGGGGGAGGAAGGAGGAAGACAGCCCTCCCCCCCCCCCCCCCCCCACCAGACCCCCCCCCCCCCAACACCT